>NC_143021.1:48464655-48796083 GCF_055824585.1 Amblyomma mixtum | reverse complement strand
CGGACTCTGATCAAGAGTAGAATTGCCTGATAGACGTACGCAACGCGAGTAGTGACGGGAGGTTGCGCGCGGCAAATAAAGTGCTTTAGCAGCTTGAGCTTACGTTCACCTTGTACTTTCATAACGAAGGTAAGTTCCGCTTGAAAGTAATGTTTTCGTTATATTTACAATAGCGGACCTGACAATCCCGATCTCGCACCCATTCATCTTTTCATTTAACACTCCGAAACATTTGCTTGAAAATTTTCCCCGCATAATTATCGCACCCCCAAACTTCGCGTTGATTTTCAGGGAAAAAAAGTGCGAGGATTACGCGAGTAAATACGGTAAGTGTGTTGCAAGCCATGAAATAAAGCTTCAGACGAATTATGAAGCCGTTTCAGTCACCACCCTAAAACAATTACCGTATGCTCTATATATCTTCCACCGCATCTCACTGTAACACTACAAGGCCTAGAGGAAGTTTTTAGGCAGCTACCATAGCCCCATCTGGTAGTTGGGGATTTTAATGCGCACTCCTCGTTTTGGGGAAGTGAACAGACACTAGAGGTCGGGTTTTAGAAGATTTTATTCTGTGCATCAACGTCTGCCTGCTCAATACAGGCAAACCCACAAATTGCTCTTCATCCTCAGGAAATATGAGTTCTATAGATTTGTCTTTTAGCTCTCCATCCATTGTTAACGATTTTGAGTGGGATGTTCTTAACAGCCCATACGGACGTGATCACCTCCCAGTGATAATTAACTTTTCATCGCCATCATCAAGGAGAAGGAAGAGGAGGTAAAAGAGGAAAGGCAGGGAGGTTAACCGGAAAAATAATCGGTTTGCTACCCTACACGGGGGGAAGAGAGTGAGGGGATAAAAAAAGGAAGAGAAAGGAGAGTAGCAGAAAATTGACGTCACTCTAAGAAGTCAGTGTTCGTTGAAGTCACAGCCTACCATGCAGGCCAGAAGTTCTCAAGAAGCGGAGCAGTGCCTTGGAGGCCTTCACCGCCGACGATTGCCGCGGCCAGTGGTCGAGAATCTTCACTTACGTCAGTGGACGTGAATCTAGACGCTCCAGCGCACGGCTGAGAGGCAGGGTAGTCACAAAGAATGTGGGTTATAGTCTCGTCATGCCCGCAGGTGGCACATGCAGGGCTATCAGCCATACCGATTAAGAATGAGTATTGATTGGTGAAAGCTACACCAAGCAAGAGGCGACGCAGCAATGTTTTTTCTCGTCGTGGTAGGCCTGATGGAAGCCGGAGCTTCAGATCTGGTTCCAAGGATTTTAAGCGGGAATTGCAGAATTGTCCGGAATTCCATGCGGCAAGCGTGATGTCCCGCGCAAGTGCGCGAAGCCTGCCCGCTGCGTCTGATCTCGAAGGGGGGATCGACACAAAATCGCCGTCGTGGTGAGCAGTTCGCGTGACCTCATCCGCGCGGTCATTGCCTGCTATGCCGCTGTGCCCCGGTAGCCATTGGTAGATAATGTCATGTCCTTTGTTGATGTCAGAGTGATGTAGTTGTCGAACTTCTGCGACCAGGTGTTCATGGGCTCCACGGCGAAGAGCAGCTTGTAAGCCTTGGAGGGCAGCTTTGGAATCGGTGAAAATAGACCAGCGCAGAGGGCGCTGCTGACTGATGTGTTCAATGGCGACACGAACAGCGGTGAGTTCTGCACCCGTCGAAGAAGTGTGGTGAGCTATCCTAACTCTGATTTCTGCAGTCCTTGCAGGGATGACCACGGAGCCAGAAGAAGTGATCGGGTTCACTGAGCCATCGGTGTAAACGTGCACCCGGTTTGCATGGTGCTCGAGAAAATATTCAAGAGTGACTTGTTTTAGTTCGATCGGAAATAAGTCTATCTTCTTCCTGATGCAAGGTATCGAAAGAAGCACACGGGGATTGGGCAGGCTCCAAAGTGGCGAGGACGGTCTAGAGGCGGGTGTAAACTGGAACGGCAAAATGGCGCGATGTGCGTCAATGATGCCTGTAAACGATGTGCGCGGCCTGGTAATAGGAAGACTGCCAAAATGGTGAGAGGGAACGCGGGAGATGTGCCGGAAATGTGGCCGCAGTGCGTCCACTGTTAAGTAGGTAGGAATTGGATGCTCCTGGGCGATGAGTACAGATGCAGCCGTAAAGGCACATTTCGGCAATCCTAGGCAAGTCCGGGGAGCTTGAGCTTGAGCGCTTTGCAGACTTCGTATGTTTGTTTTTCGAATGTTTCCAAGTGCAGGGAGGCTGTAGCGAAGAAATCCCATGAATAAGGCGTTGTAGAGCTGCATCATCGACCGCACCGACGCTCCCCACGACTGGCCCCCAAGAAAAGCGAGAACGTCAGAAATCGCTGTCAGTCTCTTTTTCATGTATGAGATATGAGGGGTCCATGATAGATTTCGGTCCATGATTACTCCCAAAACCGATGGCTCTTTACGTAGTTGTTTGCTGTGCCGTTTATGCATACGGTACAAGATGGCATGTTCTTTTGTGTAAAGGCAACCAGCGAGCACTATTCGGTTGAAATCTGTAGGCCTTGCTGGTGAAGGTAGCCCTCAAGAATGCTTGACGCCTTTTGGAGTCTCGCTCGAACTTGTAGGCGCGTAACTCCGGATGCCCAGATGCAGATGTCATCGGCATAGATTGAGAGTTGCGCCGACTGTGGTAGTATATCGAGAAGCCCGACGAGTGTAAGGTTTAACAGCGTTGGGCTGAGCACTCCACCCTGCGGGACTCCACGGGGAGTGAAATGAGAAGAAGTTGGGCTTTCCTCTGTCTGCCCAAAAAGATCTGTTGGATAGATAAATGCGTATCCAGCAGAATACGCGACCACCAAGCTCGGCAGCTTCCAGAGAGTCCACAATAGCCTGGTGAGTTACATTGTCGTATGCGCCCTTTATATGAAGGAACAATGCCGCGGTCATGCGCTTCAAATGTTTTTGGCACTGGATGGATGGCACTAGATCGACCTCGTTGTAAATTGAAGAGCGTCCACGTCAAAACCCGGGCATTATATCCGGATATATGCTATAGCGCTCCAGGTACCACTCAATGCGTGTAAGTACCATCCTTTCCAGTACTTTGCCAACGCAACTAGCCAGCGCTATTGGACGGTATGATGTAAGGTCAAGGGGTGATTTCTCTGGTTTCAGGAGCGGAACTAGACGGTTGGACTTCCACTCGTCTGCAACTGTGCCCTCATTCCACGATTTGTTGTAATTGTAATAGGCACTACACCGTTCCCAAACATGTCCTCGTCCTAATCTTACGTTTTCGGCAATCTTTCCTAATATACGCAGTTTCATCCCGAAGCGAGAGCTCGTGTCAAACCTGGTGTTATCATCTGATAGCAACTTGCTGATATTAACAGAAACGCGGCTAACAAATGACATTAGTGATGGCGAGGTGCTTGCTGATCTGCCAAATTTTTCTCTCTTTCGTTCAGATCGTAAAAACGCACGTGGTGGCGGTGTTCTGATTGCGGCAAGTAACCACTTATCATGCACTGCTCTAAACATTTCATCCGACCTTGAATTAATTTGGCTTATCTGTCGATCCGCACCACATTCCGTGCTGCTGGGTGTCTGCTACAGGTCGCCACACAACACTCCCCATTTTTGCCGCCAGCTGAACGCAACCTTGTCTAAATTAACCTCGCGGTATCCCAACGCTCACATTCTCCTCTTCGGGGATTTTAATTACCCGACTATTAACTGGCATAACCCGGTGCACTCCATAGATAATCGAGCGGATACAAGAGAATTTCTTGATATCTGTTCGAATTTTAATCTTGCCCAACTTGTACTAGAACCTACGCGTGAAGTAAACGACACTGCAAATATTTTAGATTTAGTATTAACAAGCCATCCTGAAAGTTTCTCCTCCATGACTTACTTGCGGGAAATTAGTCATCCACACAGTCTTTAATTTCAAACCAATTCCTCGCCACAGTCCGGGAAAGACAATCCGGCTGTACGATAAAGGCAACTATGAAGCAATAAATAGCGAGCTGCACGCCTTCTTTCCATCTTTTAACTCAACTTTTCAAAGCAGATCTATCCAGGAAAACTGGTCAATATTTAAACAAAAGCTTAACTCTCTGGCAGATAAATACATCCCGAAGACTACTTTTCATGACACTCGAAACCAGCCTTGGTTCACGAAGTCCCTGAAAAAACTCGAAAATAAAAAGAAACGCCTATTCCGCGCAGCTAAAGCCAATCGCAGCACCTGCTCATGGGACAAATATTATGCCGCCGAGAGCTCGTATTTATCAGCTGTCAAAAACGCTAAGCAACACTTTTATCACGACGACTTGTCGAGAATCCTAAAAAGTAACACAAAAAATTTCTGGCAAATTATAAACCCTACCAATACGCATTCAGTTACCCTGAATAAAGATTCAGGAGAGCCATTTAGCGATACTGAATGTGCTAATATCTTTTCAGTTGCTTTTTCCTCTGTCTTCACAAGCGAGCCTGATGAGCCCTTACCTATTCTGCCTACAACCACCGCACACCATGCCTGTAACCAATGTTTCTGCTAATGGAATAATGTCTTTAATAGATAAAATTAAACTTTCATCTGCAGCAGGCATTGACGAAATAAATTCTAAACTTTTAAAGAACACAAAGTGCATTTCTGCCGAATATTTATTGTTACTGTTTGCTCAGTCACTTTCCACAGGCACCATACCTGATGATTGGAAGAAGGGAAAGGTCGTTCCAGTCTACAAATCCGGTAACAAAAATTCACCTTTAAATTATCGTCCTATCTCGCTCACAAGTGTACCGTGTAAAATCATGGAGCATATCATCTACTCAGAAATCATGCAGTTCCTGGATGGTAACAAATTCTTTCACCCTGCACAACATGGATTTCGCAAAAACTATTCCTGTAACACACAATTAGCACTCTTTCTTCACGATCTGCATGCGAACCTCGACTTGAATATCCAGACTGACGCAATTTTTTTAGACTTTGCTAAAGCATTCGACAAAGTTTCCCACCGACGTTTGATGCTAAAACTATCGCAGCTGAACTTGCATCCTAACATCTTAAAATGGATTGAAGCATTTCTAACGTGTCGCTTTCAGTCAGTTGCTGTTAAAATCCAGTCATCTCCTTCTGCCCCCGTAACCTCAGGCGTACCTCAGGGCTCTGTCCTAGGTCCTCTTTTCTTCTTAATATACATAAATGACTTGCCAGAACATCTATCATGCAATATCCGTTTATTCGCCGACGACTGCGTTATCTACCACTCAATAACTAACACTTCCGACCAAAAAGCCCTTCAGGATGATCTTAACCGCATTGAAAAATGGTGCGATGATTGGCTAATGACACTTAACCCTAACAAATGCAAGCTTATTTCGTTTCACCGCAGGCTTAATCCGTTGTCCTTTTCCTATAGAATTTCTAACAATCCAATAGAGCACATTCATTCATATAAATACTTAGGTATCACTGTGTGTCATGATCTAACTTGGCGGGAACATGTTACTAATGTTATTTCATCTGCAAACAGAACCCTTGGATATCTGAAGCGCCATTTACGTCACGCAACAAAAGAGGTAAAATTACTCGCTTACACATCATTGGTAAGACCCAAACTAGAATACGCATCCCCCATTTGGAGCCCTCATCAAGAATATCTAATCGATGCACTTGAAGCCGTGCAAAATCGCGCCGCCCGTTTCATTCACTCCCAATATTCATACGAAGTCAGTGTGTCATCCCTGAAATCACTGTCCAACTTACGAAGTCTTTCTTGCCGTCGTCGCGTCGCAACCCTATCTCTTTTTCATAAATTTTATTACAGCTCACTCGGCCATGAACCATACATCTGCGCACCTCCGCCGCGCATATCACATCGCACTGGTCACCCCCTTCAAGTTACTCGTCCACGTGCCCGTACCGTAACCTTTTCCACCTCCTTCTTTCCACGAGCCGCGTCAGACTGGAACGGCCTCTCCCACTCCGCTGCTGCTATCACCTGCCCGTCACTCTTCAACGCCAACATTGAACTTCATATGTCATCGTGAAAAAATGTACCAATTTTTGATTAACCCACCCCTTATGTAATACCCCGAAAGGGACCTTTAAGGTAAATAAATGAAATGAAATGAAAAAGTCCAAAAGTCGATTACAGGCGAGGTCTACTGTAATAGTCGACCTCGCCACGTCGTTGGAAGAGTGCAAGAGACATGAAAGGGTGCAGCTTGTGTGGGGATGTTCGAAGGCCACGAACTACATTCCAGATGCGTGACAAAGGTGTGGTATCCCTTGCCGTTGGGAAACTGACTACCTTCATAACCGATAGTGGACTGTACAGATTCAACCGCGTCTGTTTCGGTCTTGCATCAGCTCCTTCTGCGTTTCAGAAAATGATGGTCACTATTTTGTAGTACTGCAAAAACAGTTTGTGCTACATAGATGATGTCATTGTGTACGGAAGCACACGTGAAGAGCACTTCAAGAATTTGAAACAAGTTTTGCACATGACTGCAAAGGCTGGATTGAAGGTGAATGACAAACGCATTTTCAATGTGCAAGAAGACGACTTCCTTGGTCACAGGATCAGTCACAAGGGAATACGCCCTTTACAAAGTAACATTGACGCTATCAAGGCTGTGCCAGCACCAACAAATGTCGGTACTCTGCGCTCATTCTTGGGCATGGTAGGCTACTACGCCAAATTTATACCTGACTATGCGGTGGTTGTCGAGCCTCTTCGCGAGTTGCTACGTGAGAATGCCACATTCACATGGAACCCTGCAAGACAGGCTTGTTTCGAGCAACTGAAAAGTTCCCTGGCCACAAGATGTTTACAGCTATTTGATCCTGCGGGTGACCTTATTGTCTCTACGGATGCCTCATTCATTGGCTTGGGAGCAGTGTTGCAACAGACAAGGAATGATGAACTGGTGACGATTGCTTTTGCTTCTCGCAGGCTTACTCCACAGGAACAGAAGTACTCCGTAGGAGAACTCGAAGCCCTTGCTTGCTTGTGGGCATGCGAATATTGGAGAGTGTACCTTTGGGGTTGTCCATTCGTATTACGTACCGATCACCAGGCTCTGGTCACACTCCTTAGTACAAAGGGAGTAGGTCGCCGACCATTCCGGACTGCGAGGTGGCACGCCAGGCTGTTGGCATACAACTTTATTTCATTTCATTTCATTTCATTTATTTTTCCCTTAAAGGCCCGAGGGCATTACATAAGGGGGAGCAAACTCAAGATTTGTACCAACATGACAAGAACACTACAAAGAAAGAGAAAAAAAATAACAGTGAAAAGGAATAGAAATGTACAGCAGGTAAGGGGCGTCGAAAAGGTTATACAATATGTAACAAGTAAAAAAAATTAACACATGAGTAAACAAAGGCTAAGGAATGAAAAAAAGCAAGGACACTTGTCTGTATCAAGCACAACATATAACTGAAAAGATTGCTCTCACGAAAAATGGTCCTTTAGCATTTCACGGAATGATTTGCGATTAGTGCATGATACAATGGTGTTTGGCAGGGCATTCCATAGAGCTATTGCGTGCGGGAAAAAAGAAGAACTGAGTGTGTGGGAATCTGGCTTTCCGCCGTCGCCTTTGCGCGGCTTTGCCGGCCTACCGCGTCGTTTCTCCTCTTTCCCTTGCTCCCGCCTCAGGCAGTGGAGAGGCGGCTGGGTGACTAATCACTGTCATTTAGCCACAGCTCCGCCCCGGCTCCCCAAGGGCCTTTGCCATTGGCGCCTTTTGGCGGGAATCCGGGACCCGTTTTGGCGGCCGCGCATCCCGCGACCGTCCGAGCGGGGCCCAGAGAGAGAGATCCCTCCGAGACAGCGTAAGGTGCGTACGTTACTGTTTGTCCGTGCCGGCCTTTGCCGTTCGGACCAGTGCTTACTCGAGCTCGCCTGCACGTGTCCTCTGACCTGCAGCGGCTCGAACCTGTCCAGCGGGGTCCAGCGACCTCCGACAGGCGTACCTTGCGTTGATTGCCCACTCTCTCTCGCAACCGGCCCAACGGTCGACACGCGAGGGAGATCACAGCACTGCCGCGGGGACATTCTCCTGCAGCGGCGTGCTAGCGGCACGCATTGCTCGAGTCGCTTCGTGCGCGCAGCGGAGCCTTGCTCCTCGCGCGCCCCCGGGACGGGGTGACTATTGAGTGTGTGTGTATCAGCTGGAGGACGATGTGAATAAACATCGCCTTTGTGAACTTGGTTTGGTTTGGTTTATTGGGGTTTAACGTCCCAGAGCGACTGAGGCTATGAGAGACGCCGTAGTGAAGGGCTCCGGAAATTTCGACCACCTGGGGTTCTTTAACGTGCACTGACATCGCACAGCACACGGGCCTCTAGAATTTCACCTCCAAAGAAATTCAGCCGCCGCGGCCGGGATCGAACCCGTGTCTTTCGGGTCAGCAGCCGAGCGCCGTAACCACTGAGCCACCGCGGCGGGGTCTTTGTGAACTTGGAGGCCTATTTCTTTGCGGCGAATCGCTCTCCTCCCAGCGGAGGTTGAGTGCGCTGCAACGGTGTCCCAGTGGTGTGTGGTGACGGCTGATCGGGGCCCTTGGCTCGCGCGAAGCTCGAACCCGCGGTGGGTGGTGGCCTGTGTCCACGTAGAAACCCACAACTGGCGCCCAACGTGCTAAGTCATTGGCGCTTACGCCTTCGATGGCACATTAGCCGAGCAGTTCGCCTTGACGATCACGCTTGGGCACCGTGTCTACCACCCCCAGCGCGGCACTCGGCAGCTACATGTCGGCTCCCTACGGAGTTGTAGCGTCGTTTGATCCGCTGGCTGCTGTTGCTTCGAATAGCTAGACACCGTGGTTGGCCGCGGCCCCCATTGGGGTTTACGGTGACACAACCCAAAATGTTGACCACGTGGCTCCCATTGGAGCTGTATCGGAAGCACCCTGCGGTGCATCCGCTGGTCACATGCCTCAGCTGTGCACGCTTTCCGCCCAGTGCGAAAACAGTTCGTGTCACGCTGCCGCAACCGGCAGTTTCGAACAGCAGCAGCCGTGCCCCGCGAGCAGTCAATTCTGCTCTGGGAACGGCGAGGCGCTGGCCGGTTCCCTGTGGAAACCGTGCCGCTCATCGAACTAGGAGCCTTGCCTCCCTCGTTCGTGCAGCCCGCCCAAGCCTCCACTGAGGCAGGGGTGCAGTCGCTGAGGCCGGGGCTCCATTGAGCCAGATGCGGAGAAACTTCGAGCCATACTCGAATTTCCCGCGCCCAAGGACGTACGCGGCCTGCGCCGTTGTGTGGGAATGGCCACCTTTTATCGTCCTGTGCCCGCGTGCAGGCACCCTTGACTATAGCTCTTGGGAAAGACTGCCGCGTGGCGATGGGAGCCCGAGCAAGAGCGATCCTTTCGCCTCCTGTCTAATGCCATTGTCGAGACAGCGCAGCTCAGGCTACCCGACCTGACCAGACAGTTCGTAGTCCAGACTGACGCGAGCGATCTGGGGTTAGGAGCAGTTCTACAGGAATTCGATGGCGTGCTGCAACCGCTGGCCTTTGCCAGCCGCTCCTTGCTGCCCTCGGAGAGGAATTATTCCGTGACCGAGAAGGAGTGCCTCGCCATCGTGTTTGCACTGCGTAAATTTGACGTCTACCTTGATGGAACGCAATTCGTGGTGCAGACAGACCACAGTGCGCTCAGTTGGCTGATGCGGCTCCGCGAGCCTGCGGGTCGGCTGGCGCGCTGGGCTCTCCTGATACAGCATTACGACTTTTCCGTGCAGTATCGAAAGGGGAGCACGAACGTGGTAGCTGACGCGCTATCCCGTGCCCCACTCGCCAGCGGCGCCTTGACGCCTGTAAGCGGAGGGGGCGAAACAGCGGACGAGCCGCCGGGCGGCAAGGAGGGAGAGCCCGCGAACGGGTTAACCCATTCCGCAAACCAGGCAAGCAGCGCTTCGCAAAGCGGACGAGAGGCAAAGCTCTTCGTGAGCGCCTCGGAGTTGCCGACGCGAACGGAAATTTTGGCTGCAAACCTGAGTGGGGACGAGACCACGCTCCCCTCTGGGATGACTGCAATCGTTTTCAGCCGTAAAGAGCTACTGAAAGCCCAGCAAAATGACCCCTTTTGTCGCGTAATGAGCGACGGTCTCAGGGAGACGGAGCGCCGTGACGCTACTGGTATTGTAGCGGGCGCAGGGGGGCAGAAGCCAGCGTGTGTCGCGGCGAACCCCGGGGATTCATATTTGCTGGACAATGACGGGCTCGTGCTGAAGTACATAGCCACCGATGACGAGTCCATCGACCCGTTCAAGGTGGTTATCCCCAAAAGTCTGAGAGGCGCACTTTTGCGATTCTCTCATGACGAACCACTGGCCGGTCATCTGAGTGGCTCCAAAGTTTTTGCAAAACTGAGTCAATCGGTGACGTGGCCCGGCATGAAACGTGACATTTTCCGCTATTGCCGTTCCTGCCATGTCTGTCAAGCGGTGAAGTCACGGGGCGGCAAGCCGCCTGGAATGATGAAACCAATTGACAGTGTGCGTCCATGGCAGATGGCCACCTGCGATTTGATGGGGCCTTTCCCCAGGAGCAAGCAGGGGTTCATTTACCTGATGGTAGTCGCTGACCACTTTTCCAAATGGGTTGAGTTGTACCCCCTTCGGAAAGTGTCAGCACGAGCGGTGCTGGATAAACTCCAGGAAGTGTTCTGTCGGTTCGGCTTTCCGGAAAGACTGATCACGGACAATGCGTCCTATTTCACCGCTCGGGTGTTCGGTAACACGTGCCGTTCCCTCGGAATCGAGCACTACACCACTTCACCCTACCACCCCCAGTCCAATTTGACCGAGCGAATCAACCGAACGCTCAAGCCAATGCTGGCGGCCTTTGCCGAGTGTCAAAAGGATTGGGCAGACCATTTGAGTGAGTTCGCGTTCGCCATTCGAACAGCTGAGAATCGCTCAACTGGTTTCTCTCCCGCCTTCCTCAATTTCGGGAGGGAGCTGGCGAATCCGATGTCAAACGTCGTGCAGAGCCAGCTCGGGGATGAGCAGACGCGGGCAGACTGCTCTGCTTATGCGTCGACGCTTCGGGACCGGCTTGGTCGGGCTCTCAACAGAGCAAGGCAGAGTTTGGCGGCAGCCAGAGCCCAACAGAAGGCTCAATATGACCGCAAGCACCGCCGCCTGACTTTTCAGGTGGGTGATCTTGTCCTGAAGCGCAACCACGTTCTTAGCGATGCGAGCAAGGGGTTCTCAGCCTCGCTCGCTCCTAAGTGGCTTGGTCCGTACCGAGTGGTCAGAGTCTGGTCGCCACTCGCGTACCTGCTGGAGGATCCCCTTACGGGGAAAACCAGCCGTGCCCACATCGCAGACCTGAAGGCCTACGCGTCACGGTCTGACGAGCTTGCGCCGGTACCCATTGGTATCAAAGGCAAGCGCAAAGGCACAACTGGTGCTGCGGAACGCAAGCGTACGGAGCACCGGTACAATCTGAGGCGACGGTCACCGGTGTGATTAATGCCGGACGGCGGACTTTTCCGCAACCGAAGGCACGCAGCCTCAGCTAGCTGGCGAGCTTTCTCGTCAGGCCCTACCTAGGCGAAGCACGGTGTGTTATTTTTTTTTTGTTTTTGCAGCATGCTCAGTTCCAGCCTTGTGTGTTTATCAGTTTATTTATTTGTTTTGTTTGAGTCAGTTTCTAGCCACTTTCGTTTCCCGCTTGCTCGTCTGTTTTTGTCTAACGTACCGAGATGTACATAGGCAAACTTCAGCCCGCTCGTGCTTGCTCTTATCTTCTAGAAGGAATAGATTGGATTAGGTGTCGTTTGTACAGCGAGCCTTTTCTCATTTCCGGCCCGACTGTGGGTGGTTGGCTCGTTAAGGAGCCGTGTGTCGCGGTGCGAGTTTTGTGCGGCCCGTATGGAGGGGAGGTTGGCGGGGCGTTTGGGGCGATGGGGGGCGGAAAGTGCACCCTTTGACCCTCGCCGCGGCGCCTCTGGACGCTTCTGATGAGGGGATCGTTGTCGCCGACGTCCGCGCACGTGCTTGTGTACATGTGTTTGTGTTTGTGGCTGTGTGTGCGCGTAACCATGCGCCGAGGCGACGCCTGTGAGTTGTGCCGCTGTGCTTCTGCGTGAGCGCGAGGATGAGAAGGACCCCTCGCAGTGGCCAAGGTTACACACCAGGACGCCGCCGAACATCTGCGCCCGTTTAAGCCGGCGTGAAGGGGGTGCACTAACTTTCTTGTGCCCGAACGTGATGTCGTGTCCAAGGGCGCGAGGTCAGTGCTCTGCCGCGGCCCCGTTGTCATCAACGCACCCTACATCAACGGAAAGAAGACCGCCATCAGTCGTCGGCCCTCCCAACCCGTTCAACTTGAAGTCTGCGAGCGGTGAGTCGCCGACAGGCCCACTGGGCCGCGCCACCGAACTTTTAGGCTGGCATCCACCTGTAACATAGTTGTACAGTTGTATTCACATCTTCTTGTGTCTGTGTATATAATCTGCAAGCTGTTTTGATTTACTGAAGCGTATGCAAGTGTTGTTTGCCTTGTTTTTCCTTTGTTTTCTTACGTTGTTCTGGCTGGAACTGAAGTGTAGCTTATTTTTTGTGTATTGATTTCTTTATTTTGGCCGCGTGCTTTGCCGATGGGTAGGAGGGCATTTAAGGAGAGGGGGATGTGGGAATCTGGCTTTCCGCCGTCGCCTTTGCGCGGCTGTGCCGGCCTACCGCGTCGTTTCTCCTCTTTCCCTTGCTCCCGCCTCAGGCGGTGGAGAGGCGGCTGGGTGACTAATCACTGTCATTTAGCCACAGCTCCGCCCCGGCTCCCCAAGGGCCTTTGCCATTGGCGCCCTTTGGCGGGAATCCGGGACCCGTTTTGGCGGCCGCGCATCCCGCGACCGTCCGAGCGGGGCCCAGAGAGAGACATCCCTCCGAGACAGCGTAAGGTGCGTACGTTACTGTTTGTACGTGCCGGCCTTTGCCGTTCGGACCAGTGCTTACTCGAGCTCGCCCGCACGTGTCCTCTGACCTGCAGCGGCTCGAACCTGTCCAGCGGGGTCCAGCGACCTCCGACAGGCGTACCTTGCGTTGATTGCCCACTCTCTCTCGCAACCGGCCCAACGGTCGACACGCGAGGGAGATCACAGCACTGCCGCGGGGACATTCTCCTGCAGCGGCGTGCTAGCGGCACGCATTGCTCGAGTCGCTTCGTGCGCGCAGCGGAGCCTTGCTCCTCGCGCGCCCCCGGGACGGGGTGACTATTGAGTGTGTGTGTATCAGCTGGAGGACGATGTGAATAAACATCGCCTTTGTGAACTTGGAGGCCTATTTCTTTGCGGCGAATCGCTCTCCTCCCAGCGGAGGTTGAGTGCGCTGCAACGGTGTCCCAGTGGTGTGTGGTGACGGCTGATCGGGGCCCTTGGCTCGCGCGAAGCTCGAACCCGCGGTGGGTGGTGGCCTGTGTCCACGTAGAAACCCACAAGTGCTAACGTGCGACAGTTGATGCGAGCGATGCTATGATTATGGTTCAAGCGGCTAGACGTCCTATGGGGGGGTTCTAGTTTTGCGTGGCGTGAGCGCGGATGATAATAGAAATGATGCAGAAGACAGAGGCGAGATATGATGCGACGTGACACGAACGATGGAATGTAGACGGACTGTTTCAGTGCAGTGATGCTGGTTTTTCTTGAATAGGAAGATGTTATAAAGCGGATGGCGCGGTTCTGTACGGCTTCGAGGTCGGCGGCGAGATAAGCTTGAGATGGATGCCAAATGGATGACGCATATTCTAATTTCGGGCGAATGAATGTCATGTATGCTAGTTTTTTTATTTCAGGGGATGCGGCCTTCAAGTTACGTCGTAAGTAGCCGAGTGTGCGTGAGGCTTCTGCGCAAATCTTTTGAATGTGTGTTACCCATGATAGTGATGGTGTTAGGTGGAGGCCGAGATATTTGTATGATAATGTGGGGTCGACAAGAAGTGAGCCAATGCTGTACTGATGCGGATTCACAGTGCGTTTTCTCGTGAAAGACATAGATTTGCACTTGCTAATGTTTAAGGAAAGTAGGGACTTATTACACCATGAGGCGAGTGTGTTAAGATCGGTTTGTAGTAAAGATGAATCATTGGTCGCCTTAACAACTATGTATATGACGCAATCATCTGCAAAAAGCCGTAAATTAGAGTTTATGTTACAAGGGAGATCATTAATGTAAATGAGGAATAGAAGCGGTGACAGTCCGGCGCCCTGAGGGATCCCTGATGTTACGATTGAATTCCGCAAGGGTGAGAAGAATACTGCTGCTGATGCTCTTTCAAGGATGCCCCTCCCAGGTCGTGTGGAAGAAGAGAAAGAAGAGACTGTTTGTGTTGTCTCAACATGCATTACTCATGAATAGTTTGTCAATAAACGATGCAGCACCTGTTGCTGCAGCAGGTTATAAAGTTGGTGAGGAGAGGGTTGAGTCGGGCTGGTTGGTTCATGTTGGTTCATGTTGAAGGAGATCGCAATCATTGATGATATCCGGAATGTATGCCTTGTCATGTTTACACCACAGTTTTCCCTTCTATGCTTTATATTGTACCCCTCTTTCGCAATAAACTATTTGGTTGTTAGTTCAGCGCATGTGTTTGTCTCATCTTCTTCCGTCCCGTCCGTCAGCGCTGTTTTGCCGTACCATTCAATATAAAGTTGGTGACTTCAGCATGGCCCGCAGCGAAGATGTTGCCTGCCGAGGCAGTTCCGTTCTATCGGGTGCAGACTGAGCTCTCGTTCGTTGGAGATCTCCTGCTTCGTGGTGACAAATTTGTAGTACCTTCGTCCCTCGTAGGACGGCTTCTTGACGCAGCCAACAAGTCTCATCCGGGAATAACGAAGACAAAGCAGCGACTACGTGAGCAATACTGGTGGCCTGCTATGTGCAAGCAAGTAGAATTGATCGCATCCTGCGCGGTATGCCAATCTGTTGACAAGTCTGCAAAACCCGTGACATCCCATCTGGACCATGGCAGAAGCTAGGCATCGATATTGTGAGCCCTTTTTCCGAAGTGCCGGCAGATTGCCGTTTTGCCATTACAGCCATCGATTACTACAGCAAGTGGCCTGAGGTTTGTTTCTGAGTGAAAGTGACAACTGCAACAGTCATCTCCTTTCTGCGAAGTATCTTCAGCAGGGAAGGATATCCAGACGAGATTGTGAGTGATCATGGTGCTCAGTTTACAGCCTCGGAGTTTGACAGTTTTCTCAAAGAACGTGGCATCGCTCATACGTATTCGGCAGTCTATCACCCGCAAGCTAACGGGCAGGTAGAGAGGTTTAATCGAGTACTCAAAGAGTACGTTCAAGTCTGCACACAAGAACATCGGCCTTTGAAGGAAGCTGTCACCGAATACCTTGGAGTCTACCGTTTCACACCGCATGCGATCACAGGAGTGAAGCCTTCCGTCCTTCTTCACGGCCGTCATCCCAGAACAAAACTTGATCTTGTAGGAGCGCCAGGTAACGAGGTTTTTCAAGACCCGCAGGCAGCAATGAAGTCCACCCGCAGCAGAGGAGCACAAAAGCAACAAGCAAGCAAGACTTACACTGACCATCGGCGAGCCGCGAAGCACTATCCATTAACAACAGGTCAACTGGTGAGAGTCAAGTTGCCTGGTCACGTGCCTAAGGGCGCTTTGAGCTACTCAAGTTCATTCACCATTGTGGACCGATGTGGTCAAGACACCTACAAACTCAATGATGGCCGCACATGGAATCGGAGTCGGCTGGTACCTTGCCCCCAACCAGTTACACCACCTGCAGTTCCGAAAAGTTGTTCGCCTGAAACAGTAAAACCATTTGGCGAACCACAGCAGGAGAACCACGACCCACCTCAGCAGCCATCTGTTCAGACGCCAGTTGAAAGGGACACTTCAGAACTGAGGCATTCTACAAGACAAGGCCAGTGTTTCTGAAGGAACCAGCGCACAAAACACAACGGACAAGAAAAAGGTGGTACACGACGTACAGGAGCGCTGTCCGTCGTGTACCACCTTTTTCTTGTCCGTTGTGTTTTGTGCGCTGGTTCCTTCAGAAGTATGTATTACCAACTAGCCCAACAACAAGTGTTGCTCAAGTAAGGCCAGTGTGCTTTAAAGGCTATCAAAGACATTGAGTGTTTATTGTGTTTTTCCAGTGTTAGTTACTAACTCTTTTTGAGGGGGGAATAATGTGGTATTCTGCTATTCTGTAGTTCTGTTTATATACACTAGGTGGCGCTAGGCACGCGCCCTATCTGGTCAGCTGACTAGATAGGGCGCGTGCTTGAAACACTAACTCACCAGCGCCGCCTAGTTTATATAAACAGAACTAAAGAATAACAGAATACCACTATAGGTTTCCGTGGATCAAGCGTTCCACAGAATGACCTGCAACGTTGTGCCTGGAGGGCTTGAATTCTGCGCTGAATCTTCTTTTGCGTGCGCCTCGCACATCTGAGGTCAAGGCTCGACTTTGTGCGTCAGTACCTACGCTCTGCCCTCCGTCGCAGTGATCGCAGGCGCTGCAATTCCATATCGAATTCCGTGTACTTTTTAATTGGAGTCAATAACCGTGTCGCGTTCTCCATGGCCTCCTTAATTTTCCCTTCAAAACTAGCGGATGAACCTTCTCTGCAAGCATCTTCCATAAGTGCTTGAAACACTCACGAATCGATGCGTCGCATGCGTGTGGCAGAGGTGCATGTGGAAAGGCCAGTAATGGTCAGATATGCAGAGATATGGTCACTGCCGCTGGTTTCAATATCCGAAAACCACCGAACGTTGCTGATAAGGCATCGAGAAACGAAAGCCAAGTCAAGGCAGCCGTTGTAAGTTGTTCCTCGAATATAAGTTGGGGAGCCGTCATTTATACACTGAAGGTTATGGTCAGAGGCGAAGGACACAAGTTTCCGTCCCCTAATGTTCATTCTAACGTCTCCCCACATGGTGTGGTGAGCGTTAAAGTCGCCCATGACGATTCAAGGGCCGGGTGTAACCGCCATCAGGTCACTCAGTCGTGCGGCGTCAAATCGACTTGATGGCGGCATATACGCACCCACAAGCGTAAACGCGAGATTAAGCCTCTTCACTCTTAGGCAAACGTACTGGTTTTCGTCATTAGGGGGAACTGGATGAAGGACATATGTAAGTTCACGCCGAATGTAGACGATGACTTTACTCTTCTCTCGGTGCGTGGGAGATGCAAACGCCTCGTAACCTGACAGCCGCAATATCTTTGACACATTAGGCTCACAAATGACAAGGATGGGGAAATTAATTGCGGAAACATATTAGCCAATATCTGAAATTCGGGACTGAAGACCGCGGGCATTCCATTGCATTGAAAAATAGAGGCTTGCCTCAGCTGCTCTTGAAATGTTAATGCTGGGGGAGCCATTGTTCCTGCTACTGTAGCGCCGCTAGAACTTAGCGCGCTAGCGCGCCCAGTACTTGCAGCGCATTCTGTGCCGCTGGCGTGCGCAGGCCTGCCAGCACAGCGCGGATGGCACTGAGGATGGACTTCAGCATTGCCATAATCTGTAGTTCTTGGCCATGGCTGAGATCTTGGCCTTTCTCCGGATCAACAGTAGGCTCCGAACTTGAAGATGGCATTGACTTTCCTGATCCAGTGGATGTGGAACGTTTCGGGAGTGACGGCCAGGTAACGGCCGATGCAGCAAGTCCGGCGTCATCAACTGGCGGGCTCCCTTGATGAAGTACGGCAGGTGGAGGAGGAGGACAAGATGCAGCAGTGCTAGAGGCCTCCGTGTCAAATGTAACGGCTTTCTTAGAAGACCTTCGACGACGCGAACGACGTCGTCGCACCTTAGCAGCGGCCTCTCTGTGCGTGGAATGGTCTCGAACCATTTGCTTCAACACTGCTCGTTCATTCTTTAGGCGTGGGCAGTCTTTCGAGGAGGAATCGTGAGGGCCACGGCAGTTGGCACACTTCAGAGTAGTCGCGCGGCAAATGTCGCCGCATTGTGACTCAGAGCATCTAGAACACACGATGCTGTTCTTGCAGACGCCACTCACGTGTCCGATCTTCATGCACTTTCTGCATTGCAGTGGCTTTGGCCCGAAAGGTCGAACCGAGTGGCGAAAACGCCCAATTTTCACATACGACGGTATGCAGTCGCCCTGGAATGTGAGCTTGATGCACTGAGATCTTCCAAGGCGCTGAACTGCCATTATTGAGATGCTGTTGGACGCTGGTTTGATCAAAATAGGCAAATCAGCGTCAGCGGTGGAAATGTCGACGTTGTAAATGATGCCTGCTGTAGTGCCGCTGTCTTGGATGACATGGGAGCGTACGCTGATATCGCCGAGTTTATTAACGGCGGTCAGACTTTGCAGTGCGCTCCGCTCCGTGACATCAAAGGCGATAATATTTTTGTAAGGGTTGACTCTCACGTCTTTAATCCCCCCCCCCCCCCCCCCCAGGGACGAGGCCCTCAAGGAACATAGACGTGGCTTGCCTGTTCAGGTGGTTGGGGTTTCCGGTCGACGTTTCAGGCACAAACAAGACGGTATGCGTCGGGGGACCTCGCGTCTTGATGACTGTAGACGTGCTTGATGAGGACGACTCCGCCTCAAGTCGGCGCAGTCTTCGCTTGGCCTTCTTGCTGAGGACTGGTACGAACCCATCGTCCGACGAAGAGTCTTCACTGGCCGCCGAGTACACCTCGGTGGCCTGGCTACTTGCGTCACTAAGATGGTAGAGACGCTTCCTCTGGGCGGCCGCTGACGATCCACCGGGTTCCAAGGGGGGCCCATGAGCCTCCACTTCCATCGCCGTATGTAAAAGGGAGCGGCGCCTCCCTGGTTATAGCACAAATTGGAAAAAAAAACTGCAGATGCGTGAAGACAACGTTATAGTAAGAACAACTTCTTTGTCGCCATCATCAATCATTCGAAATAAACCAGGCAGTTGGAAGCTGCACTTAGTGGACTGGCCACTATTTCAAGAAAAGGCCTGTCTGGAGAAAACATTTTCTGATAATCTTAGCGTTGATGAACTAAATGAACTTTTTACAAAATGCACAATTGCGGCTACACGTCTAGCTATTCTGCAGAATTCAGGAGTAGTGCGCCAAAACCACAAGGTTCGGTACAACAGTGGTAGTTACAGTAGTACAATAGTGGTAGTACAATAGTGATAGTAACAGAAACCTGGCTACACCCGGGCATTTTAGATTCTGAAATTTGTTCTCCTGGTTACAATGTTGTAAGAACTGACCGTGCCAGCAGAGGACGTGGTGTAGCTATTTTTATTAATGTTTGTATAAAACACTGGATCATTATTAATCCACCTGGAATATAATCAGTGTGGTGTAAAATATTTCTAGGCTGTAACGAACTGGTTATTGGAAGATCAAGTTGCTGGGCTAGTTGGTACTGTTGCATCTTGGTGGAGCAGCGCAAAGGACGGGACACAAGAAACAAGGTAGGACGTACACAGGCGCTGTGTACGTCCTGTGTACGCCCTGTGTACAGCGCCCCGTGTACGTTCTTCCTTGTTTCTTGTGTCCCGTCCTTTGCGCTGCTCCACCAAGATGGTTATTGGAGCCGTCTACCTTCCGCCTGGCACCAAAGCCACAGTTGTAAAACTAAGCGACTTTTTGCGAAGCACGTCCTTGTGGCAGGTGACTTTAACGTCCCAGACATTCATTGGGATGAAATGCATGTAGCTCCACGAGACCAAGAGGTATCCCGTGCGCTTATCGAATTATGCCTTCACCACGGGCTGAGCCAAGTAGTGAGGGATTATAAACGTATTCAAGGCGGCCGCAGTGCAATTCTCAATCTCGTCTTCCTGAGTGACGGCATATTTTCGAGGCCGCACGAAGTTGATGTACTGCCTTGGCTGTCCGATCACGTAATAGTCACTTTTACTATATAGTTAAGGGTTCGACGGCATACCGTCTGGTCAGGAATCATGGCTTGATGAGATTCACTGGTTACTGACCATGGGCAAACGAAAACAAAAATGACGTTTCGGGAGCGCTACGGCTCCCTTGTTCACAAGATTGTGAACAAGGGAGCCGGAGCGCTCCCGAAACGTCATTTTTGTTTTTGTTTGACCATGGTCAGTGACCAGTGATTCTCATCAAGCCACTTTTACTATGCCCATTACTCATTCCCAAAAGCCCAAATCTGTCTCTCGTCCTATAGGAACTTTGGTCGGGCAGATGACACTGCGATACTTGACGAGTTGGACTATCACTTCGGCCCTTTTGAAGGCCTATGCTCTAAGGCCTCTGGTGGCGTAAATGAACTCTGGGTGTACTTCAAAACTGTAGTTCAGAAATGCATATCTCGATATGTGCCGATGAACATCAGAACAAAGCTCCTTCTGAATCCCTGGATGACAAGAAAAATTATACAAGTGAAAAGAAAGCTAGGAAGCCGGAAAACGAAATACCGACGAACGCCTTGCACAGAAATCTCTGACGAAATAATGGCTCTTAGCCATGAACTTAAGCTAATGATTAAGGAGACTAAGCAAAAGTATTATGGTGTTAGACTGCAAAAGGTACTTTGAAATTCATCACAAAAAGTTTGCAGACACTTGGCCCCGGCGAAGATGTCAGTTACGGAACTAAGCACAGTAGAAGGCATGGTAACTGACAAGTTCGAAATCGCCAGTATACTAAACGATTATTTCGCAAGTGTCATTACAGCCGATGATAACCAACCAGCCGACACTGCAGCGCCGTTGGAGGTTCCTGGGATAGAAAACTTGAAACTCTCAGTGGAAGGTGTCACCGAGTTGCTGCTTAATATTAACGTGAGAAAATCGTCGGGTGCGGACGATATCCCGAACGAATTTGTGAAAATATATGTTGGGTGGACAGCGAAATATCTACTACTAAATTTTGTGAAGTGTCTCACTACGGGGTGTATTCCGCAAGATTGGAAGGTCGGTAAGGTACTACCACTACCAAAAGGGGGCGATCAAAAACTAGCTTGTAATTATAGACTAAGCGCTTTGACGTGTACAGCTTGCCAGATATTAGAACACATCATTTCTAGGCACATTCGGCAATACTTAAGTGACAACAACATAATATATCCACTTCAACACGGATTTCAATGGGGTCTACCAACTGTAACCCAATTGGTGGCAGCAATACATGATTTTTGCGAGATTGCTGACAGCAAGGGACCGATAGATATTATAATTCCAGATTTTATGAAGGCTTTCGACAAAGTAAACCACCGAAAACTTATCGCGAAGATGAGGGACGTTCTTAAAAATGATTCACTGGTACAATGGATTGAAAGCTTCTGGAGGGATCAGCGACAGTTCGTATCCATCGAAGGAACTATGTCCAGAACATGCAAAGTAAGAACAGGGGTACCGCAAGGGTCAGTGTTTGGACCTTTATTGTTCTTGTTATATATTAATGATCTTGTGACGGACAGGCCAATTAAATTAAGATTATTTGCAGACGACTGCATCATTTATAGTAGGATTCAGACAGTAGATGACCAAATTAGACTAAAGACCAGCATGAAAATTGGCATCTGGTCGGGAAAATTCGAAAAATTTGAAATGGTCGGGAAATTGGCATTTGGCCCTCTGGTTGGGAAAATTCATGGCGGGAAATAGCGGATTTCATCTCACTTCGTGAGGCCTATGGCCAAGCTGTCATCCCCGAGATTCGCCGCTTCATTTCCCTGTTATGCTCGTACGCTTCATTTCCCTAGTACGGGCCCATTTCTCTTGTTTACGCTCGCGGCAAGATGAGGAGGTGCACGAAAACAAGCTTCAAAGGATACTGTCCCGTCGTATGCATCCATCGACGGCTGCCAAACGCAGCACTGTGCACAAGCTTTCGGCACACAAACTCGATGATGCCAAGGTCTCCGTGCTAAGCCTGGGTCTCAACTACGACTTGGGTCCAGAACCAGACGTGAAAAATGTGGTGTGCGCCGTGGAAAGTGCGATGAAGTGTGTGGATTCGCATCGCCGCGACGCACCCGGTTTGTCAGCGTGCTGTCTAAAATGCATCAAGAGATGGATCTACTGCTTCCCGAAGAGCGAAAGGCCCTGAAGCGACAACGAGAACGTCGTAATACTTCCGGCGGACAAGGGTAACGCCACGGTTGTCTTGGACAACTATGTAGAGAAGATGCCAAGCATGCTTGAAGAAGGAGGGACGTACGAGACCGCGATCCTACATGAAAATTACAAAGGGGCCTCCAGAAACTATTGACGAACGTGTTGCAATATATTCCTTCTGAGCACAAATTCTCTTACCTTCACTTTCTCTGCAACACTGGTTCCGCACCCGCTGTGTATGGGCTACCGAAGATTCACGAAGAAGGCGTCCCGATGCGCCCGATCGTCGACTTCACCCGCTCGACTCTGCATAAGCTGTCTAACTACCCGCATCGGGTTATCTCCCCGTTAGTCGGCAGAAGCGAAACACACGTTCAGAACTCATTTGGCTTCATTGAAAAAGTCCGCGACACCGTACTCAAAGACGACAAGGTCCTGGTGTCTATCGACGTGAAATCTCTTTTCACGAGCATGCCGAATGACCTTGCTGCCAAGGTTTGCACGGATGCGCTCCCAACGGACGCAACGCTACCTGAAAGAACAGCGATCGAAGTTCCTGAGCTTAGCAACCCTGTGCAGGTTTGTCTGGCCAATACGTACTTCTCCCTCCAGAAGAATTTCGTCAAACAGGTACATGGTACGTCGATGGCAGCCTCGATTTCAGTCAGCGCAGCGAACTTAACAATGGAGTCCCTAGAGTCTCGTGCCCTCTCCAGCTTCACTCCGCGCCCAAGGATCTTCCTTCGGTACGTGGATGACTGCTTCTGCGTCATTAAGGAATCGGCGGTGAGCGCATTCCTTCTGCATCTGAACAGCATGGAACCAGCCATACAGTTCACGAGAGAGGAAGAGGTCGACGGCCGGCTACCATTCCTTGACGCGCTGGTAAAACGCGACAAATCTCGACTTAGCTTCACTGTCTTCAGAAAGGACACGCACACAGGCAGGAACTTGAACTTCAGTTAAGTGCACCCGATTTGTCACAAGTAATCCGTCGTTGCTTCTCTTGTACGCCGGGCAGAAAACGTCTGCTCAACCCCGAAGCAGCGAGCGGCTGATTTGGCGATTGCCCGACGTGACCTGTTGTCCTCGAGCTATCCCAGTTAGTTTATTCGGACCATTGAAAATCGCTTGGCGCATCCAGCACCAGAACAAAGCTAGCGATAGGAAAAAAGAAAAAAGTATTCTCTGTATATAGGGAATTCCCTGGGTATTCCCTGTGTACCAGGGTAACAGGGTATTCCCTGTGTACCCGGCATAAGCGAGAGCCTGTCCTGCACATTCCGGTCCTGTGATGTCGACATCGTGCACGTTCTTACGCGAGCTTACACACGCGGTAGTGAAAGTGAAAGATAAGCTGGAAAAAGACGAGTTCCCTGGCGCTGTCTACTGGATCCCTGGCGCTGGCTGTGACCAAGCGTACATAGGTGAAACGGGTGATTTTCACAAAAGATTGCAACAGCACAACAATGATGTCAAGAAGCGGAACGTGGCAAGAAACGCACTAGCAGAACATGCTGTTTCCACGGGTCATGCCACTGATTGGGATAGCGAGAGGATAATTGGAAAAGAAAAGAGCAATACGACAAGGCTTTACCTGAAATCCATTAATATCCAAACCACGTGACAGGCGCTAAACCGTAACGAAGGAAATCTACCCCCGATCTACACGCGCGGCTTACGTCACACCATGGAGCATTGAAAATGAACCTTCACTTCATTCTTCATTGCGATGTGAACAAGGCTCCCGTAGCGGAGCCGAAACGTCTCTTTTTGTTTGTGTCAAGCTATTGGTAAGCGCTTGTTATTTCCCGCCACAATATGTCACTATAGTATAAGGAAGGAAAACAGGATTGACACTCTCGGCAATGATCAACTAAACTAGTGGAGCGGGTAGAATCTAATGAGTTAAGATGTTCTCCGAGTCATGTGCTAATCACCACCCCTTTTATCGTAAACTATGAAGAAATGAAATAAAATAAACAAAAATGGGAGAGGAAGCCCGCACCCAACCAGAGGTTATCGCAGGCGATCCGATTAAAAATAAAAGGGGCTAACGCCCAACAGAAAATTTAAGAAAAACCAATTACCAGAGAGGGAAAAAAAGAGGCACAAATGATGGGCGGGGAAAAGGGATTTTTAAGGCAAGACGCCCCTGAAGGATTAAGAAGGACGACATGAACATGAAACAGAGATGGGTCCAGCGTGCCCAGATTCTTCAGACAGGCTCTCAACGGTCAGGAGTAGGAAGGTGCGGGGGATCTGTAGGAAGGAAGAAGAGACAAGAAAAGTAAGCAAGGAGAAAAAAACGAACAAACAGGAGATACTGGGCTTCAGAAAGCAGAAGGGGTACATAAAAAAGGGGAAGTAGAAAAGAGGATAAAGTAAATGACAAAAAGGCAGGTAAAAAAACAAAGAAATAGAACGAGCGAAATTAAAAATAACCAAACAATTAAAACATGAAAAATATAACAGCTAGAGGAAAGAAAAGAAAGGAAGAAAGAAAAAGAATGGCAAACAAAGAAAGAATAAAAATAAAGATAAAAAACGAAAAGCAAACAAAACAAAGACTGCGTGTGCACGCAAAGCCAGCAAATATCAAAGTCCACATGCCATCCACATGCCCGTGAGGCAGGGGTAGGGCCACGGACCAACAAAATTGGCCATTTGGTGCCCCCAACCACAATTGAGACATGGGGAGGCGCAGAAATGGCAGGGAGGTCTTTGAGCCATCCGGGCGGGATTAAAGATGAGAGACTGGTGAAAGAAGGGAAGAAACGCGAACAGCAACGCGAGTAAGCAACGCACGAGACCGAGGGGAACCTAACAAAAAGGGAAAGTCATGAGGGGAAAGAAACGTGCGGATAGCCGGGAAGCCGTGCTGCTATGTCTGCGGTGAGAGGGCAGGCACGCAGGTAATGGACAACGTCCCCCAGAGCTGCCTCGCATGGACAAGAAGGCGAAGGAAGGAGGGCAAAACAATGGAAGTACGAGGGAAAATGACCGTGGCCAGTTAGGAGAGGGACAAGAGATCGGGGTGGAGGGAAAGAGAGCGGGAGACGGTTAATAGAGGGAACAAAAACAGCCAGGATGGTGTACGAATGTTCCGCGGTACAGGTGTCTGACCAAAGCCCGAGTACGGTGGTACGCATGCGGGTGCGCACTGACAAGGGTGACCGCCACGACGGCCGCAGGAGGCCACGCGCCGACGCCAGTGAGGCGGCCCAGTCAGCGAGCTCGTTGCCCCGGACACCACAATGGGCGGGGACATGATAGAGGAAGACAGGACGCTGAAGAGAAATGACTGAAAGGGTGCACTTGATGTCTCGGACGCGTAAGTCGTTCGTGGAAAGCAAGTGAAGAGCCTGAAGGAGAGAAAGGCAACCAGAGTAGACATGCAAGGGTAAAGGAGAAGGGGCGCGCCGGGCATAACAACAGGTCTCATGAAACACAACAGCCTCTGCGCAGAAGGCACTAGAGGCTGTCTCTAGACGTAACCGGCCCACGTTCACCAGCGCGCCAGAAGATGAGAATGCGACGTAAGCAGCACCCGCAGAGTGGGACGTGTAAGAGCCGTCCGTGATTATATGAAAGCCGGGAAGGGAGGACTGAGATGGAAAGTGAGAAGGGAGAAGACGGGTGAAGGAGAATGAGGAAGTCAAAGAGGGATGGTCGCACCAGGGATCAAAGAGGGGCAAGATATCGGACGGTAGGTAAGTGGGACCTCCAAAGGTGACGGGATCTACACCGTTTAAAAGGTTGTACTCCGCACAGAGGCGATCCAATTCCAAGGGAAGAGGGGGTACCCGGAGGAGTACCTGAAGCGCAGCCGTGCGCGTTGTGCGGAAAGCCCCTGTGAGAGCGATAAGAGGGACGCGCTACACAGAAACAACCTTCTCCCGAAGGCAGGAATTGGCGCAGCGAGACCACCAAGCGGGCACGGCGAAAGTAAGAGCTGGTTTTATTACTTGGAAATAAAGCCTACGTAGAGAACAGGGAGGGAGGGAACGGTGGAAAGAGAGAAACGAGACAAGACGCGAAGTGAGGATCTCTGCCTTGTCGCGGAGGAAGTGAGCATGAGGTAGAAATGTGAGGTGGCGGTCGAAGACAAAGCCTAATATTTTGAGTTCTTGTTTGAAACTTAAGGGGCGACCCGAACAGCGAACGGTGAGATTACGCTTTTCCATCCCGCCCACGCCCTGAGAAAACAGCATACAAAATGTTTTTGTCCACGAGATCGTCACCCGCGAATCAGAGGCCCAGCAGGCTATTCTGTCAAGGACATCGGCACACAATTGCTCCAGATCGTGGCGCGTGCGGGCCGGAACCAACACAATGGTATCATCAGCATAGACCTGTATTGTTACGCCAGGAGGCATTCGACACTCGAGAAGATTTGCGATTATGATGTTCCACAAAAGGGGTGAAACGGGGGATCCCTGAGGGCTGCCGAGAGGGGGGTTGGCCGACACCTCCTCACCAGTGCGTGTTCGATAGACTAACGTGTGCTGCGAAAGAAAGGAGTGCAAGAGGCGATACAGCTTGGAAGGGAGACCGCGGCAGCGAAAGAAGCGAAGGACGAGGGGGTGCCAAACGCTATCAAACGCACCCTGAAAATCAATTGATATAAGAACTACGGGCGTGCGGGATATGCGGAAATTTTCCAGGGCCGTTCGCAACGAGGCCAGGGCTTTCACTGCGCTGCGCGAATGGGTAAACCCAAACTGGTTGGGGTGGAGATGGCCCCTGGCGTGCAAGAAATAGTAAAGACGGCCGTGAAGTAGGCGTTCTAATAGTTTACCGAGGACTGAGTTCATCACTATTTGCCCGTAGGAAGTAGGGAGGGAAGAGGGACGGTTTGGCTTAGGAAGAAAGATGATCCGCCCCCTGCGCTACGCGGAGGGAAAGTGGCCGAGACGGAGAGCACCGTTGAAAAGAGAGAGAAATAAGGACGGCTGTGCACGCCAGAGGCCCGTAACCAAGGGCGCAGTCAACCTATCCAGGCCGGGAGCCGTGCCAGTGCCGAGTGCGTTCACGAGCAACTGAAGATCGTTACGCGAGAACGGGACGTCCGGCGGTACAGAAAGATGCTAAGGCGTCTCGACGGATGCACGGATAGACGCGTGTAATGGTGAATCTACCAATGAATTGTCAAACGCGACCTGTGTCCGGAGCAAAAGTGCCGCCGACTCAACGACAGAAGCCGTCAGAACGCCGCCTCCTGTGTCCAGAGGTGGTAGGGATACGGGGGCGCGCAGTTTGGCGAATGCCTTCTGAAAGGGTGCGCCGAAAAGGTTTTCCTGAGTCGCATCCTGAGAGGCCTGGCGCAACACCGAGTCCTTCGCCTCCCTGATGTTGCGACGGTAACAGGCAAGTGCCGCCTGAAACGCAGTGCGATAGACGGGGCGCAACGATGGTTCTGCGCAACGCTGGAAGCGCCGGCGCAAAGCTCGAACGCGGCGCCGCTCGATGGCGAGCTCAGGGGCGACCATGGCTTCGGTGCCGGAGCACTCACAACTGTAGGCTTGTGGCGCTCAATCAGCGTGTTAACTCGGTCGTGGAACAGGTTGACGACGGTCTCCAGTGCATCGGAGGAGCGCAGAGTTAAGATGTTCTCTGAGTCATGTGCTAATACACCACCCCGTTTGACCTATGTAAATTTGACCACAGCATATTCCGCCATCGGCCTAACGTACAACAGCTATGGCGGCAAGTGTGAGCAATTTGCGCAAGCGACGCTGAAGTATGGAAGACATCACTGACACCACCGCTTCGCTATCGATCAACGCAGCGACAAGCGCACCATCCACGGGCTGGTCGATCAAGTTGCATCCTGTGCTTAAAGTCAAAGGAGGATTTTCGGCCCTGGTCGTAAGAGCAGCATCACCTGCAGACGCTGCAGCCATCCAAATGAGATCAGGCATACGGGGCAGGAGACGACGGGCAGGGCGATGGAGAGCGACGGCGCAGAGGGGTCTGTGCGTCGGGGCTTGAGAGGTGCGGTTCAGATGGCGGCGGAAGTCTGTAGAGCGGTGGTAGGTCGATGTAGGAGGGCTTCTGCAGTGTCTAGAGATGTGGCCAACTCGAGAGTAGTTAAAACAAATGGACTTGCCATCAGATGTTCTACATTCATCTGGGTTGCGGCGGTGGCGAGGATAGTGTGGAGGGCGAGGATTGAGGACAGGGTGAACGCGGCTGGCATATTCGGAACCGATGGAGCATACTGGTTTATGACCAACATTTGCGAATTCTTGCTGGACAACTGCTTGAATTGGGGAGACTGAAGGATTTTTGGTTTGGTTTATGGGTTTAACGTCCCAAAGCGACTGAGGCTATGAGAGACGCCGTAGTGGAGGGCTCCGGAAATTTCGACCACCTGGGGTTCTTTAACGTGCACTGACATCGCACAGTACACGGGCCTCTAGAATTTCTCCTCCAGAGAAATGGGAGACTGAAGGGGTTTGGTCGGGTGTCAGTGGCTGAAAAGATGACATTGCTTCCAGTTTGCGACGTCAGGCTGTCCGCGTCAGGCTGTCAGATTTTGTCGTGAAGCACGGCGGGGCCGGGTCAACATACGATGGCGCTGCAGCTGTATTCGGCAGCCGCATGTACTGGTAAATGGTGCGGCGGCTATTCGCTTGTCCAAAGCGGCGACATTCCTGAATGATCCTATTAACCGTGGCACAGTTCTTATAAACAAGGAGTTTGAAGGCGCCATCCGCGGTGTCTTCAAGGACGAGACCCACCTTGTCACGCTCGGACATCGTGCCGTTGGCTTTCAAGCACAGCGTTGACACATCCTGGATGTACGATACTTAAGACTGCGTGGACGTCTGGGCTCGCCAGGAGAGCTCCTTCCTGGCGTCGGCCGGTCGGCTCACCGAACAGGTCGCGGAGCTTCTGCGTGCAGGTCTCCCAGCTGGCGAGCTCGTCCTCATGTGTCTCGAACCACACCCGCGTCGTACCTTTGAGGTAGAAGATCAGGTTAACCAGCTTATAGGATCTCATCGGTTACCTGTGCTGACGCGCTCGTACATCGTGAGTCAGTCCTCTACGTCAACACTATCTGTTCCGCAGGAGGTCGTGGGGGTGTCGAACGATGACCGTTGGGTCGGCAAGCACTGGTGCATCTTCCTCTTCGAGTGGCATGATGGAACAACTTGGGGGGAGTCCACTGCGGAGTTCCTATCGTGGCTCTTGCTGAACCAGGCTCCTCCACCAATAATGTATATTTACACACGGGGATTGCATATACGTGCAGAAACAGACAGCTAAGGAGCCATACAATAAGGGCCAGCGCCAGAATTCACTTCGTCCTTCTCATCCATCACATACGAGCGCCATACCTCGTCATCTTCTTTGCCCAAGCCTACGGCCAAAACAGTATTTATAAAGAACGCGCGTTCACTCACAGAGACGATAAAGGGCTAGGAAACTAACGAGTAAGTACGCAGGGAACAAGCACAGAGAAGTAAAGAGCTTAAAACGACAGAAAAAAACGAAGAATAAAAAAAATTCAGGCGGGCACTTTGTTCACCTAAAGTGCGGTGAGGCGGAAGCCTTAAGCGTGGTGTTGCTGCTTGTGTCACTGATGCTTTGTTAAGATGTTAGGCTTCGCCTCTAGGAGTGAAACGCGACAGCGTCTTGCAAGGCTACCACGGAGTCCATAGAACCAGTATATTCTAGGAACTATAATAGAACGCCATCGCCCGTTCGGTTGTGCGCCTTGCTCGTCTGTAAAATGGTTTTTGAGGAAAGGAAATGTATCTGTCTCGCATATCTGGGTGGGCACCTAATGGGAAGGGAGGAGAGAGAGAGAGAAAGAACTTTGTTTACCCGAGCTAAATACGACGTCTGCTTAGACGCTGTCGATGGGAGTGGTTCCCTCTTCACGGGACCCATATGCGTCCCTGGGCGCCTGGCCCCTGGAGATCAGGACGAGCTGGTCTTCCACGGCGGGGCTGGTTAGCAAGGTCTCCCATCGCTCGGTAAGGGAGGATGAGGGATGGGGTGGGGTAGTGGGGCAGGTAAGAGGTGGGGGGATTTCCTTGATGAAGTTGCATACTCCAATGACATGTTGGAGCGTGCCTAACTCAGTCTTGCAGAAATCACATTCCTTCTGCTACATTTCCGGGTACATCTTGTGTTGAAGGTAAGGGTGCGGGAAGGATCCTGCCTGTATCTGCCTGTAGATGGCTTGCTGTTCTCTGGTAAGCGATTTGTGAGGATCGGTGTAACGTCTCCTCTCCGTCTTGTAATACAGTTGAGCCCACTTATAACGAACTTGATCGTCACGCGGCATTTGTTCGTTGTATCCAAAGTTCGTAGTAAGTGGACCACCTATAATACGGGCAAAAAGAGCAAGCGAGACGAAAGTTAACTTTGTTTTTGAAAAAAGTCAGTGATGCATGTCTGCTTCTTCAAAGCTGATCGCATCACTGCCGTTTCTAATTTTTCCAGCGCGGTAATATGTTCATCACCAAGGCCTCTGCTGCACACGAGTTCCTTAAGCGACGCGATGTAACCGATCGCGGTTGAAGCGTTCACAGCAACCGGCGGTAGAGCAGCATCCTCGTCATCGTCCTCGTCGGTCTCTGGGCAGTCAGGAAGGGCTCGCACTTTCCGCACAATAGCTTCGTCAGTGCATGGCTCCGCAATGTCGGCGTCGTCATCAGCAGAAACGAAATCGTCCCAGGCAACGTCAGGTCCGGCCAGCTGCGTGTCAACGACGCGTTGCCACAAGTCCTCGTGCGACCGGCCTTCCGGTGGGTCATCTATGGCGTCCTCAGTGCCTGGGCCCATAAAACCCGCCTTGCGGAAGAAATTTGCTATGCACTCCGCGATGAGCTCCATCCACGCCGCTTTCAACATCTCCACGGCGGCAAGCAAGCTGATGCGAACTGGCATGGCAGCATCAATCGCGATCAACAAGCGTTGGATGACGCGCTGCCGGTAGCACACCTAGAACGCATGAATGATGCCCATATCCAGCGGCTGAATTTTGCAGGTTGCATTGGGAAGCAAGAAGAGCACTGTCACCGCACTCAAGGAAGGCTGCACATGGTGCGCCGCACAGTTATCCAGCACGAGCAGGACCTTCCTGTTTTTCGTGCCATGTCGCGGTCGAACTCGACAAGCCACTCGGCAAGTAAGTGACGACTCATCCAGTCTTTTATATTGTTCCTGTAGCGTACGGGCACGTAGCTTCCAAAGCATCGCGGCTTACGTGACTTGCCGGTGACAAAAGGCAGCCGCCGGTCACTGCCGTCCATGCCACTGCCGCGTCGTGTCAGGGGAACACAAAGTGCGCGAAATTCGCCTGCCGCGGGTTCGCAGTCGAGCGAAACCGCGCCAAACACCGCCAGTTCGGTCAACTACGGGGGCCCGACCGCTTCGCGTTCGCTCTAACCGAGTGTTGAGGCCACAACAGCTCGTTCTATGTGAGGCACTGCGCCATTGCCCCAATATATATTTTGACGGTAGCACCGCCCTCGTTCGTACTAAGCGAGCGTTCGTTATATCTGCGGCTGTTATAAGTGGGCTCGACTGTAGTTCGTAATTTCCTTATAACTAATAATGGACTGTGGCTCACCTTCCTCTGCCCGGTGTTCCATCTCTCGGGCGAACTGGTGGGCAAGCTCGTTGCCCTCCAGCCCTGAGTGAGCCGGTGCCCATATCAACTCAACTTTCCTTTCAGGAAAGTCGCGTTTACTTTTGAGAATTCCTAGTGCCGCAAGAGACACCCACCCCTTTCTGTAACTGTTATACGCCTTTTGCGAGTCGGTGACAATTCTTCCCACTTTGGGCTGCGCGAGTGCAAGCGCTATCGCGGCCTCTTCTGCCACCTCTGGAAAAGACGTCTCAATAGAGGCGCAGGTTACGAGCATATCCCGCGTCGTAACTGCCAGCGTGGTTTTCGATGAAAACATGGGTAACGAAGCGTCTGTGAAGAGAGTGACACCCTGTTCCTCTTCTTCTATTTTCTCTACTGTATCCGTCAAGGCCGCTATACGAGCCGCTCTGCGGCTGTCGTTACGACCCGGCCTCATGTTTCGAGGCAGCGGTTTATTCACGATTTTATGCGCCCACAACCTGGGTAACGGTCCCGTTTCCTTCCGGTCTGCCTCTTGCCAGCCTAACTTGGCAAGAACGCGACGTCCCGCCGAAGTTTGACTGAGCCGGACTCTTTGATTAGACAGATGAGCTTCTATTAACTCTTCAACGTCGTTGTGCTTGGCCATGCCGAGAAGCTTGTCGGTCGAAGAATACGTTGGTATGCCCAGCGCTATCTTGGTTGCCTTGCGTATAATGATGCTCAACTGGTCCCTGTCTTTCTTGAGTAACTTCAGGTACGGCGCCGCGTAAACGATGCGCGACGTCACAAGGGTTTGGACGAGCGTCAATGCATCGTCCTCCTTGAATCCTCTTTTTCTGTTCGTTATTCTTCTGATCATGTGCGAAATTTGTTCCGTTGAAACCTTCATTTCGGCGAGCGACGCGCCCGCCTTGCCGTTGTACTGGAAGATGACACCCAGAATACGTGCTTGCTTGGTTGGCGTTATGTTCGCGCCGTCGATGGTGATGCGGACGTTTTCTTGGACTCCTTTCTTTCTTCTTGGTTTGATGACGAGTAACTCCGACTTCTGGGGCGAGCAACTGAGGCCGCACGACTGAGCGAACTCGTGCACGGTCTTTGCCACTCTCTGAAGGGTCTCCTCCATCCAACTCTCCGACCCTGCCATCGACGTCCACACGGTGATATCGTCTGCGTAAAGAGCGTGATCTGTGCCCTCTATGTCTTGAACCAAAGTCGGGAGAGGGAGGAGAGCCAGGTTGAAGAGAAGCGGCGAAAGAACCGACCCTTGCGGGGTGCCTCTGTCTCCCAGGGCTATTGGTTTCGACTTCTCTTCTCCAATTTTGATTGTTGCCGTTCTGTTGCTTAAGGAATCCTGCACATACTTGAAGGTGCGCTTTCCGCACCCCGTTTGGCGCAGGGTACGGAGGATACTTTCGTGTGTAACGTTATCGAAGGCCCCCTGAAGATCGAGCGCCAGGATAGCTCTTGGCGCATGAGGCTTCGCTTGCTTGATAACTAGCTCGTGTAGTTGCACCAAGACGTCTTGCGTGCTCAGGTGCCTTCGGAATCCGTACATAGTCGGTGGCATCTGATCAGTGACGTCCAAATGTCTCTGTAGTCTTTGGAAAACCATACGCTCGACCTCCTTCCCCACACACGACGTGAGGGAGATGGGGTGCAGGTTGTCGACGTGGGGTGGTTTCCCCGGCTTGGGAATGAAACGTACCTCCGCTTCTTTCCATTCTTTCACCCTTCTCCCTTCACCCTTCTTTCAACCATTCTCCCAGGACGCGTTGGCGTGGTTTAGCAGTTCAGCTCTGCTTTTGTCGCTCATATTGTTTAGCGTCTTGTATGTAATGCCGTCAATGCCAGGTGCGCTGCCTTGATTACTTTCATCGATGGCCGCAACCAGCTCCAGCTCGGTGAAGGCTTCGTCCATCTCGACGTTGCTATCCCCTTCATACTCGGGAGTTGGGTTACCGCTCTTCTCGGTCTTGAGGTATTTACTTGTGAGTTCACGAATGAGCTTCTCCCCGTCCCCGTCGTAACTGTAGATCGTTCTTGCGAGGTCTCGAGCGCATGCGCTCTTGGTTTTTAACGGATCTATGAGCTGCCGCAACAGCTTCCAGGTCTTCTTTGTAGACAGTGTGCCTTGGAGGTCGTCACAGATCTTCATCCAATTTTCTCTGCATAGCTGCTCCGCATACTCGGCCGCCTGCTTGTTGAGCGTATGAATACGTCTGCGAAGCTTCTTGTTATGTCTTTGTCTCTTCCACATGCGAGTAAGACCGTGCCTGGCCGCCCACATGTGGCTAAGCCTGCTGTCTGCGAAGGGAACTTTCGTAGTCGTAGTAATCTTCTGCGTAAATTTCTTTACAATCTCGCGTTGCTTTTTGGCCCACGCCTCATACGTCTTGTTGTCTTGGTCCTCGTCCTCGCCTTCACTGGCTCCGCTTCTACGTAACCGGTCCCAGTCTGCGATGTTGGCTTGACCCAGTTTCGCCTTGATGTCGGTCCCCTCGAGGGTTACACAAATGATGTCGTGATCTGAGCCAAGATTTTCCCCCGTGGTACGCCAAGTAACGTCGAGGTTCCCCCGAATTAACGTCAGATCAGGAGTGGTGTCTCTGACCGTGCTAGTGCCTGTCCTGGTCGGTACGCCCGGTTCATTAAGCACCTGCATGTCGTGATCCTCTATAGCTTTTACCAATTGGTTTCCTCTTTTCGACGAATATTTGTCGTGTGGGCCGCGTTGTGTGGGCCGCGTTGAAATCTCCGAGCACTAAAAGTGGTCTTGTTCTCGCTTCTTTAATGCAGTCCAATATGGTGCCTTGAAAGTCAATGACCCTGCAGGACGGTCGACAATACGCATTCAGGACGAAAATGTTCTTGTCACCCCCCACTCTTCTGCTGTGAATTTCGATAAATTTATGTTCGCAGCCTCGCTGAGCGGTCACGTGCTGTGTGGCCGCCACGTTGCTGCGGACCAAGATCGCAGTACCCTTTTCGCTGGGGTCCGTATACGTAATGTATCCCGCGAGCTTGGCCCGGCCGTTGGTCTCTTGTAACGCTATGATTTCCGGTCTCTGGTCCAATTTATAGATAGATAGATAGATAGATAGATAGATAGATAGATCTTTATTTAGACAACAAGGTCTCGGATACAGGGGCAAAAGGCAGATGCACTCTGCCTGACGGGGCCCAAGCACCCGACACAATGCTCAGAACAAGCGGCAAAAGAAGCAAGAGCTTCATACACTCTCATTAGAAAAAACAACACATAATTATACAAGGTAAAAGTAGGAGGAAGGTGCATACTTTTGCAATGACATAATTAAAGTAAATATTTACAAGGCACATCACAACAAGAAAAAAACCCGAGAATTCACAGAGTTGACGGAAAAACAGGGACATCAAGAATTTTAATCATTCGGGCGAGAAAGGAGGTAAGCTTTAGCATTTCTATTGAATGACTTTTGGGAAACAGATTTCTGAATAATTTCTATGGTCTGTGTATGTTTATTTAGAAGACTGGGAATTAAATATAAAAGCATTTCGGTTCCATAGTTAGTCCTTACGAATGGTACTCTGTAACTGACGTGCCTTAATTTATAAGGCGCGTCACTACTAGAGTTAATTGAACATATTTAGTGGGATGATGTTTGAAATCGTTAAACACATAAGAAAGCAGTTTCAACTCAAATAATTCATTGACTTTTAGAATAGAATGCTTAGAGAAGTACAAACCTGTATGATCATTGTATGCAAGGTTTTCGACATATCGTATTGCTTTTTTCTGTAATGTTATCAGCCTCGTGAGGTTAGTTTTCGTTGTAGATCCCCAAACAAGTAAACAATAATGAAGATGTGATTGAATTAGGGTATAATATAACTGCCACTTCAGCCATTTCGGAACAAGGTCTCGAAGTTTATATAATACACATAATGACCTTGATATGCTGGCATGAATCCTATTAATATGCAGTGTCCAACTCAAGTGTTCTTCAAAGATTATGCCTAAAAATTTGTAGGAAGAAACACGCTCAATTACGCTATTTTTGAATGTAAGATTAATTTCACTGTTATCAGGCTTGTTACGTGCCTTAAATACAATAAGCTTTGTTTTATTAACATTTAACTCTAGTTTATTTATATTCAACCATAAAGACAATTCTTGTAACCATGCATTTGCCTCAGCCTGAATATTACTAAGATGCATGCCAGAAAAAAATACACTGGTATCATCTGCATATAAAATTATTGTGGGAGTTCGAGGGATGGCTATTATATCGTTGATATAAAGGATGAAAAATACTGGACCCAAAATAGACCCTTGTGGGACACCGTATATTAATTGACCAGGTTGTGATTGATGACCATTCAAACATGTATACTGAACGCGACCGGAAATATAAGTACGGATCAGATTTAAGGCAACTCCTCGAATGCCATAAAACGGTAGCTTATAAAATAAAATATCATGTTTAACTGAATCAAATGCCTTCCTGAAATCTAAAAAAAGTCCAACTGTGAATTGTTTGTCATCCATATTAGAAAATATTTTTTCCTTTATACTAAGCAATGTCATTTCTGTTGACTTCTTCTCACGAAATCCGAACTGTTCGTTAACAAAAATTTGTCTGTCATCAAAGAACTTACACAGTCTGATTTTGATCAAATATTCCAGCAGTTTAGAAAACAAAGGGAGTACAGATATAGGTCTGTAGTTGTTTATATTGTCATAAGGGCCACCTTTGTGTAAAACAACCACTCTGGCAATTTTCATACCATCTGGAAAAATACCTTGAACTAACGCGTTGTTACATATATGCTGCAAGGGCAAGCTAATTAGATCGGCAACAGCAATAATAGGCTCGGCCTTAATTTCATCTGCGCCTGCCGCAGTGGATTTGTCTAGGCTTCTAAGAAATGTGAATACTTCATGTTCGCTGCAAGGATTCAAGAATATGGAACTACCAATTGGAGAGGCAATATACTGAGCAATTTCATGATTTCTATCCTGCTTCTGAGATGATTCGCCAGAGGATAGGAAATGAGCATTAAACTTGTCTGCCAAAGCAGCGCCACTGTATTCAACACCATTGAATGTTAATGTGCTGGGAATATGGGTTGTCGCCCTTCCCATGAGGTCGCTCAAACAATCCCATATTTTCTTAGGGCAATTGGAGACTGCTGAAAATTTATTCTGATAATACTGTTTCTTAGCTTTTTTAATATCAGAGCCTAACTTATTTCTAAGTTTTTTGTATTCCTTAAGTATGACTGGATCTTTTGATTGGATGAATTTGTCAAAAAGCCTGTCACGGGTTTGAATTCGTCGATATAACTCTCTCGTAACCCACGGCTTTCGAGACTTTTTGTGAGTTTTTCCCACTGTCAAAGGAAATGCGGTATCATATTTGCTTTTTACTAACTGAAGAAAGATATTGTACGCTATACTAGGATTTAACTCATTGTAAACTTCGCTCCAGGCAGTGCTTTCCATCATGGATCTAAACCTAGCTAAGTTTTCTTGATTGAAACTGCGATATACTATCTGGGGAGTTGGTACTTGCTTCCTTTTTTTTTATCGCCCGAGGAAAAAAACAGAATATAGGCAGATGGTCGCTCAAATAAAATGTAAGCACACCTGATAGCACTCTTGATAACTCATGATTTGTAACACATAAATCTAATAATGAGTCCCTCTCTAAGGTTATTCTTGTTGGTGACTGAATAACATTGGTGCAGAGAAATGCATCAATGGCTTCACAAAAAAGACGTCGCGGGGAGCTGTTTGTCAAAAGATCAATGTTAAAGTCTCCAACCAAAACAACAGGGATATTTACGATACAAGCATATTCAAGAAGATCACGCACAAACTTGATAAATTCGGCACTTTCACTAGATGGGGGCCGATAAATGCAAGCGATCAGTGTTCCATGACATTTTATAGCAACCGATTCGTAGTGGGTATCGACAAGAGAAAAATCTGATAAAACTTCATAGTCAAGGTTTTCTTTAACATACAATGCGACGCCACCTCCTCTACGGTTTTCTCTGAACACGCCTTCAAACTTGTAGCCACGAAAGAAGATAACATCATTTTGATTTGTGAACCATGTTTCGGTGTACGCTAGTATATCAAATCTGTGATTCAGGGAATCCAAAGCTGATTGCATTTCAAAGTGCTTATTTTTTAGACTTCTAATATTCACATGAAAGACTGACATCCTGTCATTTTCGTGAACAAGACAACTGCGCACTGCAGAGTTAAAAGATAAAGCATTGTAGTAAAGAGGCTTTGTTTGTGATGCCATAAAAGAAAAATAATGAAAAAAACTGATCAGTAAGGCGAAGTAGAGGCGGTGCCTGCTCAGATGATATTTTCCAGGTCAGCAACACACGCGATCCGTATTGCCGTTTCACCCTGGCACTTGCGCACAAAAAGCTTTCCATTACTGTGCCAAGCATATTCGTACTGCTTTTCTGTGGCCCTTGTCCTCATCATCCACATGAGCTTTTTGTTCTGCGCTGTTAAATTGTCAAGAAAGTACACTGTGGATTCAGCTTCCCGCATACTTTGCTTCTTTGCCATCCATTGGTCCTTCGTTACACGTGAGGAAAAGCGAACCAGAACTGCCGGGGTTTTGCCACGTTTAGCGGGCAGTCTATGAAGGCCTTCAACGTCGTGCTCAGTCAACTGAGGAAGCTCTAGGTCCTGGGCTATAGCATTGATTTTTTGGAACAAGTTTTCATTTTTGGTTTGCGCAAGTCCATGTACTTCCAAGTTATTCCGCCTGCTGTACTGTTCCAGACTGTTTATTTGCTGTCGTAGTTCGCAGACTTCGGGGTTAGTGTTCTCTGACTGAATCTGTGCCTCAATCTTTTCAACCCTTTTTGATAAAGTGACAATCTCAGTGGACTGAAGCTGCATTTTGGCCAGCACTTCATCATACTGATCTGAAAGATGCTGAACAGACTTTTCCATACTTTCCACTGTCTCTTTTACCTGGAAAAGGATATCTAACTTCTGTTTGATTTCCGGTAGTTCACAGAGCTTTTTGTTGATTTCCATTAGCATCCTTTCTGTCAGAGACTGCTCCTTCTGTACCTTTGTTACAATTTTTGAGCCTCGAGCAGCTGAAACTACACATGTTTGACACTTCCAACTTTTTTTATCGATATCTGTCATTGCTTTGTAGGCAGCTTTCGTCGTATTAGAACAAGCGCCTAAGTGGTAACCGTATCGGCATTCTGAGCAGGTAAGGGACGAGCCCTCTGCTGGAAGTGACTGATTACAAACGAGGCATATATCACAAACAGGATCACCCATAGCACTCGCGATGGAAAAGCAGTAGCGTGGCTTTTTGGGCTTGTTGGTACATACTTCAAAGACACTGTAGCGCAGCAAAAGACGAGGACACAAGAAACGAGAGACGAACACCACGAGCGCTCGTGGTGTTCGTCTCTCGTTTCTTGTGTCCTCGTCTTTTGCTGCGCTACAGTGTCTTTGATGGAAAAGCATGCGGCACAATAGAAAACAACTACAGCAACAGCACAGACTCAAGCGGCGGCGGCGTTTGGCAGAAGGTTTCTTATGACTTCAATAAGTGAAAGCACACCAACCTGCAAAGTGAAGGATTTGCAGTTACTCTGTGCCGCTGTTGCTTCCGCCACCGCCGCTGAGCAAGTGTGGGGGGCACAGGTGAGCCTTGTCCTTTTATATGCCCCTGGCTGGCGCTGCTTGTGTCGTTATCTTGCGGGGCCGATCGTCGTCGCTCTTGCCACTTTAGTTCACCAGGTGTATCGCTGCAAGCCTGGCCAAGAACTGCAAAGTGAAGGATTTGCAGTTACTCTGTGCCGCTGTTGCTTCCGCCACCGCCGCTGAGCAAGTGTGGGGGGCATCGGTGAGCCTTGTCCTTTTATATGCTCCTGGCTGGCGCTGCTTGTGTCGTTATCTTGCGGGGCCGATCGTCGTCGCTCTTGCCGCTTTAGTTCACCAGGTGTATCGCTGCAAGCCTGGCCAAGAACTGCAAAGTGAAGGATTTGCAGTTACTCTGTGCCGCTGTTGCTTCCGCCACCGCCGCTGAGCAAGTGTGGGGGGCACCGGTGAGCCTTGTCCTTTTATATGCTCCTGGCTGGCGCTGCTTGTGTCGTTATCTTGCGGGGCCGATCGTCGTCGCTCTTGCCACTTTAGATCACCAGGTGTATCGCTGCAAGCCTGGCCAAGAACTGCAAAGTGAAGGATTTGCAGTTACTCTGTGCCGCTGTTGCTTACGCCACCGCCGCTGAGCAAGTGTGGGGGGCACCGGTGAGCCTTGTCATTTTATATGCTCCTGGCTGGCGCTGCTTGTGTCGGTATCTTGCGGGGCCGATCGTCGTCGCTCTTGCCACTTTAGATCACCAGGTGTATCGCTGCAAGCCTGGCCAAGAACTGCAAAGTGAAGGATTTGCAGTTACTCTGTGCCGCTGTTGCTTCCGCCACCGCCGCTGAGCAAGTGTGGGGGGCACAGGTGAGCCTTGTCCTTTTATATGCTCCTGGCTGGCGCTGCTTGTGTCGTTATCTTGCGGGGCCGATCGTCGTCGCTCTTGCCACTTTAGTTCACCAGGTGTATCGCTGCAAGCCTGGCCAAGAACTGCAAAGTGAAGGATTTGCAGTTACTCTGTGCCGCTGTTGCTTCCGCCACCGCCGCTGAGCAAGTGTGGGGGGCATCGGTGAGCCTTGTCCTTTTATATGCTCCTGGCTGGCGCTGCTTGTGTCGTTATCTTGCGGGGCCGATCGTCGTCGCTCTTGCCACTTTAGTTCACCAGGTGTATCGCTGCAAGCCTGGCCAAGAACTGCAAAGTGAAGGATTTGCAGTTACTCTGTGCCGCTGTTGCTTCCGCCACCGCCGCTGAGCAAGTGTGGGGGGCACCGGTGAGCCTTGTCCTTTTATATGCTCCTGGCTGGCGCTGCTTGTGTCGTTATCTTGCGGGGCCGATCGTCGTCGCTCTTGCCACTTTAGATCACCAGGTGTATCGCTGCAAGCCTGACCAAGAACTGCAAAGTGAAGGATTTGCAGTTACTATGTGCCGCTGTTGCTTCCGCCACCCCCGCTGAGCAAGTGTGGGGGGCACAGGTGAGCCTTGTCCTTTTATATGCTCCTGGCTGGCGCTGCTTGTGTCGTTATCTTGCGGGGCCGATCGTCGTCGCTCTTGCCACTTTAGTTCACCAGGTGTATCGCTGCAAGCCTGGCCAAGAACTGCAAAGTGAAGGATTTGCAGTTACTCTGTGCCGCTGTTGCTTCCGCCACCGCCGCTGAGCAAGTGTGGGGGGCACCGGTGAGCCTTGTCCTTTTATATGCTCCTGGCTGGCGCTGCTTGTGTCGTTATCTTGCGGGGCCGATCGTCGTCGCTCTTGCCACTTTAGTTCACCAGGTGTATCGCTGCAAGCCTGGCCAAGAACTGCAAAGTGAAGGATTTGCAGTTACTCTGTGCCGCTGTTGCTTCCGCCACCGCCGCTGAGCAAGTGTGGGGGGCACCGGTGAGCCTTGTCCTTTTATATGCTCCTGGCTGGCGCTGCTTGTGTCGTTATCTTGCGGGGCCGATCGTCGTCGCTCTTGCCACTTTAGTTCACCAGGTGTATCGCTGCAAGCCTGGCCAAGAACTGCAAAGTGAAGGATTTGCAGTTACTCTGTGCTGCTGTTGCTTCCGCCACCGCCGCTGAGCAAGTGTGGGGGGCACTGGTGAGCCTTGTCCTTTTATATGCTCCTGGCTGGCGCTGCTTGTGTCGTTATCTTGCGGGGCCGATCGTCGTCGCTCTTGCCACTTTAGTTCACCAGGTGTATCGCTGCAAGCCTGGCCAAGAACTGCAAAGTGAAGGATTTGCAGTTACTCTTTGCCGCTGTTGCTTCAGCCACCGCCGCTGAGCAAGTGTGGGGGGCACAGGTGAGCCTTGTCCTTTTATATGCTCCTGGCTGGTGCTGCTTGTGTCGTTATCTTGCGGGGCCGATCGTCGTCGCTCTTGCCACTTTAGTTCACCAGGTGTATCGCTGCAAGCCTGGCCAAGAACTGCAAAGTGAAGGATTTGCAGTTACTCTGTGCCGCTGTTGCTTCCGCCACCGCCGCTGAGCAAGTGTGGGGGGCACCGGTGAGCCTTGTCCTTTTATATGCTCCTGGCTGGCGCTGCTTGTGTCGTTATCTTGCGGGGCCGATCGTCGTCGCTCTTGCCACTTTAGTTCACCAGGTGTATCGCTGCAAGCCTGGCCAAGAACTGCAAAGTGAAGGATTTGCAGTTACTCTGTGCCGCTGTTGCTTCCGCCACCGCCGCTGAGCAAGTGTGGGGGGCACCGGTGAGCCTTGTCCTTTTATATGCTCCTGGCTGGCGCTGCTTGTGTCGTTATCTTGCGGGGCCGATCGTCGTTGCTCTTGGCACTTTAGTTCACCAAGTGTATCGCTGCAAGCCTGGCCAAGAACTGCAAAGTGAAGGATTTGCAGTTACTCTGTGCCGCTGTTGCTTCCGCCACCGCCGCTGAGCAAATGTCGACGTAAAGTTGTAACTCCCCTATCTTGTTTCTAATACTCCTACAATTTCATTGAAGTAACGTCGCAGTCTCTGTCTGCTTTCCTTTAGTCTTCGTCATTGTGTACTTTTTCGAGCGGTAGAATTGCGCAGGAAACCAACTTTTCGCGGCCTGACCTGTAGATTAAGTCGTGGTGACTTCATCTTGGCAACCGTGAGATGCTTATTTTTTGCATCCAACGTCATGACTCTAACGGGGAGTTGGCTGCATTTGGCCTCCACATTATCGATTCTAACTGTTAGACTGTTCACTTGCGCAGACATGTGAGAAACTTGGCTGGAGATATGCGTCAGCATGCTCATGACCGACTCTATTGTCGGAGGAACAGCGGCCTCTGCCATCCCTTCCTCTATGGCAACAGCAGCCGTTTCTGTCGGTGGAGCTTGCGTCACAGACTGCGTCAACGCCGGCGGCGTGGTTGGCTGCGTCGCCGCCGGAACAGTGCTGGTGGTGTTTTTCTTAGGTACGTACTTTCCTTTTAAGTACACTGACATCAGTATCACTGTTCGTTGTTCTACTGAGCGTCTCGATGCTCTCCATCATTGCCTGAATCTGATCGTTTTGGCTCGTGATTTGATTATTCTGCCTCTCTATCACCTGTTTGAGTTCCAGACAATGTCTACACTCGTTGTCTTTGGAAGGGTGGGAGGAGCGGAGGGGAGGGAAATTGCTATTGTCGAGAGCGACAGGAGTGCCGCTGCCCAGCCCACCTGTTTCTCGGCGCCGTTGCTCCGCCGAGTCTTCGACTTGGACCGCGAACGAGATTCGCGCCTGCGAGCCCCAGCTGCCGATGGTGACCTGGTATCGCTTCTCCCTCGCCTTGTCTGGGAGCGGCTGCGACGCCCGTCCGGCGCCTGCCACGCTGGCCCCCTCGGCTGCTGCTGCACCTCTTCTCGTTTCTGACGTTCCCAACGCCGTTTTCGAACGACGTATGGTGTCTTGAATCTCGCTTTACACTCCTTGTCCGCGGTGAGGTGGTTGCCCCCGCAGAGGCTGCACTTGAGGTTACTGCAAACGTGGCTTTCTTCGGGATTCTTCATGCCGCAACCACGGCATATCTTGTCTTCGGGGTTAGGACAAACGTCCATCCGGTGACCGAGGCGACCACACCGGTAGCACATATCGATCTGCTTGCGATATAGCGAACACTCGACCAGCAGGTTGCCGTATCTGATGTATTTCGGGACCTTGTCGCCGTCGAATGCGATTACCACCGTTGTCGTCTTGCCGATGCGGTTGGCTTGCAGAGCAGTGGGATTATACTCTTGAACGATATAGTCGTTGATTTCTTGAATTGTGTCCGTCATCGGAACACCCCTGATGACACCCTTAACGGTGCCGTGGGGGGCGGTCTCGTCGGCGCTTACTTGGGGGGCCGTGCTGCTGATAGTGAGGTTTCTGACTGCCGAGTAGCGGTCGGCGTTCTCTCGGTTAGGCGTAGTGATAACGACTATGTTTTGCTGTTTGTTCGGGCAGATAACATCTTGCGTCACCTCCTCGCCACTCACCTTCGCAGCAGAGATGATGGCTCGGCTGATCTCGATTCTAGATACTTCCCCAAGGTTCAGGCCGCCCCTGGGACGCATGACGATCTTTATATCTTGACTCGGCAACACAGGCATCCTCGCTGCCTTGAGTAGCTTGGGCTTGAAATTTTTCCGCTGCAGGCGACGATACCTGGCAGCCGCCGGCCACCCGTTCAGCGGCGTTAGACTTAGCTTGCTGTCTTGCTTCTGGGTCTTCTTCTCTCCGGCGACGCGCCAGCCAAACTTCTCGGAAACTTCCTCCGGCGTGATATCTTCACCCTCCACTTCGACATGCATAGCGGACGCCATTTTCTTGAAACAGTTCGCCTCTAGGGCCTTGGTGAGGTCGATGACCGCGCCGGAGCACGCCTAAGCACGGGCGCTAGGCCCTGATATCTTTAGGCATAGCTCGCAGCGACACGGTGCTCGTAGAAGAACCCTTAAAAATTGGAAAAAAACGGTTTCCCACCTCAAATTTTGGTATCCACACCGTCCTTGTAACGTCACGGATGCCGTTGTGTGAGAACTTGCATGAGTTGGGGTGAATGGCTATGCCTTTTGCCGAAAAATCGAGGAGCACATTTCCACCCGACGCGTCAAACGCCAGACCCGCGTCTCCATCCGCCCAATGGGGCGGAAGGGAGGAAGATGGGAATGAACGAAGACACCGTATTCACTAGACGCGCCTTTGTTCATTCCAAACCATCGAGCTGGCGTGGCGGAACGGTTAGCGTGCTCGTCTCGCACTCTGGAGACCGGGGTTCGGTTCACGAACTCGACAAAGTTCGTACTCGGTTTTATTTATTTACCTGGCCTGACTAGGAGGGGTAATTAGGGTAATTAAGTAATTAAGCAATGAACTAAACTCAGTCTCACTATAAGATCCCTTTAATGGTGACTAGCCAAAGTACAATTGGCCCCGTTTGAAATTCGCGCACTGTGACGTCACGACCGTTTCGACCAATTGAAAAGCGTGACATTTCGGTCGACAACTCCTGCTTACAACGATGAGGTATTAAAGGCTTCCGCCTTAAGAATGATGGATTAATTATATAAAGAAAGGAGATAGCAGAACTATATAGATGGTGGAAAAGTCAGGTCAGGATGGAATCGTTTTTGATGTTTCAATTGGCAGTGCCCTAGTCTTTGATGCTAGATCATCTTGGTACGCGAAAAGGTACAAAGAGGAATTTGACCCAGAATATGATACATGCGCAGTGTGTCGTAAACCTTTAGAAACAGTTGAACATCTTATACTAAATAGTGACAGTATTCTGCTGGATTTGGATGCAGGCGCAGACACTCTCCCTGATGTCCTAGGGTTTAAAGATAACAATCATCATATGAATGAATGGACAGTATAAGTTTGCAAAAAGCGTTTGGCGGCTCAAAAGTACGTAGGTAACATAAGCGGAGAAGTGCAGATTAAGTAATCTATTTAAATAAAAGGGCGAATTTATAGACTTATTTAATAAACTGATAATGGCATTAAAGAAATACAAGGAAAAAAAAAGTCGACCAGGGTTGCACGTGCCAACACCTCGTTTCAGAGGGGACTTGCCTATGTTCCACCCAACAGCTGTATACAAGGGAAGTTTGCTCGCAGTTAACCGTCAGCGCGTATTCTTCTCTGGAAGCACTTCCCGTGTGGAGACGGCGATCCAGTGAACGCGGCCGAGCCCGCTCCCCAGCCGGCGCCCACGAAGGCAGCGCCAAGCGCGTGCGCTCTCGCGCCGAGACCATTGCTGCTGTAGGAGTTGTAGCACCACTGTAAGTTCATTTCGCGAACTAACCGTTGCCTAACGATGTTGTGACATCACGTGTAGGCGGATGGAAATTTTTTAACAGTGTTTAATACTTTATCACAGCGGCCGGAGGCAATTAGAGTCGGAGGGAGGAGAAAAAAAGCATGCATGCATTTTAAAACCAGAACTGTTGTACCGACAAGCATGCCACTATTTTACAGTGAGTTTGAACATGCCTTCTTTGAGTGAACATTCACAATGATGGCCCTTTTAATGGATCGCTATGGATTTTCATGGCTGCGTCGGAACGTTGCTGTAATGAGGGTGTGGTTCCTGTGGAAGAGGGTGACCCTGAGAGTAGCCCATGGCAAGGGTTACCGCTGCCTGAGGATGGCGGCTGTATAATCGCGGGGCAAAAGTGCTGCACAACACATACGGCCAGTTCTACGGCGATGAGTGAGACAGCTGCTAAACGCGCCTCGTGAACAGAGGGTCGCCATCGTCACTATCCCGCTGTACGCGTGGTCGAAGCTGAACAGGCTCAGCATGCAAAAGGTGTCAGCGGCGGTGACACACGCGCCAGCACATGACGCGACAAAAGAAAAAGAAAAAGCGTCAAGCGTGATAACTTATGCCGTATAAGCACGGTGCGAATGCGTGACACTGGCCACTTCCTACAGCGTGGTCTGTGGGGCACACGCAGATGCTAAACGCGCAGCGAGAACAGGTGCCCACACACCTCAGGCTTTGCTGACGCCCGAAAAACCTCACGAGGCATCGCGCCGCAGTGAGCGAGCACTTTTTCGCCGATGGCTTTGCCGCGCCGATCGGCCTCGAGAGACGCCGCAGTAGAGGGCTTAAGAGCCAGAAAATACCACAGTGGAACAAATAAATGAAGGAAAATATTTACACGGTCAGGACACAGAATAATTTATAAGGGCGTTAATGTCTGACTACGCGTGACAATGCGATAGCATCGTTTGTATTCTAAGAAGGAGATGGGGATACAGTGCCGACCCGCTCCCATGGACACTATCGGTTTGTTGGTCTGTAGTTCGACACCCATTTGACGGCTGACTCACGGTATACGACGAGCAGTTCTGCGCTACATGTCACGCAGATTGGGACGAAGCCGGCTCCGCACTTGCGCTGCAATTTGAAGAGTCACACTCTTTGACCTAAAGCTACATCACTGGTCAAGCTGGTCCGTCATTCTAGAGGTGCATATGCGGGGTGATTTTTTTAACTCTTCACGGATTTTTATTTTAAGGACTCGAGAGATACGTCGGCGCGATTTGTTGAGCTGTACACACAGCAAGACGGACGTTATGTAGCTCATATGAATGAATAATTAGATGGTTACTTAACCTAATTTAACTAATAATGTAATTATCTCAAGGGAAAAACATTATTGCGAAATTCATTCTTGTGAGCATGTAAGGAGAGGCCGGATTTATTATTTTTTATCTACAATAGAATTCGAAATATCGATTGTCGAAAATACTCTGAGATATTTTACTTGGCTTTCCAGCATCCCTTAATTTTAGACTGCGTCACTGCGCCTGGTAAAGTCGCCCAAAGTAAGTTAACTTTGGCTACATCATCAAATCTGCGCCCGTATTTGAAGCATAAAAGTTGAGAGAGACGCATTTTACAAATATGCAATGTAGAAAAGCGAACTCAACGAGCTTTGAAATGCGTATTTTTGACTTTAGATATTATGAGCCACATAGGGGACCGCAGCGTCGCAGAGCGGCGAGGCTGCTCCTAATGGAAAGCGCCATCTCTAACCGAAAAATAGAAACAGGGAATATGCGCGGCCCTTTTTCGCGGCAGTGCACGTGCTGAGCTCCCGATTTTTATCCGTGGCGAATTCTGTGCATCGCCTCAAGTGCGGCTTTACAAAGGTCGCCCAGTGTGACAGCGATCTCCCCTTTCTGCGTCCTTCGCGAAGTGTACGCTGTTTTCGTGTGATGGAAAACCACCTAGCTCGTGATGAGTTCTTGGATTTCCGCAAAGCAAACTTGACGAAGGGTGAAAGTAGTTTCCCATGTTTTTCTGTACACCAAAAAAATTCTGACCACAACCCAGCCCGGCTGAATGGGAAACGCATATCGCATGTAAGCGACCACATCGTCTACGGCGTGTACCTCGAGGTGAGTCTGTCACTTTGTTATATGATCAAAATGACGATCGTCATTAAGCACTGCGCAGTGAATGGGGGACTCGGTTGATCTCTGCTGTCGAATACGAGGGAGACACTTTAGTCGCTGGTTGGAAAATTCACTGGGGCACTTCACCGCTTGGAACTCGGTCATGATTTCGCCCATTCTTACGCAGGATTTTATTCTACTCTGCATCACGGCACCGCATCCCTGCTTCAACAAACCCCCCGGATTCTTCGACTTCATCGACTTACCTTGGTACCCTTCCGTCACCGACCACGAAGAACTTGAAACCTGCCTTCCACCGCCGTTCCCGCTACCTGTCAAGTATAATGCCTGGCAACCTGGCGGAACTATCAGCGCGGGAGATACGCATCGACTAGATAAGACGCATCTGCTCTGGAGCCACTTGGGGCACTTCACCGCTCGGAACTCGGTCATGATTTCGCCCCTTCTTACGCAGGCTTTTATCTACTCTGCATCACGGCACCGCCTCCCTGCTTCAGCAAACCCCCCGGATTCTTCGACTTCATCGACTTATCTTGGTACCCTTCCGTCACCGACCACGAAGAACTTGAAACCTGCCTTCCACCGCCGTTCCCGCTACCTGTCAAGTATAATGCCTGGCAACCTGGCGGAACTATCAGCGCGGGAGATACGCATCGACTAGATAAGACGCATCTGCTCTGGAGCCACTTGGGGCACTTCACCGCTCGGAACTCGGTCATGATTTCACCCATTCTTACGCAGGATTTTAAGGCGAAAGCCTTTAATGTCTCATCGTTGTAAGCAGCAGTTGTCGACAGAGAATGTCACGCTTTTCAGTTGGTCGAAATGGTCGTGACGTCACAGTGCGCCAATTTCAAACGGGGCGAATTGTACTTTGGCTAGTAACCATGCAACCAATTGAAGGGACCATATAGTGATGCTCCAAGTGGGGCTGAGCTTAGTTAATTGCTTAATTACCCAATTAGCCTAATTAACTTCTCTAGTCAGGCCATATAAATAAATAAAACCTAGTAAGAAATTGGTCAAGCTCGGGAGTCGAACCCCGGTCTTCGGAGTGCGAGACGAGCATGCTATCCACTCCGCCATGCCAGCTCGATGGTTTGCAATGAACAAAAAGGCACGTCTAGTGAATACGGTGTCTTCGCTCACTGCCATCCTCCTCCCTTCCCTTCTGGCGAGGTTTAGGTGTCCACCGAGATATGAGAGAGAAATACATTTCCTTTCCTCAAAAACCAATTTACCGACGAGCGAGGCGTAGAACCGAATGGGCGATGGCGTTCTATGGACTCCCTGGCAACGTTGCAAGACGCTCTCGCGTTCCACTCTTAGAGGCGAAGCTTAACATCTTAACCACACATCAGTGACCACACTTTAGGTCACAAAAGTGCACCCCCCCCCCCCCTGAATTTTGACGGGTGTCCACCGAGATTGTGAGACAGTTACTGCGTAATTTTCTTTCCTCAAATACAATTTTCATTTTCTTCATTACGGGCCATCTTCGTCTTTCTTCTTTCACTCCCACTTCCTCCGTTCCTCTACGGTGCGGTTCAGGTGTCCACCGAGATGACAGAGATTTACTGCGCCATTTCCTTTCCTCAAAAACCGTTGCGTTGAAACGGCAAGGCATCGCGCCGAACGGGTGGTGGCGTTCCGTGGACTCCCTGGCAGCGTTACAACACGCTGTCGCGTTCCACTCCTAAAGGCGAAGCTTAAGCTTAATTAGCAGTTAATTAGTATTCAGGCATTAATCAGTAATTAACAATTAATTAGTGATTTGTCATCACTTAGTAATTAGTACTCAATTACATGTGACGCCACCAGTGCCACAGAAGCACTGAAAGTGGTGCGGAAAACGCTTTCGCCTCTACGCACTTTAGGCAGTCAAAGTGCCCCCTGAATTTTCTTCCGTTTTTATTGTACTCTGCATCACGGCACCGCATCCCTGCTTCAACAAACCCCCCGGATTCTTCGACTTCATCGACTTACCTTGGTACCCTTCCGTCACCGACCACGAAGAACTTGAAACCTGGCTTCCACCGCCGTTCCCGCTACCTGTCAAGTATAACGCCTGGCAACCTGGCGGAACTATCAGCGCGGGAGATACGCATCGACTAGAAAATACGCATCTGCTCTGGAGCCACTTGGGGCACTTCACCGCTCGGAACTCGGTCATAATTTCGCCCCTTCTTAAGCAGGCTTTTATTCTACTCTGCATCACGGCACCGCATCCCTGCTTCAACAAACCCCCCGGATTCTTCGACTTCATCGACTTACCTTGGTACCCTTCCGCTGCCTTCCACCGCCGTTCCCGCTACCTGTCAAGTATAACGCCTGGCAACCTGGCGGAACTATCAGCGCGGGAGATACGCATCGACTAGAAAATACGCATCTGCTCTGGAGCCACTTGGGGCACTTCACCGCTCGGAACTCGGTCATGATTTCGCCCCTTCTTAAGCAGGCTTTTATTCTACTCTGCATCACGGCACCGCATCCCTGCTTCAACAAACCCCCCGGATTCTTCGACTTCATCGACTTATCTTGGTACCCTTCCGTCACCGACCACGAAGAACTTGAAACCTGCCTTCCACCGCCGTTCCCGCTACCTGTCAAGTATAACGCCTGGCAACCTGGCGGAACTATCAGCGCGGGAGATACGCATCGACTAGAAAAGACGCATCTGCTCTGGAGCCACTTGGGGCACTTCACCGCTTGGAACTCGGTCATGATTTCGCCCCTTCTTACGCAGGCTTTTATTCTACTCTGCATCACGGCACCGCCTCCCTGCTTCAACAAACCCCCCGGATTCTTCGACTTCATCGACTTATCTTGGTACCCTTCCGTCACCGACCACGAAGAACTTGAAACCTGCCTTCCACCGCCGTTCCCGCTACCTGTCAAGTATAACGCCTGGCAACCTGGCGGAACTATCAGCGCGGGAGATACGCATCGACTAGATAAGACGCATCTGCTCTGGAGCCACTTGGGGCACTTCACCGCTCGGAACTCGGTCATGATTTCACCCATTCTTACGCAGGATTTTATTGTACTCTGAATCACGGCACCGCATCCCTGCTTCAACAAACCCCCCGGGTTCTTCGACTTCATCGACTTACCTTGGTACCCTTCCGTCACCGACCACGAAGAACTTGAAACCTGCCTTCCACCGCCGTTCCCGCTACCTGTCAAGTATAACGCCTGGCAACCTGGCGGAACTATCAGCGCGGGAGATACGCATCGACTAGAAAATACGCATCTGCTCTGGAGCCACTTGGGGCACTTCACCGCTCGGAACTCGGTCATGATTTCGCCCCTTCTTAAGCAGGCTTTTATTCTACTCTGCATCACGGCACCGCGTCCCTGCTTCAACAAACCCCCCGGATTCTTCGACTTCATCGACTTATCTTGGTACCCTTCCGTCACCGACCACGAAGAACTTGAAACCTGCCTTCCACCGCCGTTCCCGCTACCTGTCAAGTATAACGCCTGGCAACCTGGTGGAACTATCAGCGCGGGAGATACGCATCGACTAGAAAAGACGCATCTGCTCTGGAGCCACTTGGGGCACTTCACCGCTCGGAACTCGGTCATGATTTCGCCCCTTCTTACGCAGGCTTTTATTCTACTCTGCATCACGGCACCGCCTCCCTGCTTCAACAAACCCCTCGGATTCTTCGACTTCATCAACTTACCTTGGTACCCTTCCGTCACTGACCACGAAGAACTTGAAACCTGCCTTCCACCGCATTCCCGCCCCCTGTCAAGTATAACGCCTGGCAACCTGGCGGAACTATCAGCGCGGGAGATACGCATCGACTAGAAAAGACGCATCTGCTCTGGATCCACTTGGGGCACTTCACCGCTCGGAACTCGGTCATGATTTCGCCCCTTCTTACGCAGGTTTTTATTGCACTCTTCATCACGGCACCGCCTTCCTGCTTCAACAAACCCCCCGGATTCTTCGACTTATCGACCTACCTTGGTACCCTTCCGTCACCGACCACGAAGAACTTGAAACCTGCCTTCCACCGCCATTCCCGCCCCCTGTCAAGTATAACGCCTGGCAACCTGGCGGAACTATCAGCGCGGGAGATACGCATCGACTAGAAAGACGCATCTGCTCTGGATCCACTTGGGGCACTTCACCGCTCGGAACTCGGTCATGATTTCGCCCCTTCTTACGCAGGTTTTTAAGGCGAAAGCCTTTAATGCCTCATCGTTGTAAGCAGCAGTTGTCGACAGAAAATGTCACGCTTTTCAATTGGTCAAAACGGCCGTGACGTCACAGTGCGCGAATTTCAAACGGGGCCAATTGTACTTTGCCTAGTAACCATGCAACCAATTGAAGGGATCGTATAGTGATGCTCAAAGTAAGTGGGACTGAGCTTAGTTAATTGCCTAATTACCCAATTAGCCTAATTAACTTTTCTAGTAAGGCCATATAAATAAATAAAACGGAGTAGGAAATTGGTCGAGCTCGGGAATCGAACCCCGGTCTTCGGCGTGCGAGACGAGCATGCTATCCACTCGGCCATGCCAGCTCGGTGGTTTGGAATGAACAAAGGCGCGTTTAGTGAATGCGGTGTCTTCGCTCACTCCCATCCTCCTCCCTTCCCCTCCGGAGAGGTTTAGGTGTCCACCGAGATATGAGAGACAGATACATTTCCTTTCCTCAAAAACTAATTTACCGACGAGCGAGGCGTAGAACCGAATAGGCAATGGCGTTCTATAGACTGCCTGGCAGCGTTGCAAGATGCTGTCGCGTTCCACTCTTAGAGGCGAAGCTTAACCTCTTAACCACACAGTGTTCACCGAGATATGTGAGACAGTTACTGCGTAATTTCCTTTCCTCAAATACAATTTTCATTTCCTTCATTACGGGCCCTCTTTGTCTTCTTTCACTCCCACTTCCTCCCTTCCTCTACGGTGCGGTTCAGGTGTCCACCGAGATGACAGAGAATTACTGCGCCATTTCCTTTCCTCAAAAAGCGTTGCGTTCAAAGGGCAAGGCATCGCGCCGAACGGGTGGTGGCGTTCCGTGGACTCCCTGGCAGCGCTACAACACGCTGTCGCGTTCCACTACTAAAGGCGAAGCTTAAGCGTAATTAATTAGCAGTTAATTAGTATTCAGGCATTAATGAGTAAATAGCCATTCTCATCACTTAGTAGTTAGTACTCAATTATATGTGACGCCACCAGTGCCACAGAAGCAGCGAAAGTGCTTCGGAAAACGCTTTCGCCTCTACCCACTTTAGACAGCCAAAGTGCCCCCTGAATTTTTTATTGTACTCTTCATCACGGCACCGCCTTCCTGCTTCAACAAACCCCCCGGATTCTTCGACTTCATCGACCTACCTTGGTACCCTTCCGTCACCGACCACGAAGAACTTGAAACCTGCCTTCCACCGCCGTTCCCGCCCCCTGTCAAGTATAAAGCCTGGCAACCTGGCGGAACTACCAGCGCGGGAGATACGCATCGACTAGAAAAGACGCATCTGCTCTGGAGCCACCTGGGGCACTTCACCGCTCGGAACTCGGTCATGATTAAGCCCCTCCTTACGCAGGCTTTTATTCTACTCTTCATCACGGCACCGCCTCCCTGCTTCAACAAACCCCCCGGATTCTTCGACTTCATCGACTTATCTTGGTACCCTTCCATCACCTACCACGAAGAACTTGAAACCTGCCTTCCACCGCCGTTGTGGCCGTTGCCGCCCCTCTTTCTCGCTTTCCGGTTTCACTCCCACCTTCCTCCCTTCCCGTACGGCGCGGTTCAGGTGTCCATCGAGATGTGTGAGACAGATACTGCGCCATTTCTTGTCCTAAAAAAAAAGAACAACTTCATACATTTTAGGACCGCTTCTGCCATTGTAAAATTCCGCAACACGCTTGCCGAAAAAATTAGGAGTCACTTTGGCGACTAAAGTGGTGCAAGGCGAAAGCCTTAGTACAGCATTCTGTCACGAATGTGGTTGTGAATGATGATTCAAGTGCTGCCAGCGAATGACGCGTCCATTGGCTGTCTGCGTGTGTTACTGATGTGTGGTTAACATGTTAAGCTTCGCCTGTAAGAGTGGAACGCGACAGCGTCTTGCAACGCTGCCAGGGAGTCCACAGAACGCCATCGCCAATTCGGCTGTACGCCTTGCTGGACGGTAAATTTAATGTTTGAGGAAAGGAAATGTATCTCTCTCGCATATCTGGGTGGACACCTGCACCTCGCCGTAAGGGAAAGGGGGAAGATGGGAGTGAACGAAGACGCCGTATTAGCTAGACGCGCCTTTGTTCATTCCAAACCATTCAGCTGGCGTTACGGAGTGGCTAGCGTGCTCGTATCGCACTCCGAAGACCCTGGTTCGATTCCCCAACTCGCCCAGATTCGTTCTCGGTTTTAATGATTTATGCGGTCTAAGTAGAAAGGTTAATTAGGCTATTTCATATTTATATTATTGTATTTCTATCCATCGTGTTCTGTCATTCACCTGTCAATTGTTGGAACTGTCTAGGATGTTCGACACAACGTATATGAAACGAGCAACGTCGAACTGAGTGGGGAAGTGCGTGGTGGTGGAGCGAACGCGGCTTCGTACTTATCTGTTTTTTTCAGCAGCGTCTCCTTCCGCGGACGCTGTTGTCGCTGCGGCGCGCGTCTTTTCTTTTCCTCTTTCTTCTGACCTCTCCATTCTCCACTATCTCAATTAGGCTAATTGATTAATTAAGCAATTAACTAAACTCAGTCCAACTTAGTTGGAGCATCACTATACGATCCCTTTGATTGGTTGCATGGTTACTAGCCAAAGTACAATTGGCCCCATTTGAAATTCGCGCACTGTGACGTCACGAGCATTTCGACCAATTGAAAAGCGTGACATTTTCTGTCGACAATTCCTGCTTACAACGATGAGGCATTAAAGGCTTCCGCCTTAATAAGTGCACAAACCTGGCCTGACGGCGGCACCTTGCTGTGATTAACGATTTCTCATTAATAAAGCTTCGGTGTGCAAAATGAGAGTGACGCTTAGCTGCACGCCACCTTTGCAGAGTCAGGCTTTCGTCTTTCTCTCGTAGCGAAGTCGCACCGCTTCGTTCAATCGGTCGCTGTGTCTTTTCCCCCTTTGGCGTCGTGCGAGCTATTTCCGCTTCGATCCGGGATCCTGGCCTCAGCACGCTCGCCAAATGGGCCGCGGATTTTTTCTCCCGCCCTATCTTGGGCGCCGGTCTATCGATTTTGTTCTCCCGGTGTCTCCATCCGGGAGGGAACGAACTTCGACGAAGCCATTCATCAGCAATGGAAACAGCTCTGCCCGGGGGATCTTGCGAAAGCGGAGTTGGCGCGCATTTTCAGTGGATGCGTTGTTCCTAAGAGAAAGGATTCGTGGAATTCGCTTTGCCCGCGCTTCGCTAAATATGCTTGGATCAAAACGGGCGCTGAGGCAGACGGTGCGTGATTCCCGCGAGGAGTGAAACAACAATAGTAAAAATGTGAATGAAGGTGAAATATAATGGCGTGCTCTCGACTGCACTGAAACACTGTATCGAAACAACAGGAAGGCGTCTACTTGCTCGTCTCGAATGCCGCGCTTCGTCGGGGCGCATTGTAGGCCCGCCAGGCTGATGATCTCGCCGGTATTGTTTCAGTCCCTTGTGTGTGCGCTCTTTAGGCTCCGAAAGGACTTCCCTACCTACCGAAATGCCCTCAACCGCCAAGCCCTGTGGAGTATTAACGACTGATGGCACGGCACAAGGCATGTACCAAGGGACAGAAGCTGCAGGCGAACCAGCAAAGGCGCAGCACACGCTGTTCCTTGTATTTTCAAGCGGCCGTTGCGAATGTATTTCTAATTAAGGAATGTATCACGAATCAGCACACATTTTAGAGCTGCCTAAATATGTACAAGCCAAGAAAAAAGTAAGGCTTCACAAGGGAACTATTCATGATTGTATATAGGCTAATGAGTAATCTAAGTTCGAAGCCGGTGCTTCTACGGGATGAAACGTGAATGTAAAGGAGGTACCATGCCAAGATAAAATTGTGGAGCACAAAGAGATGGCTGCAGCAGAGAAGAACAACAAAGTAAAAATGGTAAAACACTGAGACAGCAGAAGAATTGGCGGTGTAGGTACCGTGCTTGTGATGCGAATACGAAGATGAGTTTAATGCTCACAACCTGGGTCAGCCCACCTACGGGGAGCGTGAGGATATCCTATCAGTCCTACAATTATAATTTCGTGTTTGTCTGAAGATTAAACGTGACGCTACTGGATTTAATTAATATTTAAGGCAGAGAGAGAGAGAGAGGGACTCTTTAATGAAATGCAGAGAATTTAGCCGGCGTTTAAAAATCGCTGGCATGCTACTCTGCGTAGGAAGGGGAATTTGGGAGAAAAAGACAGTAGGAGAGCAGCGTGGAAGAGGTAAAAGAAAAAAAAACGAAGATAAAATGCGGCCATGAAATGGGTACTAAGGATGCAATGGCGAGTATTGATGTAACCTATGGAATGATGGAGCGCATAGTCCGACAAATGGGCTGACGAAGTTCACTGCAAGAAGAATGCATGAAGGTAACGTGCAAGTGAATTTAGAGCTTATCTAGATGTCCAATGTCTTTTAAATATGAAAAAAGAAAGTTCATTGCAAGTCTCTGTTGCCTGAAGCAGGCTAAGGGACCTAAAACTTTGTCCATTGTTAGGGGCACTGGGCAGAGCTTCTGCATGCAATGTTCATAGTACGCACGCTCGTTAGCATACGCAGGGCACACAAGTAGGATATGTTCCACAGTTTCTACCGCGGCACAATTGTCACAATGCGGACTGTTCGTTTGTCCAAAACGGTATCGCAAGCGGTTTGTATATGCAGAATTCAGACGAAGTCGGTGATAAAGTGTTTCCAGTTGTCGAGGAATTCTGGGTGAGAGTCTTGATCTAAGATGTGGGTCGATTGAGTGAAGAAATTGGTACTGATGTGTCGGCAAACTCCAAAGCCGATACGTTTCTTCGTAAGCAAAACTTTTAGCCATTTGGGACGCATCCGATTTCGTGAAAAAAGTTCGAATGTATCTCCGATGTTGATGGCCCTTACGGGCCGCTTCATCTGCTTTTTCATTAGCCAGAATGCCACAGTGAGCAGGTACCCACTGAAATGTTATCCAGTGGCCTGCGGCAATAGCTAAATGATGTATATACCCGATGTTGAGGGAAACTGGCTGGTGATTCGTTTTCTTCAGCAGGTTGGCGAGGATCTGCAGCGATGCTTTTGAATCGGTGAAGATAACCCAACGGCCGGCGGTTCGGCGCAGGATGTAAGAAACAGCTTCCTTAATGCCGTGAAGCTCAGCTGTCGTAGAGGATGTCCTCCGCTGCAGCCGGTAAGAAAGGGCATGGTCTGTTGAGGGCACATAAAGGCCACAAGAAGAGGTTTCTTTAGTAGTTGAACCATCGGTGAAGATATGGATGTGCTGCGTATATTCCTCCGTTAAGTAGGCGAGAGTAGTTTGCAGAAGCGCTGCCTGTGGCATGCGGCTCTTTGCATTCACACCTGGAACAGACTTCTTCACCTTTAGAGGAGAGAGTGTCCATGGAGGAAAGGGCAGAGGTAGTAGCTTCTGTGGCTGATTAATAGTAGGAAGGGGCAGGAGCTGTACTGCCTGGCCAAAGCTAGAGTTGCTGTGTGTTAGATGGACGCGGTGTAGGAAGTGCTCGCTCCATATAGAAAACAAATGTTAAATTTCATGAAGACATTTGGACTCATTAAATTGAAATTTTAGAATGCTTCTCATTACAACATCCTTCCAGCTGTAGTGTAGCCGCCGCGCTCACTCACTGTGGTGAACTTCAGGGGTGAAAGACGAAGACGAACAGGTGCCGGCGGAGGTGGAAGCGGTGTAATAGATGGGTGGGAAACATATGCGTCGTGGTCTGGCGGCAACCTCAGCGTAAGTGAGAGGGGTAGTCACAGGCGGAAGCCGAGGGCAAAGCGTCGGCGACCTGCTCTTGGATGGTGCGTCGAAGTGTGGGATCAAGGGATGGCGCAGGGTCGCCAGACACAAGCAGGAGGGACAGTTGGCGGGCCACCTCTTCCCGCATAAAGGCCTTGATCTCGGGAAGCAGTGAGGCAGGGTCAGAAACCGCGGGCGCAGCTAGTGACTAGTCGAGCAAGCCGGAACGGCGAGTTGAAGTCCTCTGCTTCCTGAGGACGTCGAAGCTTTGGCAAAGCTGGATAACATCCACCACTGTTTGTGGATTCCTGGCTAGCAACATCTGGAACGCGTCGTCGGAGACACCCCTGCAGACGTTAATTTTATCGGCCTCGGGCATGGATAGGTCGATGCGCTTGTCCAGACGAGAGCGTCTTCTATATAACTCCTGAAGGTGTTCGTGGTGTGCTGAGCGCGTGCGCGGAGGCTTTGTTCGGCGCGCAGTTTGCGCGCAGCTAGGAAACCGAATACCTCCGAGAAACTGGCCTTGAAGGACGACCGGGTAGGCAAGTCGGCCTCATGATTTCGATACCGCAAGTTTGCTGCGTCGGTAAGATAGAACAGGAGGTTACCGAGCTTGGTGGCATCCTGCCACTTATTGTGGGCGCTCCGAAGACGACAGCCAGTCGTCGACATCGTGGTCGTCGGAACCGCTGAAGACAGTGGCATCGCGCTCCCGGAGCCCGCCAGAACCGAGGGCGGTAAGCGAAGGGATGTCTGGCTGGTGATTTCGGGCATAGCGGACGGCGAAGGTAAGGTGCGGCCACGGAGCTCCAGGATGAGGATGAGAGGGGGGAACTTGGTCAAATGTTTAGGGGAACCCCCCAAGGTGGAGTAGATTTGTAATAAGGGAGTAATTACTCATTGGCATCCACCCGAGCGCAGCCATGCGGCTTCAAAGGAAAGCTATACCGCTTTCTCAGAAACTTCGTAGTTAAAGAAAAATTCGTCCTGGTCGGGGTTCGAACCCGGGACCACCGCTTCACCGGAGCAGTCGCTCTACCAACTGAGCTAACCGGGACGGCAAGCTTATGGTAGGGCGAGAGTGAATTGATCAATAACTCGAAGTGGCAACAGTGTTGGTCAAATGTTTAGGGGAATCCCCCAAGGTGGAGTAGATTTGTAATAAGGGAGTAATTACTCATTGGCATCCACCCGAGCGCAGCCATGCGGCTACAAAGGAAAGCTACACAGCTTTCTCAGAAACTTCGTAGTTAAAGAAAAATTCGTCCTGGTCCGGGGTTCGAACCCGGGACCACCAAGTTATTGATCGATTCGCTCTCGCCCTGCCATAAGCTTTCCGTCCCGGTTAGCTCAGTTGGTAGAGCGACTGCTCCGGTGAAGCGGTGGTCCCGGGTTCGAACCCCGGACCAGGACGAATTTTTTTTAACTACGAAGTTTCTGAGAAAGCTGTATAGCTTTCCTTTGTAGCCGCATGGCTGCGCTCGGGTGGATGCCAATGAGTAATTACTCCCTTATTAGAGGGGGAACTTACAGCAACCTCCACCAGAGGGGGCTGTAGCTTAGCAAAACAGTTGACAGTTGACAGCCGTGGTGTGCGGACGTAGGTTTAGGTGCTCTTCGGATCCCGCGTGGAGACCGGGACCGGACTGACTGCAAGAGCGACTGCGTAAAATAGATGAGTAATTTCCTTTAATAGTTTTAAAAGTGTGTTTAGTTTTTTTAGGCTATTAGGGGAAGTGCAGGTTAAGGAATAGAATTTAGGTCAGTGACCTACATTCGGCGGGTACTATTCGGCCGGCAGTTTTTTTTTTCAGTGTTTTTTTTCTGCGTTATCCTTCAAAGAGATACCTATTTTGTCTAAGTGATCGATCGGCATTTGCGGTAGGCAGAATTTTATTTTATTTGTGCACGTGTTTTCAAGTGTGTTTGTCTTGAGCCTGTTGTTAACATTTGGTGGAAGCAATAATGTGTTGCTAAGATGGTTAAGCTACTGAAGGGTAGTTGTACGGAGTGTGAGGCGTCGGTGAATTTAAAAGAAACACGGTTCGATTCAGTGGAGGCGGCCGAAGGCGCAGATTTTATGTGCAAATTCTGCGTATTTGGTGCACGCCTGGACAGGGCTGAACAGGCGAACTAGTGCTAAGGATGGATGCTCTAGAAACAGAGTTACAGACAGAGAGGGCAGAGAAGCGCAAGCTTCAAGAGCAGCTTTCTCAGTTGGAGACAAAAACGGCTGACACCGCCATTGGAAGCCATAATAACGGGCATTCCAGCGCCAGCCACGTGGATGGGGCTTGCACTGGCATGGACAGCGAGAAGCCACTAGGTCAGACATGTTCAGGCAGCAACAGCTACGCACAGGTGGCAGCTGGGAATTCGAGAGGCGATGCTGAGAAGGGGACGAGCAAATTCTAGGAAATGAGGTCACAGTCGCTGATAAGAGGCAGCAAGATCAGGAAGTTAGGAGGGAGGGGCAGAGTACGCTAGTCCTTATCGCTGGTGACTCAAACATGAGGCGCCGCAAAAAAGCTATTCTGGACCGGGTGAAGGGTGATAGGCGGGCAGCAGTCGGAGTGTTTCCAGGAAGGACAATGGACGATGTTCTGTGAGCGACTAAAAGTGAACTTTCCGAGAAGGCTGCAAGGCGTGACTTGGTAGTGGTAGCGGCGGGGCTAAATGATGTCCTGAATGGTAACGCCGCACACGTAGGGAAAAGATTAGCTGATGGAGTTGACGGTATAAGGACGATAGCACAGCAAGCGCAGATCGTGGTGTGTACAGTGCCGGAGGTACAAGGAAGGAATGTAGAGGTTGCTAAAGACGTTGTGAATCTTAATCGAGAGAAGGCAGTTAGGCCTCGGGAAAGGCTTTGAGGTGGTAGACATAAACAAGGAAGTGCACAGAGCAGGTTCGGGCAGAGACTTTGGACGAGATGGCATCCATTTCAGTGGAAGGGTTGGAGAAGAGATAGGCTGGCGCCTGGGAGGCCGAGCGGTAGCTTTTTTAGGGCGCCCACGGTGGCTCAGAGCGTAGGGGTAGGTAGAAGCGATATAGCAAATGTAACAATGGCGGCTGAGCCTAACAAAATGGCCACTAGGAGGCACAGAAAGAAAACTACGAAAAAGAAATTTAACGCCAGGATCAGTTACTTAAACATGCAAGGGTGTAGAAAGAGAGCGAAATGGCTAGAAATAGAACAGCAGTTAAAGGACGAAGCAGTAGGTGTGTACGCTCTATGCGAGACACATCTGAGGGATCTAGAAGATCCACCTTTAATCGATGGCTATATCTGGGAAGGGTGCAACAGAACAACAACGGAGAAGAAGGGAGGAGGAGTAGGTATGCTGATACATCAAGGAACAAATTGGCAAAGAATAAAATCAACTTGCAAAGAACATGTCTGGGTATCAGGTACAATTGCTGGCAAAACGACATGGCTAGGGGTAGTTTATTTAGGGACCGGGGACAAATTCAGGCAAGAAAACAAGGATCTCGTTAAGTGCCTCAATGACGATATAAAGCAGATTGGAGACGGTGTCGATATTATTTTGAGAAGGGTTGTTTTGTAGGCCAGTTGGTCATACATATTTCAAGAAATGCTTCGGCGCGGCAGACAAGGACAAAACGTAGAATAACACCACAGAGCGCTCTGTGGTGTTATTCTACGTTTTGTCCTTGTCTGCCGCGCCGAAGCATTTCTTGAAATACGATATTATTTTGCTTGGAGACATGAACGGCCACATCGATGATCTGGATGGATACACAGATTGCAACGGGAAGTTAATGCTAGACTTGTGTGAGCGGCACAACCTATTTATTGTCAACAGAGAAACTAAATGTGAGGGACAAATCACGTGGGAATCCTGTAACAGGCAGACAACCATTGACTACTGTCTAATGTCGCAGGGCATCTATAGCAACCTCGCAATAATGGAAATAGACGAAGAGGGGAAGTACAGCCTAGGAAGTGATCCTAAACGTATTAGTCTACAGTTGGGAGCCCTAGTCAAAAGAGAAATGCAGCGAAGTCAAAAAAAGACAACGCAAAATTAAAGGATGAACAAATAGCGCTAATAAGCAAACAAGGGAAGGAGATGAGGGGCTCGTTATAAATATGACAGAAGCCAACAGCCACAGAAACCAAGGGGCACAGGGGATTTTTTTTTAAATTATTTATTTTGTGGTGTTGATCAATTTAGAATATTACTGAATATGTTATCGTTTTAAAGATAACTGATTAGAAAAGCACTAAGCGCTGATATTAGCGCTGAAAGCGCTAATATCAGCCGAAATAGAAGAAGTAATCGAGAAACGCCCCATGGAAAAGTGGGATTATAATGAGTTAGAACTGCTCATCGCTACAAAAATGAAACAAGTGAAAGGAGTAGAGAGAGAGAGAGAGAAAAGGACGGAAAGGCAGGGAGGTTAACTAGGCGATGCCCAGTTGGCTACCCTACACTTGGGGAGGGGTACAAAGGGGAAAAAAAGGAAAAAGAGCGGCAAGGAAATGAGTCTTCTAAGTGACCAGTGACCACTATGTCACAGGGACAGAGGGCGCGCACTGAAAACTTAGATTATAGGCGGGAATGCAACCCCGAGTCCCTTAGAAAATTCAGGAGCGCTTTCAGCGCTTTCCGTTGTCTGGAAGGTTGTGTCCAAGGCCCCAGAACGTTAGACTCTGTTAAAGGACGCGAGTCCAAGCGGATCAGAGAAGCAACTACGCAACCGCGCTCTCGCTCAAAACGAGGGCAGTCACAGAGGAGGTGGCTAATCGTCTCGTCACAACCACACTGGCCACACACAGGAGAGTCAGCCATTGAGATGAGATGGGAATCGGCGTTTGTGAACGCCACTCCCAGCCACAGGCGGCACAACAGCGTAGTATCACTGCGGGGGAGGCCGAATGGTATATGATGTTGGAGCAAGAGGTTGAAGTGATGCGAGCGGGGTGTCCAACCTCCAGGGGCAGACCACGACGTTACAGTCAGGTTTCGGGCGAGTAGTTGAAGGTGCCTTGCTGCGTCAGCTCTTGTCAGTGGTATGCGGACAGTGTTGGTTGTCTCGTGAGCCGATCGAGCAGCATCGTCAGCTAAGGCGTTACCAACAATGCCGCTATGGCCTGGTACCCACTGGAAGATGATTTCATGGTCTTGTTCGATTGCCTGGTGATGCAGATATCGTATCTCCGCGATAAGTTGCTCATGGTCGCTATGTCTCAAGGCAGATTGAAGACATTGTAGGGCAGCTTTTGAATCACAGAAAACAGCCCATTTATGAGGTGATTGTTGTGAGATATACTGTACCGCCGCAAGAAGTGCGGCCAACTCTGCTCCAGTAGAGGTAGTCCGATGCGAAATTTGTTGGTGAATTTGAGTCTGTCGCGCAGGAACGACCACAGCGCAAGCAGAACTAGTAGAGGTTACTGATCCATCCGTATAGACGTGAGTACGGTCCCAATATTCGAAGTGGAGCATGGACAGTGTCAGTTGCTTAATGGCTGGCGTCGATAAATTTGACTTCTTCGCTATCCCCGGAATAGCAAGGCGCACACATGGGAGCCGCGTACACCACAGAGGAGAGGGAGGTAGTGCTGCCGGGGTGAACTGTTGTGGGATCGACGACTGTTGCGTCGTTATCACCTTCGCAAATGCAGAATGTGGTCTCTGCAGTGGTAAAGGCGCAAGGTGATGCTGTGGAATCCTTGAGATATGACGTATGTGCATTCGCAAGCAGTCTAGGACAATATAAGTAGAGATCGGGTGGTCTTTGGCGAGTGCAATGCTACCCAGTGTTGATGCGCTCCGAGGGAGATCTAGGCATGTGCGAAGGGCCTGACCCTGCACTGACTGGAGGGCACGCATGTTAGTTTTGCACGTGTTTGAGAGTACAGGTGTACTGTACCGCAAGCATCCCACAAATAGAGCTCTGTACAACTCCAGCATTGACTGGACCGACGAGCCCCATGATTTTCCTCCCAGAAATCGAAGTAAATGAGCGATAGATGTTAGCTTTTTTTTCAGTAGAGTGCAATGCGGGCTCCATGATAAATTGCGGTCGATCAGTATCCCTAGGAAACGATGAGATTTGCTGTAAGAAATGACTTGCCCGTCGATGCGTACCGGATATGGAGTCATACATTTACGTGTAAATGCCACTAGCGCGCACTTTTCCGGTGAAACGCTGAGACCTTTCTTCTGGAGATAGGAAGAAGTGATCGATGCTGCCCGCTGAAGTCTTGCACGCACCTGGGGACGCGTCACAGAGGAGGCCCAAATGCAGATATCATCGGCGTACATACACACCTGGACGGTGTTGGGGAGGTTCTCAGGGAGGGCGATGAGAGTCAGATTAAACAATGTAGGGCTAAGGACACCGCCCTGGGGCACGCCACGGTAGGTGTAATGCGCAGGCGTCGGGCTATCTTCACATTGGATAAAAAATGATATTTTCATTGTTTCATTGTTTCTTCAGCCTACTGACCCATCTGAAGTTTTCTCTATGCTTATGGCACTAAAAAACAGCTCTACCTTGGATGCTGAGGGTTTCACTATTAAACCAATTAAATTTATTGCCGACCTTCTTGCACCCTGTCTATCGCATATTTTTAACCTATCCATTTCGACCAGTGTTTTTCCAAATAAAATGAAGCAGGCGAAAGTTATTATTCTTCATAAAGGTGGCTCAAAGCATGAGATGAGCAACTACCGCCCGGTGTCGATTCTACCCGTGTTTTCAAAGCCACTGGAAAAGATCTTACTGAGGCGTTTAGAACGTTTCTCTAATCAACACTCCCTTATAGATGATTCCCAGTTTGGTTTTCGACCAGGCCTATCAACTGAATCTGCTCTGCTGACACAAAAAGAACTCATTCTACAAAATATAGAAGAGAAACTATTAATCTTAGGCATATTTATTGATTTCAGCAAAGCCTTTGACTGCATTAATCATCATATCCTACAAGACAAATTGGAAAAGTATGGAGTCAGGGGAAGTGCATTACAGCTGATGGCATCTTATCTTGATAAACGTCAACAGTGTGTTATCATTAACGACTTCTGTTCTTCTTTTGAACATATTAACTGTGGTGTACCTCAGGGAAGTATACTGGGTCCTTTTTTCTTCATTTTATATATTAATGACCTGGCACAGATTACAGATATGGCAAAATTTGTAATTTATGCTGACGATACTAGTTTGTTCCTTTCGGGATTATCTGCAGATGAATTACTTGAGAAAGGAAATGCTGTTCTAGAAAAAGTTCTGCACTGGTCCAGTATGAACTCCTTAAAAATCAACAACACAAAATCTAAAGCAATAATCTTCCGTCCAGTAAACCGCACAGTATCTGCACTTACGTCACTTACTCTGGGCACAAATAGCATTGAAGTCGTCACCAAACACAAAAATCTAGGAGTAATCTTTGACGAACATCTTAAGTGGTCTGACCATATTCAATATCTTACAAGTAACTTAGCAAAAACTGTAGGTGTCATCTGTCGGTGTCGCGATATTCTACCCGTAGCAATTAAGAAACTGATATACCATGCATTATTTAACTCTCAAATTAACTACTGCCACTTAGTCTGGGGGACCGCAGCCCGTACACATATTAACCACATTCTCATCTTGCAGAAAAAGGCCATCCGTATTATTTCCTCCGCTGATTACATGACACATACGCCACCGTTATTTATCCTATACGATATTCTACCAGTAAACAAAATGTTAGAGTACAACGTCCTGGTTCTTATGAAATCCACGACCTCCCACCGCAGTAAATTCCTCCTCAAACTTGCATCCTTACAAAAAATAGACCCACCCAGATATACACGTCAAAGAAACCAATGGTCGGTACCTCAGACTCGCACAAACTATGGGAGGCAAACGATGCGCTTCCTAGTTCCTAACACACTTAATTCAAATGAATGGTGGTGTGGGAATGCCGGCTGTAAAAGAAATGTTTTTATCAAAAATTTTCTTAGTCGTATAGATGATGACAGTTTTTTCTCTTAACTATTGTTTTGTGTACATGCTTGTACATCCTCACTGTGTCTCTTCACAAACAGAAAATTCTACTTCCCTATTTCTATTATCTCATAGTGAACATCATATTTTGTACTTATGTCTGTCGCTTAGAAATATTTAGTAGCGTTGTGTTCTAGATGTCTGATTTTGATTTTATTTATTGTTCTTCTTGCCTGTTATTTTGTGTCATGTTCAATTTGATTTAACTGGTAAAAAAAACAACCCCTTATAAGTTTCGTCTTTTTTTGCGTTCGAAATTGCAGTGCTTAGTCAAATTGATGCTGTGCTTTATTATGTCCGAATTCTATATGCCCTGCTGCCTTGTAATGGGCCACGGGCCTAGTCAAGCTACTCTGAAGTAGCTTTTTGTCCAGGGGCCTTTTTCTCTTTTAGAGAAATAAAGAATATGTGTATGTATGTATGTATGCATGTATGCATGTATGCATGCATGCATGCATGCATGTATGCATGCATGCATGTATGCATGCATGCATGCATGCATGCATGCATGCATGCATGTATGCATGTATGCATGTATGCATGTATGCATGTATGCATGTATGCATGTATGTATGTATGTATGTATGTATGTATGCATGCATGCATGCATGCATGCATGCATGCATGTATGTATGTATGTATGTATGTATGTATGTATGTATGTATGTATGTATGTATGTATGTATGTATGTATGTATGTATGTATGTATGTATGTATGTATGTATGTATGTATGTATGTATGTATGTATGTATGTATGTATGTATGTATGTATGGTTTGGTTTGGTTTATTGGGTTTAACGTCCCAAAGCAACTAAGGCTATGAGAGACGCCGTAGTGGAGGGCTCCGAAAATTTCGACCACCTGGGGTTCTTTAACGTGCACTGACATCGCACAGTACACGGGCCTCGAATTTCTCCTCCAAAGAAATTCAGCCGCCGCGACCGGGATCGAACCCACGTCTTTCGGGCCAGCAGCCGAGCACCATAGCCACTGAGCCACCGCGGCGGCTGTATGTATGTATGTATGTATGTATGTACGTATGTACGTATGTATGTATGTATGTAGGTATGTATGTATGTATGTATGTATGCATGCATGCATGTATGTATGTATGTATGTATGTATGTATGTATGTATGTATGTATGTATGTATGTAAATAGCTCTCTATCCACGCAAACATCCGACCACCGATGCCCACAGTTTCCAGCGCATCAAGGATGGCCTCATGGGTCACGTTGTCGTAGGCACCTTTTACATCCAGAAAGAGTGCCACTGACAAACGTTTCAAGTGCTTCTGTTGTTGAACCGTGGATACGAGGTCAACGACGTTGTCAATAGAAGAGCGACCCCGCCTGAAGCCGGCCATAGCGTCGGGGTATATTTTGTAGTGTTCGAGGTACTACTCAAGGCGCGACAAAATCATTTCCTCCATGACCTTTCCTACGCAACTGGCCAAAGCTATTGGCCTATACGATGAGAGCTCGAGTGGAGATTTCCCTGGTTTTAGTATGGGTATCAATCGACTCGATTTCCATTCTTGAGGAACAGCACCGTCGAGCCAAGAGTCGTTGAAACGTTTGAGGAGCTCTTCTCGCGCGTCGTGGCCAAGGTGGGACAGCGCAGCATATGTGATTCCATCTGGCCCTGGTGAAGACGAACGCCGACATCCTGCAAGAGCAGCGTCGAGTTCCTCGCGAGAAAAAAGGACATCCATCGCTGAGACCCGTGAGGCAGGAGGAACACGCCGGGAACTCGAAGCAGTTGGTACACCAGCAATTTTCCTGCAGTAGTCCGTTGCTACCTCAGACTGCTGTCGATCTCGGTAGACAGCCAACGCATAGAATGGTTGTCTTTACTGCGGAAGCGTACGGAGGCCCCGCACAGTACGCCATATGAGGGACATGGGCTTGCGGGGATCCAAGTGTTGACAAAAGGACCTCCAGCGCTGGTTCGCCAGCTGATCCAATCTTCGTTTGAGTTTTTCTGTGTACGTCTCGCCTCCCGTAGATCATTTAAGCACTTGGTTCGTCTGTATCGCTTTTCTGCTCGCCGCCGAAGAGCACGCAGGCGTTCTAGTTCAATATCGAAATCACTGCGTATTCTTGAGGACGTGATGTGACTTCTTGCAACGTTCATAGCATTAGCTATAGTGTGCTCCAGCCTGCCAGTGAGGGCTTCTTTGCTCGTCTCCTCCATATGTTTTCGAAATACTGCCCAGTCGATTCGCGCGAGTTGGGCTGGGGTGGGCGCACCAAGGCCGTTTATTTTGAGGTAGGTAGGAATGTGGTCACTTCCATGGGTCTCCACATCACAAAACCAGCGAACACTCCGGTGCAACGACCTTGAAACTAATGTCAGGTCCAGGCAGCTGCTGTAGTGGCAGCCGCGCAGGTATGTCGGACTGCCGTCATTCATAACATACAGATCATTGTCGGAAGCAAATAACGCCAGATGCCTTCCTTTCGCGTTAATTCTGGTGCTTCCCCATAGCAAATGGTGGGCGTTAAAATCGCCAGTAATGATCCAAGGAGCACGGGTTTCTTCCATGATGGCCTTCAGCCTTTCGCAGTCTAATTGAGAGGAGGGTGACACATATGCTGCAATCAGTGTGAATTCTTGCGTTTTTGTCTTGATTAAGAAACACGCGAATTGATTGTCATTGTGAGGTGGAACTGGGCAGCAAACATACGTCATGTCAGTGCGCAGGTATACCAAGACTTGGCTGCGCTCCCTGCATGTAGGGGCGAAAAAAGATTCGTACCCGGAAAGCCTGATTGCTTCTGATAATTTGGGCTCGCAGATTACCAATATCGGGAAGTAGTTAGTGAATAAGTAAGGACGAAAACTTGACATTCGCGACCTCAGACCTCTTGCGTTCCATTGGAAGATCGTGGCGCCTCTGACTTCCTCACGAAAGGTGGGAAGGTGGCCAGCCATTATAGATTAAAGTCCTTGAAGTGCTGAACCCAGGGAGTCCAGGACTAGTAAAACGCTTCGAGCAGTTGGGGATTGCAGAGCCTGTAGGAGAGGCCGAATTGCCGCTGGAGAGGAAAGAGGAAGCCACGAACCTGGTGGAATATGGAAATTAAGGAGGCCATCGAACAACGACGGGTGGCTTCAAGGGGATACAGAGAAGCAAAGAAGGCGCAGTTATCTGTAGAGGAAATAGGCGAAAAATGGGAATCTTATCGACAAAAGAAACAGCAAGTTCAGGTCCTAGTCCAGGCTAAAATGAAGCAGTCCTCTGATAAATGGCTGGCTGAAGTTCGCGAGGCAAATAAAGGGGGGCCAAGAAAATTCTGGAACCGTATAAGCTGGTTGGGAAAAACAAATAAAAGAACGCAGGAACAGATAATAGATGCTGAGGGAAAATGTTTAGAGGGAGACGATGCTGTGAACTACATTACGTCATTTATAGCTGCGTCTTTTTTTTTTAATGCGATTTTGATTGCCTCAGGGCATAAAACGGCATGTAATGATAAATTTGGATGCCTAAATAAATGAGTAAAGGTTCGCTGATCGAATGAAATCGAGCAGTGAACGATGATGAGGTCCTCGTTTGGTTTGGTTTGGTTTATGGGGTTTAACGTCCCAAAGCGACTAAGGCTATGAGAGACGCCGTAGTGGAGGGCTCCGGAAATTTCGACCACCTGGGATTCTTTAACGTGCACTGACATCGCACAGTACACGGGCCTCTAGAATTTCTCCTCCAAAGAAATTCCAGCCGCCGCGGCCGGGATCGAACCCGCGTCTTTCGGGTCAGCAGCCGAGCACCATAACCACTGGGCCACCGCGGCGGCGATGAGGTCCTCGTGTCCAAGCGTTGTATGAAGCACTATTATCGGGCGAAAGACCCGCTGCCGCCAGGTGCCGAATTCTTGTCGGCTTCAACGCCGGGAAAACCCACAAAAGGTGGTGAATGTCGGCCTCAAGGTTTCGGTTCTTGCAGACTGGACACCCGGGGCGGGGAAATACACCTTCGTATTGCGGCCACTTTCGTGTAACGGCCGGACTTAGGGCAACCACGACCCGGATCCTCCGAAGCGCAACCTCCTCTGCACGGGTAAGACCACAGGGGAGGGTTACCGCACACGGAGGGATTAGAGCACGTGTGGGGTGCCGGAGGTGTTCCTTTTTTGTTAAAAGAAGGGTGGTGTCATCCAGTGTTAGGACTCGAGGCGAAGACGAAGTTGGGGTCACAAGGTGGGTCGCAGAATCAATCAATCAATCAATCAATCAATCAATCAATCAATCAATCAATCAATCAATCAATCAATCAATCAATCAATCAATCAATCAATCAATCAATCAATCAATCAATCAATCAATCAATCAATCAATCAATCAATCAATCAATCAATCAATCAATCAATCAATCAATCAATCAATTTTATTTCCTTAAAGACCCCCTTTCAGGGGCATTACATAAGGGGTGGGTACAACGTTTGGTGCGACAAAGTAATCATGCGTTATGATGATGACAAAAAGGTGTTAGCTCTGCGTGCGAAGTTCGCGGGACAGGTTGTTGTTGCAATGTCAGCGGGAAGGCCATTCCAGTCCGCGGCGGTGCGTGAAAAAAATGAAGCTGCGAAGGTTACTGTGCGTGCACGTGGACGGCTGATCTGGAGTTGATGGAGAGTGCGGTGAGATATGCGTGCCGGAGGGACCATGTAGGGTGCAGTTCGTAGATGGCTGTAAAATAACTTGTGAAATAATAAAAGACTGGCTGTGCGGCGGCGCAGCTCGAGTGGCTGTATGCCTGAAAGCGATTTCAGATACGTAACACTCGTGCTGTAATGATATGAAGAATGAATAAATCTGACTGCGCGGTTCTGCAAAACTTCTAATGCTTTGGTTAGATAAGCTTGATGTGGATGCCAAATGGGTGATGCGTATTCTAATTTCAATTTCACAAGTGCTTCGTAAGCTAATAACCTAACATGCATGGGCGCATCGTGCAGATGACGTTTTAGAAAACCAAGGGATTTGTTAGCTGAAGCAATGATGTTAGTTATATGCGTTTTCCAGGAGAGGTCAGCGCACAAGATTACGCCTGAATATTTGTATGATTCTACTGGCAGCACGGGAACGGAGTCTATGTGATAGAAGGGCACGAGCGGGTTACGGCGGCGATGAAAAGAGAGTACGTTACATTTGTGAGGGTTAAGCTCCATTAGCCAAATTTTACACCAATCCCGAATCTTGTTAAGGTTGTTTTGGAGAGATAATTGATCAGAATTGTTATTAACTGCTTCATAAATAACACAATCGTCAGCAAACATGCGAATTTTACAAGACACATGCGAGGGCAAATCATTTATGTATATTAAAAACAAAAGGGGACCTAGTACGGAACCTTGAGGGACGCCAGATGTTACAGGAAGGAAGCTGGAAGTGTGTTCATTTACAAAGACGGACTGAGTGCGGTTAGTTAGGAATTCTTTAATCCATGCAACAACATTAGGATCGATATTAAGGTTAGATAACTTGTACAACAGGCGTTTTTGGGGAACTTTATCGAAAGCTTTTTTAAAATCAAGAAATATAGCGTCAGTTTGCAGGTTAAGATCTAGGTTGGCATGCAAGTCATGAATAAAAAGGGCTAGTTGAGTGTCGCAAGAAAAGCCTTTCCGGAACGCGTGCTGCGCAGGATGAAAAAAATTGTTCGAATCCAAGAAGGCAATGACATGGGAGAATATGACGTGTTCCATTAGCTTGCAAGGCACGCTTGTTAAAGAAATGGGGCGATAATTTAATGGAGAATTTGTGTTACCGGATTTGAAGACTGGAATGACCTTCCCCTTTTTCCAGTCACGAGAAAGTTGGCCAGAAGAGAGTGACTGCTCGAATAGCAAACATAAGTAACTGGCACTGGTGAGTTTCGTATTCTTAAGAAATTTGGCGTTGACATTATCGAAACCGGCCGAAGATGAAAGTTTCATTTTATCGATTAGTGACAGAATTCCCGATGCGTTAAATTCAACAGGTGACATAACATTATAAATAAAAGTGTTTGGCACAGAAAAGGGGGCATCGTATTCATTAGTGAACACTGATTGAAATGCAACATTGAACATGTGAGCGCACTCTGCATGCCCAGACTGATAATTTAGCAAAGGCTTTTCCGACCGCTGTAGGGCATTCGAAAATAGTTAAATGCGGCATAGCAGTGTCTTGTTTAGGATCTGCACTTACTAAATCATGTATTCATACTTTAGGCAGCAGTTTTGATAAGCAGGTTCAAAGGCTAAGGTCAGCGGGCTTCCCCAAAGATGTGATAGCGCTTGCTAGCAACAAGATCCTGAAGAAGATGAAGTTGTTTGGTAGACATGAAGCACAGGAAAATTCCGGTAATGATAGAACGAAGTATGCGGTAATACCCTACATTCATCAATTATCCCATAGGCTTAAGCATGTTGGCACTAGATATGGGGTTAAAGTGCTCTTTTCGGCCCCTAATAAACTAGGCAAGGTTTGTGCTATTGTTGACAAAAGAGCCCGGGAACATAAGCAAATAAGAGGCAAAAGAAAAAATGCATGCCAGGTGGATCATGAATCACCCTTTGTGCCATGTGCAGAGGGAGTGGTATATGACATACCTTTTAAATGCGGCAAGAATTACATTGGGCAAACCGGGAAATGCATAAATACACGCTTACGTCAGCATAAAACCTCTTTGAATGGTGCTCCTTCATAAAATCTGTCCCTTCATTACAGATATTGTCATCTGAACAAACCCGGTGTGTCTAATAAAAAAGCATGCTTTCCACTGCTTAACAGGGCAAAGATTAAATTCAGACATCCAGATCAGCTGACTAGGGAGTTGTGTGAAGCCTATCACATTCACAAAAACAGCGACACGTGCGTTAGCACACCATCTGTAAACTTACATGAATGTGAAATTTTGTATCTAGATTCTTAACTTTCTTTTGCGTGCTTTTTGCGGGAAGCGCAGGCGCTTTAGGTTGTCAGTTGTGTGCATATAATCTGTGTTTTTTCAAATAAACTTTCAGTTGTTAGTAGCGCTTGTCCTTGTCTTCCTTCTCTGTTCTTGTTCCTAGTCGCAGCGCTGGTGAAATTTTAAAGATGTACCAACTAGCTCAAACCACCATTTTGCTCCAGAGGTGATCTCATGGTCGTCGGTCTTGCAAAGTCCGCAACGGTAAGACGGTGTGCCGTGTGGCGTAGCCTGATCTTGAGTTGTAAAAGGGCATGATCGACGCATGTGGCCAGATCTGAAGCAACTGTAGCAGTAGACAGCGCTCGGTTTGTATGGCCGAGGTCGCAGAATACAGCCATAATAGTAAAGGCATTCTGGAGGAGCTGGTGGGCCTTGCAGTGTGACGATGCAGGAGCGCCCTTTGCCCATATACCGCGCTTGGATAACACGGTGCGAAGGGCAGTATAGCTCACGCTGTAGGGTTGCCTGGTCTTCGGCGACGTCGACGTTGTACACAACACACCGTTGTAGGTCCGAACCTTCTACAAGGTACACCTGGACAGGCACCGAGATCTCGCTTGTAATCGATATACACTTGAGCGTTTGCAGACGCTCGGCGGCAGCCAGAGTCGGGAGCCACACAGCGATGGTATTGGATTTCGTTCTAGCCGTGAAGCCACGAAAACCTTTGGTTCCAAGACAAGCGTCCAGGTTTGCTTGAAGGATCCTGTTCGGGATGTCTGTGAGGCTTGTGTTTGCCAGAGCTTTAATGGCCACTTTATACGATGCCGATCCAGGCGTCGACACAACGTGGCTGGCATTTGCTAGGCAGGAACGTTTGCCTTGTGAGGTCTTGTTGGCCGAAGATGAATCCTCTGCAGTGTCCCCTGATGGACGCTTTTGAGAACCGCGGGAAGCCGGAGTCACGGGTGCAGGTGCTGAAGTCATGTCCATTGGAGAGCTCTCCTCCTCACGCAGCGCGGTAGAAGCCCCGTCCAAAAGTGGAGGCTGGGTAGCCATTGCCGTGTTCTGCCCAGGGGGCAGATCACTCACGGGCTGAGAAACATTTGGAGAAGGCGGGATGTGCGCTGCCGCTGATGGAACGGGAGCAGGAACCAGGAGGTGGGACCCAGGCTCAGTTGTCAGAAGAGGTGCTGCTGAAGCCGTCGCGACGATCGACGCCGGCGGAGTTACCTCCGCCAGCGCGTCACCGGAGGCCCTAGGCCTAGTCTCGGAGCACAGTCCAGTTGCAGGGATGACTTTGGGACATTCTGTCAATGCCACACAGCCAGACGGCGCATGAGCTTCGGGAGCTTCTTCAGATGGTGTGAAGTCAGTTCTCGTGGTATAGGGAACGTATTTACGCGGATGGCGGGATTTTTCACTGGAGCGATGCGCAGCCACCGTAGCAGGGACACTTCGTCTTCCTCATAGCTGCGTCTATTAGCAACGACAATGGAGTAATCTCCCCAAGTGAGGCGGCAACACAGGACCGCACAACAGAGAAGAGCTTAGAACTGACTAGTCTTAACTGGGAAAAGGCGGAAGCGATTATTCCTAAAACCACATCCGCAGGGATAGACGAAATTCCAATTAAGCTGATTAATGAACTTGGCCCAAGAAGCAAGGAAGCGCTGATAAAAGCATTGTAGACAGTCATAACAAATCAGCAAATTTCGCACAGCTGGAGACAGAGTAAAATGAATTTGATTTATAAAGGGAAAGGAGATAAGATGAACATCAAATCCAACCGTCCGATTACGATAACGTCTTTTATTTACAGGCTGGCAATGCAGGCGGTGAAATTAAAAATGAAGGCATGGGTAGAAGGTCATCGGATACTCGGAGAACTTCAGAATGGGTTCAGAAGGGGTAGGCGTTTAGATGATAGCCTGTTCGTGCTTACCCAATGCATAGAAATAGCTAAGGCGGAAAACAGACCTTTGTTTTTAGCCTTTCTGGACATTAGCGGTGCATACGATAACGTGAACAGGGAACTCCTGTGGAGCATATTGAAAGATTCAGGTATCGGTCATGAGGTAATTGATTTTATGCAGGAAATCTACCGAGATAATGAAGTTGAAATTACATGGGAAGGGAAAAAAAGTACCAGAACTGTGGGGGTGCACAAAGGATTAAGACAAGGTTGTCCTCTATCACCGCTGATGTTCATGCTTTACGTGATAAATATGGAAAGAAGGCTAGAAGAAAGTAATCTAGGTTATAATCTGTCGTACATATTAGGCGGAAATGTAGTTGAGCAGCGACTCCCGGGTTTAATGTATGCGGACGATATTGTACGGTTAGCAGATAGCCAGGAAGATTTACAAACTTTGGTTAATTGCTGTGGAGACGAAGGAGACACTCTAGGATTCAGTTTTAGTGCAACTAAACCAGGTGTGATGATTTTTAACGATAGAACTGACCAGGTGCTTACAATACAAGGCCACGAAATACCGAAAGTGGCCGAATACAAATACGTCGGGATATGGCTAAACGAAGGGCAGATATACACGGAAAAGCACGAACAGGCTCTTAGGGCAAAAGGACGAAGAGACGCCGGGATCATGAAACATAGGGCATTACGGGGGTACAACAAATATGAAGTACTAAGAGGTATTTGGAAAGGAATAATGGTGCCGGGACTTACTTTCGGCAATGCGGTTCTGTGCTTAAGGGCAGAGGTTGAGTCGAGATTAGACGTAAATCAGAGAGCTGTTGGAAGATTAGCACTAGATGCCCACGGCAAAACCACAAACGAGGCAGTACAAGGGGATATGGGCTGGGCATCGTTCGAAGCACGGGAAGCTAAGAGTAAAATACTATATGAAGAACGCCTGAGGAAATTGGACGATAAGAGGTGGGCAGCTAAGGTATTTAAGTATTTACACAGAAAGAGCGTTGACTCAGAGTGGCGCAAAAGAACTAGAAAACTAACCAGTAAGTATGTAGGTCATGAGGACGGAGAAAGAAAGAGCAATAAATGACAGGTTAAAAACGCGGAAGTTAAAAATTGGATGAATTCAATGGAAAAGAACCATAGTGTAGAACTATATCGACACTAGAAAAGGCAGATTAGGAAAAATTTTTCTATGATAATTCAAGAGGCAGTGCCCTACTTTTTGAAGCTAGGTCAGGGTGTCTTAGAACTCCAGAAGAGGGCAAATACGGGCTGGTTGGTACATGTTTTACGAATTGGAAAAACAGCGCAATCGAAGACGAGACACAAGAGAAGGACAAAAACACCAGCGCTTAGAACGCGCAGCTACAGAAAGAAATTTAACGAAGAAGATGACACTTGTGCAGTGTGTGGTAGATCTGTGGAAACAATTGAACACCTCATAAACAAATGTGATGGTATCCATCCTTATGTCGATGCAGGCGCAGTCACTCTTCCTGAGGCCCTAGGTTTTAAAGATAACAATGGTCATGTAAATAAATCTGTAGTGGAAGTTAGCAAAAAGCGATCGGAGTATTGGTGGCTGAAAAGCAGAGATGTGGCATAAGGTTAGAATTGTAGGAAACTGTAGTTAAAGATGATGGCGATTCTTAATGAGAATTGCGAACACAGTAAACAAAAAAATAATAAAGAAAGAAAAGCTGAGCATGGCCACCACCCCGTTTCAAAGGGGGCGCTTCCGTCCGTCCGTCCGTTATGTATGTATGTATGTATGTATGTATGTATGTATGTATGTATGTATGTATGTATGTATGTATGTATGTATGTATGTATGTATGTATGTATGTATGTACGTGCGTATGTACGTATGTACGTACGTACGTACGTACGTATGTATGTATGTATGTATGAAGTATGTATGTATGTATGAAGTATGTATGTATGTATGTATGTATGTATGTATGTATGTATGTATGTATGTATGTATGTATGTATGTATGTATGTATGTATGTATGTATGTATGTATGTATTATCCATCCATCCATCCATCCATCCATCCATCCAAACCCACCCACCCACCCATCCACCCATCCATCCATCCATCCATCCATCCACCCACCCACCCACCCGCCCACCCATCCACACACCCACCCACCCACCCACCCACCCACCCACCCATCCACCCGTCCACCCACCCATCCATCCATCCATCCATCCATCCATCCATCCATCCATCCATCCATCCATCCATCCATCCATCCATCCATCCATCCATCCATCCATCCATCCATCCATCCATCCATCCATCCATCCATCCATCCATCCATCCATCCATCCATCCATCCATCCATCCATCCATCCATCCATCCATCCATCCATCCATCCATCCATCCATCCATCCATCCATCCATCCATCCATCCATCCATCCATCCATCCATCCATCCATCCATCCATCCATCCATCCATCCATCCATCCATCCATCCATCCATCCATCCATCCATCCATCCATCCATCCATCCATCCATCCATCCATCCATCCATCCATCCATCCATCCATCCATCCATCCATCCATCCATCCATCCATCCATCCATCCATCCATCCATCCATCCATCCATCCATCCATCCATCCATCCATCCATCCATCCATCCATCCATCCATCCATCCATCCATCCATCCATCCATCCATCCATCCATCCATCCATCCATCCATCCATCCATCCATCCATCCATCCATCCATCCATCCATCCATCCATCCATCCATCCATCCATCCATCCATCCATCCATCCATCCATCCATCCATCCATCCATCCATCCATCCATCCATCCATCCATCCATCCATCCATCCATCCATCCATCCATCCATCCATCCATCCATCCATCCATCCATCCATCCATCCATCCATCCATCCATCCATCCATCCATCCATCCATCCATCCATCCATCCATCCATCCATCCATCCATCCATCCATCCATCCATCCATCCATCCATCCATCCATCCATCCATCCATCCATCCATCCATCCATCCATCCATCCATCCATCCATCCATCCATCCATCCATCCATCCATCCATCCATCCATCCATCCATCCATCCATCCATCCATCCATCCATCCATCCATCCATCCATCCATCCATCCATCCATCCATCCATCCATCCATCCATCCATCCATCCATCCATCCATCCATCCATCCATCCATCCATCCATCCATCCATCCATCCATCCATCCATCCATCCATCCATCCATCCATCCATGGTCCGTCCGTCCGTCCGTCCGTCCGTCCGTCCATGTCGTCATTGACGCCGTCGAGGATGTCACTGGTGCCGACGGCGTGCTGTGCCTGCAGCACCTTGGCGGCAGCAAGTACTTTTGTGCGCGTGCGGTCCCAGGCGCACGCCCGCAAGTTATCTACGTCCTGGGAAACCAACGTGTCCCCGTCGATCCAGTGGGCACGCCAGTCGTGTTCGTGACCATCTATCGACTGCCCCTGTACGTGTCCGACGACATCCTGGTCGTGCCTCTGGCCCCCTACGGCAAGGTGCGCGGCGTTCAACATGTGCCCTTCCGGGACAACCCGCGCTAGTTTACTGGCACACGGGTGGTGCGACATGAGATGCGGAACCCGATACCCAACTTTTTGACCATGCAAGGCCACAAGGTGATGTTGGAGCACCGGGGGATGCAGCGGGTCTGCGCCCGGTGCAGGCAGGCGGGCCACATGGCGGCTGGGTGCAAGACTCCGAGGTGCGAGCGGTGCGCTGTCTTCGGGCACGCGACGGAGGGCTGCACAGCGGGTGGTGTTACGTCTCGCCTTCGTCCTGGGGAAGACGACGACATGGCAGCAGCGAAACGCCGACAAACCCTGAGACGCGCGTTGGGTGAGCGCCTGGATTGCCACGGAAGCCGCGTCCGTCTGCCCGGTGGAGCGAGCGTTTCACCTACACCGAGTGTGAACGCGCGTTCGGAATGCGCGGGAAACGCCGCTCGAGGACATTCCGGCGTCTGTGCGATGGCATCGTTCTCCCTCTCCCAGCGCCTGACGGCGGTGTGATCTCTCGGGAGTGAGTGAGTGCGTGTGTGTCTGTGATTGGTGCCAGTGAGAACTTCCTTCCCCTGCAGGCCCGGCCCCCATCTAGGGACTCTAGGGAAGGGAACTCTTAAAAACCCCGGCAGCGGCGCGGCCGAAGAGCTCTTTGTCTTGGGATGATCTCCTGATGAGCTGTCGTGATGCAGCGTTCCTGCAGCTCACTTGTAAATATGTAAATTCCTGTAGAAAGTTCCTCTTTCATTGTCTTTTTCCAGCAGCCTCGTCTCAGACGTCCCTAATTCCCTCTCCAGCACACGACCATGCTACCTCGTATGTAACAAACTGGTGGCTGCTGTGGGGTGCTGCTACCTCGTCTTTAACAAACTGGTGGCAGCGGTGGGATGCTGCTACCTCGTCCTTAGCAAACTGGTTGGCAGCGGAGGGACGCGAAACATCGGACGCCAATGGAGAGTTGCGGACAACGGGACGCTGAGCAGCAGAACGGCGAGTCGGGGGCAGTGCAACAGCCCTCTGTGATGACTGGTTGCCTGCAGCGGAACGACTGCGCTGGATTCTTGGCTGCGAGGTTTGGTGAGTGCGGGACTTTCTTCTGCTGAGTTTTGCCAGGCTTTTGTTAGTGTCAGAAACAGAGCTGGTAATTGTGTTGCCGTTGCTGCTGGGTTAGTTGCAGCAAGACAATAGTGGGCAGTAGAGAAGGCAGCACTCGGAGCAGCCATGGATTTGAAGACGCTGCGCAAACCAAAGTTACTGGAGCTTGCGAAATAGTTGGGTCTGGAGGTATCAGACAAACTCAGAAAACCAGAACTGCTGAAGGCTATTCTTGCGTTAGAGGCTGAAGATGACGAGCTTGCGGAATGCCTTGAGACCGTTGAGGAGAGGGAATTGGCAAAGAAAAAGGAACAGGAACGCGAAAGAGAGCAGCGGCAACAGGAACGCGAAAGACAGCTGCGGGAACAGGAACGCGAAAGAGAGCAGCGGCAACAGGAATACGAAAGAGAGATGCGGGAACTCACGCGGGAACTTAACGCGATCAGAAGTATGAGAACGCGATCTCGCTTAAGAGTTTTCAGAAAAGGGGAAAATTTCAGAACTTTTCTGGAAAATTTTGAGAGAATTTGCATGGAGGAGCAGCTAGATCAGAGTTATTGGCCAATTGTGTTGATGGGATTCCTTCCATGTGAACCCAGAAATGTCTGGGCGATGTTGTCTGACGAGGATGCCCACAACTATGCGATAACTAAAAGTGCGCTCCTCCAATACTTTCGTATTCCCGCGGAGGCAGATTTGGAAGGCCAAATTGACGGTGGTAAGCTACACCGCGATAGTGTCAGGGACCGAGTTAGAAGCTCCGCTCAGTCGCCGGATGACACGAGTGCTGTGCAGAAGTGGCGGCATAGCACAGGTTTGGTCCAGGAAAGAAAGGCCACTTCGGCAGCGAGGACCGAGGAGTTCGGTCAAGAAGCTAGCGAAGAGTGCAGATCCACAAGCCGTGAGGGCTCGGGGGATAATATAGACACTAAGGCTAGCATTGAGGAAGAGTGCAGATCCGCCAGCAATGAGGGCTCGGAGGATAATGTAGGCACTGCTAAAAATAAGGAAAGAGGCAATGCGTTGGTATTGAGCCCAGAGAAGCATGCACTTTCCGCGAAGGAGGCTGATTGCTGCGATCGAGAAGGTAGTACCCAAGACAATAACGCTACGTTAGCCGAACAGCGTCTCATAGTTCAAGTTCCGGGCAAGAGCGTTAGGGTAGTAGGATCGATTAGCAAGCTTCAGGAGACCAAGTTGTTATGCCCAGCAGAAAGTAAAGGGCAGTCGGGACACTTAAGTGCTACGACACGCAGTGACTCGTTAAAAGAGCGAGCCGATAGTTCGAATTCTAGTAGAAAAGGCGGCTCGCTGCTGAGTCCAAAAGCTGATGAGAAGGCTGAGTGCCCCGCGAGAAAGGGAGACGCGCAGGACGGAACAGCTCGGAAAGTTTCCGGAAGGCGACCGCGCGCAAGGAGAGCCATGCGAAAGGGCAGTCTGGACAGAAAGGACAAAGGACGGGCCCAAAGCATCGTAAGGGTGAAGGCCGGTCAACCATGTAATGCTCCAAGACTGTCATCGCGGCACGCCAGATGCGATAAGCGCTGTACAAAGGCCAGACTGGCTAGGCGTATACACACAGCGCGAAAGCCACCTGACCCATTGTGGCGACGCTGCGGTAGCAGGACGCGTGAAACTTGCAGCGGCCCACAGAGGAGCACGCACTGCTACCTCACGAGGGAACGCAGCAAAGCGCGCTTCAGTCAAAAAAAGAAGCGAAGTGTACTCATGAGAAGAATGGCCTGAGGGGCGAGTTGGTGCATGATGAAATGAACGGCGGCGCAACAAGAAGAACACAACAACAGCGCATGTGGTGTCCCCTCTCTTGTTGTGTTCTTCTGTGCGCATGTGGTGTCCCCTCTCTTGTTGTGTTCTTCTGTGCGCATGTGGTGTCCCCTCTCTTGTTGTGTTCTTCTTGTTGCGCCGCCGTTCATTTCATCATGTACTCATGAATCGAGAGAGTACACGCAGGCGTTTGTTTCATGCGCGACCGTCAACCCCTCGCATTCAAATGTTCAGACGCGGCTCAGGTGTTGGAGACGCGCAGCCGGGGTGCGGAACAAATCAATGTCGCGTGGCGTCTGGGGCTCGCAGATGTCAAAGCGGAGTTAAGCCCTTCGAATTTTGTGAATTGTCGGCTTCTAAAGCCACTGTTGGTGTGCGACCGCGCAGGGCTCGGTTGAAGAATAGGCGACCGCTTTGAGCCGCGGCGCGGCTCGTTAGCAGCGGATTCCGAGGATGTCTCTGCTGTTTACTTTTTCTTTTTTGAGCGATTCCTGCAGACAAAAAGTTTTGCCGAAAAAAAAAAGTTTTGAGCAGGAATAGGTTCCCGACGCGTTGTTTGTATTGAAAGCGTTTCTTTTGACAAAGATTGTTTCGAAAAATGCACTAGTGGTGCCCATGTGTAGCAGCGTCCGTTAAAACGCAAATTGCTAGCCAGACGGGCCATTTAGGCCACTAGCATAAGCGCCTGGAGTCGCTTGATTTTTTTGGAATTTGGGAAATTAAGGTGAACTTGGCTCCGATGTTGAGCGAATCTTTGCGGGGATATACAAGGTGACGGCAGTATGCTGCTATGCAGAATGAAATGTTGTGGTCATTACGAATCGGAATACATCACAAAAAGGGGAGTGTTAAAGGTAATGCCGATAGCTTAAATTGAGGTCCCTAGCGCAAGAGTCAGCATCATAGTTGCAGTTTGCTGGTGAGTTTTCTTCCTGATGTAGGATTTTGCACCTATTGGTTTTGTTCATTGTTTTAAATTTGAGATGCGCTTTGTGGTGGAATGTGTCGATCTGTGGGAGTTTTCTGAGTGCTGCTGGACCACTCCTAGGGATTAATTGGCTTTGTAAGAGGGAAAGAGCCTGGCATCGCTTAGTGGGGATTGTATCGTGCTTGCGGACTGAGCGGTTGGGTTTTCGGCGTGGTTCTAACGCTAGCGGAGCACGAGTCACTTTGCAGTGCCCTTTGGGAACCTGCACCTGCAAAGGAAGACTTCGGGGTGCGCTGAGCTCCAGAACCGCCGAGAGAGAACCGACTCCGGTTGAGACCAGCCTCAAGCGACATCCCTCCGGACAGCGGATGCTGTCCCCTGTCCATCGGGATCTCCTTCCCCCGGCGGGGCAGTCTGTTACGTCTCGCCTTCGTCCTGGGGAAGACGACGACATGGCAGCAGCGAAACGCCGACAAACCCTGAGACGCGCGTTGGGTGAGCGCCTGGATTGCCACGGAAGCCGCGTCCGTCTGCCCGGTGGAGCGAGCGTTTCACCTACACCGAGTGTGAACGCGCGTTCGGAATGCGCGGGAAACGCCGCTCGAGGACATTCCGGCGTCTGTGCGATGGCATCGTTCTCCCTCTCCCAGCGCGTGACGGCGGTGTGATCTCTCGGGAGTGAGTGAGTGCGTGTGTGTCTGTGATTGGTGCCAGTGAGAACTTCCTTCCCCTGCAGGCCCGGCCTCCATCTAGGGACCCTAGGGAAGGGAACTCTTAAAGACCCCGGCAGCGGCACGGCCGAAGAGCTCTTTGTCTTGGGATGATCTCCTGATGAGCTGTCGTGATGCAGCGTTCCTGCAGCTCACTTGTAAATATGTAAATTCCTGTATAAAGTTCCTCTTTCATTGTCTTTTTCCAGCAGCCTCGTCTAGGACGTCCCTCATTCCCTCTCCGGCACACGACCATGCTACCTCGTATGTAACAAACTGGTGGCAGCGGTGGGATGCTGCTACCTCGTCCTTAACAGTGGCCAACGGTGCGGTGGAAAACACGCCACCGCGGACTGCACCCAGCGGCGGTCGTATGCGGCTACAGCTCTAGCTAAGGTCCATGGCGGGACGGCGGGCAACACTAACTTCATTGACGGCACCGAGGAAGTGGGGCCTTCGCTCAGCGGTCCTGGCCCGACTTCCCCCCTCGTCGCCCAGTCCCCAGAGGGCCATAATTCAAAGTGCATAACATCAGACGACGGCTCTGTTGTCACGTCGGCCGATGAGCCAGCACAGGCGCAGGCAGCGGAAGCGCCCGTGAAGTTACCTGCGGAATCATCTGGTGGGCCGCCGCAGCAGCGGACCGATAAGGAACCAGCTTCTGGCCCGGATAACGTTTCGCAGCAGCCGGCTTCACAGCCCCGCACCGCGGCACTTGGCGCTGGGCTGGCGGCAACTGCGGCTGCAACGGCAACCGGAGAAAACGGGCAGCCGGCCCTGGACGAGACAACCCCCCGAGCAACCTGGGCAGAGAGAGTCGAGTCGCCCTCCAAGGACGACACTGCATTCGCGGACATCAACACCTGGTTCCCGGACTCCCAGGTCTTAGATGACCTCCTCGGAAGCCAGGCGACGCGCGCCAGTGTACCCCACGGAACCATTCTTCACCCGGCGACAGGGATGCTTCGTCACCGGTGCCAACCGCCAAGAAGCCTCTAGTCGGGCTCCACGAACCGGGCACGGACCGCGGCTCATCCGACGATGAAATGTACTTCTAAAATCCCCGCAGGCAAGATGGCTATCAAGGTTTTCTTTTAATTCCCATTTTCTTAACTTTCCTTACGCTTAACGTCCAGGGCTTTCGTAACCCAGACAAGCAGCGTGAGGTAGTGCATTTCGCCAGAGCACAGAAAGTTGATTTATTGTTTCTGCAAGAATGTAATCTTCGTACTTGCCGCGATGTGAATGATTTCAACGACCGCTTTCCTGTGAAATGTTTTTGTTTTCTTTTCGCTCGTCTCGTTGTCGTGGTGTGGGAGTGGTGGTGTTTGGGTGCAGACTGCTTCATGGCAGTCGCTGCCTGTTCGACACTGAGGGGTGCGTTATCACGTTTGATTTTTATCATGGACACCGCAAAATCCGCGTCGTCAATGTATATGCGCCGGCCAACCACTCCCAGACCAACGACTTCTTCCGTTCTTTAGCACCGTTTCTTTTGTATAGCCACCCGTTCTTTCTTGTTGGGGATTTTAACTGCGTGCTTGACCTCGACCGAGATATATGTTCAGAGGGTGAGGTACGGCGGTCTTTAACGCACACTGTTGAATTGCGGCGCATCCTAAGCATCCTAAGTTTGAGTGACCCATGGATCCATTTACATGGCGCTGCGTTTTCGGGCACTTGGTACGGTACATTGAGTAGCAGCAGACTTGACCGCATGTAACGTCCCATTGGAATTTTTGAAGGCGGTCGCACACTGCCGTGTCCTAAACTTCCAGAGAGACGCAGGTCACGTGTCGGACCATCGCCCGCTCTCACTTGTCCGCTCTCACAGTGGGCACGGAGGCGCGATGAAGGAAAGAATGAAAAACTTATGCACACCTTTCTTCCTCCTGCAGTTCCTCGTGGTTTTTGTGGCTGGGACACCAGCGGCTGGCCACCAGGTTGAAAATGCTTCACTGGCGGACGGATCCTGCGACGCCGCCTGTGCTCCAGAACCGCCATTGCTGCCAAATGATTTCGCGGCTCAGTCCGAATCCACCACACGCCCCCTCGACCTCCGACACTGCGCAGCCGCAACATCGACGTCATCACCCTCAGAACGGATAAAACCGGGCATCGAGCATTCACTCGTCAGTGGGCACGGAGGCGCGATGAAGGAAAGAATGAAAAACTTATGCACACCTTTCTTCCTCCTGCAGGTTAGTTATCTTTCCAAATTACCATTTCCCTGCTTGAAGTCAGACGACCGCTTTGTCATCGTGCTTCCGTGCCCAGAAGCAGTGTTCTTGCCCTTGTGCTCATTGTTACTCCTCCTCAGTGGGGACGTCGAGAGTAATCCTGGTCCTGATGATCTTGCGCAGATTTTACGAACCATGAAGGAAATGAACGAACGTTACAAAAGAGTGGAAGTAGCGCAAAACACTATGTTGGAAAGTATGTCGGAGCTCAAGCTACAGCAGCAATCCGTTTCAGAAGCGATGTCAGATATACAAGAAAGATTGCAAAAAGTGGAAAATCAGACATCAGTTTTCGAACACTGGCAGCAGGATATGAACGCTTTGCGTGCCACAGTAGAGCGCCTTGAGAATGAAAATATCGCACTTCGATCCCGTCTTGATGACGGAGAAGACCGATCTCGGCGGAACAATCTGGTTTTCTATGGTATATCTGACAGCGCAGAAGAAACGTGGTCTGAGTCGGAGGAACAACTTCTAGATTTAATAAACAATACCATGAACACTGATATCAGTCAGTCAGACATTTCCAGCGCGCATAGAATTGGGCGTTTCGTAACAGGGAAAACCCGTCCGCTTGTAGCAAGTTTTCAAAACTACAAAACAAAAGAACTAGTCTTTTCAAAACGTGATCTGTTGAAGAATACAGGAAAAGGAATGAGTGGAGACTTCTGCCAAGCCACGCGCAATATCAGAAAAAAATTAATAGAGTATGGTAAATCCAAGGGCAGCACATCTTTCAAACTTGGGTATAAAAAACTTTTTCTGGGTGGAAAGTGCTACACATATGACGAGAATCGGGGTACTATCCGCGAAATCGGTAATTCCTCTGAAGGCACAACTGAAGACACAGTTGAAAACACTACTGAAAACTCAAGCGAGGCTCATGACCGACCTCTCCGCTCTGGTCGCGCGCGATCGAAAAGATAGGACCACGAGAGGGGAGGGGCTTCGAAAAGCTTCGACTACTCTCTCCTGTACTCGAACATTCGTAGTCTTTATCCCAAAAAGGATGAGTTATGCGCTATGATCGATGACTGCAACGCTGATATCATTGTATTAACAGAAACCTGGCTAAATAGCAAAATAACGAATAATGAATTGTTTAAATGTGAAAAGCGGTATGTTGTCTTCCGGAGTGATCGAACAGGCAGAGTTGGTGGCGGTGTCCTAATTGCTATTAATGAGTGTATTGACTGCTTTCTAGTACCTATTGCTACGAATTTAGAGCTAATCTGGTGCTGCTTAAATCTTAATTTTAGAAAAGTAATCCTAGGTGCATGTTACCGATCCCCCTCGACGGACACATCATTTTGCGATAACCTACACGATTCCTTAAATCAGATTATCACCCGTTTCCCTGCAGCTGAAATCTTGCTCTTAGGCGACTTCAATTTTCCGAATATTGTCTGGTCACATAACAATCCCTTTTCTACCCCTTCGTCCGCTGAATCCAACTTGTTTCTTTCCATTTGTTCAGACTTCAGCCTATCACAGATTGTTAGTCTTCCCACACGTGTAACGCAAAACACATCATCACTGCTTGACCTTATTCTTACGTCATCAGCGGATAACTTATCCGTGGTTTCACACCTGCCTGGGCTGAACGATCATGATATATTACACTTTACGCTAACTGTGACTCAAACAAAAATTAGCCGACAGAAAAGAAAATTTCGTGATTATAACAAAGCTGATTACACCACCATCAACAGTGAACTCTGCTCATTTTTAGATGTTTTTTTTGCCGCTCTGTCAGGATCGGCCCATAGAAACTACTGGCGCATGTTCAAATAAAAAATTTCAGAATTAATCAGCCGACACGTCCCCCTTCGAACCGCCTACACCAACAGTAAAGCGCCTTGGTATAACACATACTTAAACAGGTTATCCAACAAAAAAAGCGTTTATTCCGTTCAGCTAAACAGTCTTCAAAACCGACAGCTTGGCTAGCGTACAAAAAAGCGGCAAAGTCTTATAATACTTCACAAGTAAGCTAAACTGGGCTAGTCGGAGCAATTGCATCTTCGAAAAACGTAGCGCGAAACACAAGACACAGGTAAGGTGAAGACAGGACACGAGCGCTTCTCACGACTAAATTTTTTATTAGGAAGGATAACAGAATATATACCATAGATATGGAGGCGAAGAGAAACAAGGAAACAACAAAATAACAACTCAAAAAACAAGAACAAGACGAGGAGATAAGAGGCCGGCGATGGAAGCAGGTACATATAATACTTATAATACTTCCTTAAGGTCAGCTAAATTTTCATTTTTGAACACTACTCTTCCACAATTATTAAAGACTAATCCAAAACGTTTTTGGAATGTTATTGGAGGAAGTACTAATAAGGACGGCTTATCACTACTCACAAGTTCCGGGGAATCAGTACCGCCTCACCTTTGTTCCAAAGTACTTAACGACACATTCGTTCAGTCATTTTCATCCCCTGTGCTTACCAATCAGATGCCAGCTATAAATACTACCAATTATCACCTCATGGAACCCATAATATTTGAAGCAACTGGCATCAAAGCCATAATAAACAAATTAAAACCCAAATTATCTTGTGGAGTCGACGAGATCAATGTTAAATTTTTGCAACATACCGTGGAATACTGGTCAATCATACTACAGTGCATTTTTTCGCAGTCGTATAACTCTGGCAGTACACCTCATGATTGGAAAACTGGAAAAGTAATCCCCATCCACAAGTCAGGTCCAACACACAATCCGCTCAACTACAGGCCCATTTCCCTTACATCCGTACCATGTAAAATTATGGAACACATTATATACACGCATCTAGTTAACGTTCTTGAAGATAACAACTTTTTTTCCAATGTGCAGCATGGATTCCGTAAAAATTTCTCCTGTGAAACTCAGCTAGTCTCTTTCACTAATGGTTTGCATGCCTATCTAGACTGTGGTTTTTCAATTGATTGCATATTCCTCGATTTCTCCAAAGCTTTTGACAAAGTTAACCATACACTACTTCTTCATAAACTAAGCTTCCTAAACATAGACCCTGCAATAATTGACTGGATTAATGCTTTCCTCGCATCCCGCGTTCAGTTTGTAATCACTAATGAAGTGAACTCACCCTCGGCCCCAGTTCAATCCGGCGTTCCGCAAGGGTCGGTTCTAGGTCCTCTCTTATTCCTGATTTATATAAATGACTTACCTTCTCACGTTTCTTCCAAAATTTGTCTTTTTGCAGACGACTGTGTGTTATACCGTAAACTAACTGATGCTTCAGATGCTTTATTAATTCAGAATGACCTCAATAATATTGTGGAATGGTGTAATACATGGTGCATGGAATTAAATATTAACAAATGCAAATCAATGAGGGTATCTCGCACTAACCCCATAAGTCCCACTTATATGCTTAATAACGTCTCATTAGAATCGGTGACATCATACCGGTATCTGGGAGTTCTCATTACCAATAATCTATCTTGGAAATCGCATGTCAATTATATTACTTCTAAAGCCAGTAGCACCCTTGGATATATACGCCGTAATTTCCGCCTTGCACCATCATCATTAAAATTACTATTGTACACAACTTACATTCGTCCACAACTAGAATGCGCGTCATCTGTCTGGGATCCCGGTCACGTAACACTCATACATTCTCTTGAGGCAATACAAAATCGCTCAGCCCGGTTTATCTTAAACAACTACCAAAGGACCGCTAGTGTTACTAATATGAAAACCTACTTACAACTACCACTTTTATCGACACGAAGAAAGCTATCTCGCCTGTCTCTCTTTCATAAAATATGCCATCATAACACAACCTTGCGCTATCTTTGGGTTCAACCACCGTCATACATTTCAACTCGCCGTGACCACAGCAAAAAGGTACATATTCCACACTCAAATACGCTTGCATATTCATACTCGTTTATTCCTCGGACAAGCAATGACTGGAATAACCTACCAGCATCACTAACAAATATATCTGAAATTGAGAACTTTAAATCAGCATTACACAGTTTCTTTTCATAGCCAGTGCTCATATCATCATCATGGCGTTCATAGATGGTGTTCATATTCACAATACGACTGTTTGTTTATTAGGAACTGCATTCCTTGTTTATTATTTGTTTTCCTTGCCATATTTTTTTGTATTTATTAACACCGTTACTGATGTCGTAGTTTACTCTTTGTACCTTTGTTCTTTTTCATTCTTTTTGTATACTTACTTTCGTTTTTGTACTGGTTTTACAGAGATTGTGTATATTTTTTACTAATAACTTTTTTGTGTAAATTGTGTATGCCTCTGCATCCGCCCCTCCCCTCTGTAATGTACATTTGTACCCTGAGGGTATAATAAATAAATAAATAAATAAATAAATAAATAAATAAATAAATAAATAAATAAATAAATAAATAAATAAATAAATAAATAAATAAATAAATAAATAAATAAAACCTGACCGGTCGGCCCGGAGACCGCAGCGATATCTGGCGATTGGATGTATCAGTGCTGCAAGATCCAACTGCTCTGATAGAAGTGCAGGATGCGGTCACAGAGTCGCTGACGCGATCCGAGTTCCAGCCACGCGCCTGGGACTCCCTCAAAGAGGAGTGGCGGGGCGCGTGCATCCGTGCTGGGCGGCGGAAGCGAGAGCTGGAGGGAGCTGACACAAAAGAATGTCTACGACGCATCCGTATTGTGAGGCTGGGAGGATCACAGACTCCGGAGGCGCGAGCGTACCTCCAATTTCAGCGCGAACGGTACTCGCGACTTTTATGTCAGCAGTCGCGCGCCGCGGTTGCTTCGGTGGCCCACCACCGCCCCATTTCGAACCCAGATGTGTGCGCCTTGCATGTGATGCAGGGGCGACGGGGAAAGTGTCGTCACACGTCTCGTCAGTGTTCGGCGAGAACGGATGGGAGAGCTCTGAACGGCGCGATATACAGCGCATGCTTTGGAATATCTTCCCGGAACTGTTTTCCCACGAGCATTCTGGTGCAGGCCGCGAATATGCAGAGCGCGTGGCTCGTTTCGCCCTCGATCTCCCGCGGCTAGACGACGAGGAAGCGCAATCAACCATGCACCCAATCACAAGCAGCGAAGTGTGGGAAGTTGTGCGCAGGATGAACTCTGGCGCATCTCCGGGAACCGACAGCATCCCAGTAGAATTCTGCAGAGTGGTTTGGTCCCACATCCAACATGCTCTTGTAGCGACTTTGAAAGCTGTTTTCAAAGGAGAGTTTATCCCGCGCTCTTTTGGCCGCGGTCGTATAACGCTGCTCCCAAAATCCGGTGCGGACAGGCGCAGTCCTTCAGGCTGGCGACCTATTACGCTGATTAACGTAGGTTATAAGATCCTTGCAGCCCTGTTTGTCGCTCGAGTCAATGGCTTTCTTCCGAAGCTAATGAGCTCCCACCAATTTTGCTCCGTTCCGGGGCAAAGTATCTTCGCGCCGTTGAGCCTTATTCGTGACCTGATTGCTTACACCAACAACCGCGATGGTAGCGGTGTTATAGTCAGCGTGGACCAAGAGAAGGCGGTTGATCGCCTAGAACACGCCTATCTGTTCGAAGTGCCCACGTGTTATAACTTCCCCGCTGGCTTGATCACATTGTTAGGACAGCTATACGCGACGACCACGGCGGACTTCTTGCTTAACGGCGTTGCCACGCCGAGCTTTCCCGTCGCGCGGGGTGTAAGGCAGGGCTGCCCGTTCTGTTCGCCCTCGCGATAGACCCACTGCTGCGACGCGTGCAGTGCTCCGCTAAGATACGCGGACTGCCGCTGCCGGGCACCACGCACGTCAAAGTCGTTGCCTATGCAGATGACGTCACCGTGCTGCTATGCGATACAGACAGCCTCCTGGGTTTCTCGCGCGAGTAAGCTGAGTACGCCTTCCTCCCTGGCGGCAAGTTGAACTCTAATAAAAGTCAGGCGCTGTGTTTGGGACGCCCCGTTGACTCGTTGCCGGGGGGCCTTGCCCTCACCGAGCACGTCACCATTCTTGGCATGACTTTCAGGGCGGGCGGCGTTTCTCCGCGCACGTGGCAGCAGATTGTGAGCACCGTGCATCAGCAAGTGGCCGCGGTATCAGCGTCTCCCTTGCCGTCGGCGGAGAGGGCGTACTTTGTGAAGAATGTCCTGTGCTCTAAACTCTGGTTTGTGGCACGTGTGGCACTCTTCGTGAGCTTAATACATTGCTTTTCAGCTGGTTTTGGGAAGGCAGGACAAAGCTCGTCGCACGTACCCGCCTTCGCCTCGCCCGCGAGAACGGAGGCTGGAGTATGCCGTGTCCAGTTACCTTTTGCCGGGTGCTGTGCGTCAAATGAACAGCACAACTTGTGGACCAGTTGGACTATGTGGGGCGGCCTTTACTGCTCTACTGGCTCGGAAGTAGGCGGCGGGTCCTGGTACCACGCGGTCTCGGGAACAACGCCCCAACGACGCTAACTCCTCTTGCCTTCTACGCCGCCTCGGCACGCATGTATACGCAGTTCCAAGAGATGTTTCCAGATGGGGCTTGGCGCGACATGACTGCACCCAGGCTGTGTGAGGCCCTTTGTTTCTCCGAGTTACCGCTAGACATTCGCCAGACGTGCGCGCCCCACCCGGAGTGGGTGGACGTCCATTCTAGCAATCTACCGCACGTGGTGAGGGATTTCCGGTGGCGCGTCGAGTGGGGCGTCCTCCCCACCAAAGAGATGCCACACCCTCCTGGGGTGTGGTTCCAGACTCGCGCTGCGTAAACTGTGGCCAGGTTGAGTCACAAACGCATGTTCTTGAAGAGTGTGTTGTGGCTAGGACAATCCGTCGTTAGGCTTCGAGCGCTTTTTCCATCCCTGTGTCGCGCGAAGGGAAACCACGCGGGGAGTTCGAGCGACTCTTGATGCGCTCCATCGGCCTGATCCTTTGGCAGACGTATCCGTACTCTCGCGGCAACCCCGTCGGTTCATGTTCGCGATGCTAGCGCGTCTCTCGGCGCTTTTATGGGGCTACCCAGATAGCCAACTCTTTACCCTTGGTGAGCAAAGCTTCCTCCGCAGGTGGTCGACCCGCCACATCCAACTCAGATAGGGTACCCAGGCACTAGTGGTGGCATACCAATCTATGCGTTTGCCACACTTCAGGCGACTTTTCTCTCAGCTGCCCACCCACAGTGTGTGTTGGAAATTTAGGCCTGTACTGCTAATTTTGTTTTGCTTGCGAATTCGCAGGCCCACGTCTCTGATTATACATGTGCGCCCAAAGGACCACTGACTGCACAGTATTAAACATGCTGTGTGGCCGGAGCTCCCGCGGGAGTTTATTTCATTTCGTTTCCCTTCATTTCAGTTTGTATCAATGACGTTCATAGAAAGTGATTGCATATATTTGTAAATTCTAATTTCTAGACTTTTTCCTCTTGTGCCACACTGCCTCAGCACGACCCGTGTCCTCTGTCCCCTGGACTCATATATGAGCCTTTGTAAGCTGCGTATTTCGTTTTTTCAATAAATTTTCTTCAAAGCCTCGTGTGCAGTACTGTTCCATGCTCTCTATCTGATGGATGTGTAAGGCTAGAGTATATGTATGTATATATACACACACGTGTTTGTGTGTCAGTGCATATGTGTGGAGCACTACGTCACAGGGGTGACGGCTTCACGTTAACGAGAAATCGCAGCAATAAATATGAATATACCACCGAAAATTGCATTGGTAGTCGGTCCATCTGGCGCAATACAAATGTATTCCCAGGCTATTTTGCTTTTTTACTCCAGCCAAGATTCAGAATGGTGTGTTGATTCACCCCCGTAATTTCAACATGAATTCAACATGAACGCAATGCAGAAATTTCATTGAGAATGCTCAACTCTAGCACGGTGGCCACTTTTACAATGAGTTTCAACTGGGCCTCAATAATTCACCAGCACTAGCCCATCCTGGTCACAACAAAAATTCAACATGGCGTGTTGAGTGTGCTCATGAGAACTTCAACACTGTCTCAAGAAGCATTTTTGTAAGGGTCCCGCAAGCGCGTATTCAAACAACGTCCAGATTGGCCAATATACACTCTTCCACAACTGAGGGGTATCTCATAGACGATTCCAACATTGCAACCAACATATCGGAATTGGTGCTTCCTTAGGCATCCCTTATTTCTCTGCTCACCATTAACTCTAGGGCATAGGCTCTTCAGCTTGCAGGGCGCTGAAAGAACAACTGGAATGTCGTATTTGTTGACCACTTTTTTAAAGTTGTGGGCCACACGGTGAGAGTATGGCATCCCTTGAGGCCTTTTCATACTTGCCCTTTCGTTCCCTTTCTTATCTGCTGCATCCACCGCTGATTTCCTCTTAGATTTTTGCAACATTGTCTCAGTCACAGCAGTTAAAAGGGTTAAAGGAAAGCCCGCTGACATCAGCCTCGTAATCTGTGAATCGAAGCTTTCCTGAACAGCATGCCAACATGACTTATTAATAGCTTGTAGTAAGCACTTGGTTGCAACAGCCCTTTTTATCGTCTCGGACTGAGCAGAATCATATGGCAAAATTTCTTCTTGGACACTAGGCTTATAGCACCAGCAAACTAAGCCATCTCGAAGAGAGATCTGAGGGTCCAGGAACTGCAACTTGTTATCCTTCGGAACCACACGCGTAAAATTTAACCCTCTTCCAAAGTGTTTGAAGCTGTTTAAAACTTCCGCCACATTGTCGTGGTAGGTCGAGGAGTCACTTTTGCTTAAAATCACCAGGAAATTTTCGAGATATCTAAACACTTTGGTTACTCTGTTCCGGTAGAACAGGTCATCTAAAACTCTGTCAATGGAAGAGAGGAAAATCCGGCACAAGACAGGCGCCACACACGATCCGATACATATGCCACTTTTTTGCACATATGATCCGCCTTCAAAAGCAACAATCGTCGAGCTGAGATAAAAATCTAAAAGGGACAGAAAGCTTTCAACACATATGCAGGTGGCGTTTTGAAAAGTTACCACCCCATTCTGTTCAATACACTCTAGAACCGAAGTAAACAGTTCTTAGTGGGGGATAGAATAGAATAAATCTTCCACATCGATCGAAAACATGCTGCCAAAGGTACGTTTTTACATAAAACATATTACATCACGAGAGTTTCTAGTTTCAAACGGATTTTTAACATGCAGTGTATTCAGGTTCTTTAAGAGATACCTGCTAAACATTAATTGCCACGTGTCGCGTTCACTCACAATACTGCGAAAGGCACTTCTAATTTATGAGTTTTTGCAGTGAAAAAAATTTTCAGGCTGGTTTCACTGCAATCAGCTATACTTTTTGCAAGCTTGCACAGTTCCATTTTGATACAAAGGGAAACTGCAGCTGCCTTTACCTTGCTGGGTTTTTGTCTCGTGAGAACGAAGTTCTTGCTGACAGCTTGGGAGGCTTTTATGTTGTACATTCCTGAGGTAAGCACCACAAAACCACCCTCTTTATCACTCTACAGTAGGCGTAGGGAATTAGACTTGAAATAGTCCACCACATAGCGCATGGAATCTTTACGGGTGACTGCTTTCTTAGAAACCGTCCTTGAGAGGCTGTCCCCACCGTCGAGAAGGCATCTTTCCTGGTCTTCCAAAGGCGTTTTAGATGCCATACTTCTGTTCATAGCGAGAAGTTGTGGTCCGCTGGTTCTTGGCTCCAAACTGTACTTTGGTCCTTTCTCAACGAGTCGTCTTACTTCTTCCGAGATGTGAGCTCCAGGAAGCGTCTTCAGCACTCCCTTTTCCTCCGAATTCTTTTGGCGCCTTGGTACATGGTGTAAAGTGCACTGCCACCAGAATTGCGTCGTCTGGCAAGCAAGCTTTCTGAACGAAAGCAACTTCGCTTCTGCAATCCTCTGCGGAAAGTTGGAGAAACATGCGACGCGTAGCAGGTCATAGTACAGTTTCACCTGTCGCCACAGCTCAGATCGTAAGATCCGGCACAGCCGCTCTGCATGACGAACCGAAGGTAGTACGTTTCAGCACCACACAGCCAACTCAAAAGGAATTACCCCTTTCCTAATGCAGTACGCCAGACGTCTTGCACGGCACGTTGTCCAGGCAATGTGGGTGATCGAAAGAGATCCTTGTAGAGGAAATGAAGAAAAGGAGTAAGAAGGGCCCACTGTACGAGAAATGAAGTTCAGTAGCACGTTCTGCGGGGCGAGTTGGTTCATCTTGGTAAAGTAAAAGCTTTTATCGCAAAACGACTGAGAAAGGACGGGTACAGAACACAGACACAAGGGAGCGCTACTCTCAACTAAATTTATTGTCAGAGGAAACATTTTATACACTGGTTCCAGTACACAATCTGCTCACCTTTCCAAAGACTGCGCACATGCACACACGCCAAGTGTGCGCATGTGGGCCAAGTGTGAGCCATCACCTTAGGATGAGGAGACGCCGAACATTTTCTGGTAGGTAAACATCCCCCCGTATGCAGTGTATTCGAAGGTATCGCTCTTTTTTTTGGCAGCCACGTCCGCAGGATGAGGCATGTTTGCCAGACGAATTCTGCCGTGTTGTCGAGGACTCGAATGCATTCTTTCCAGGCCTGGTTCGACGACTTGCTTGAGCACGCCCGTAGGAATAGGGCGTCCAAGTAGAGAGAAGGTTGTCGCTGCCATTCCGACCTCAAAAGGTTCAGTACCCGGCTCCCATGGCGGAACGAGGGATCAAACCGGCCGCATGTAGCCAGGACGTCCGGGGTAGGATCGTGTGACGGATACAAAAGGATTGGGTACGGGACCGGCAAAACGCATTAGCGGCCTGACAGCAGATGAAACTTGGGTCAGAGGTGAAACAATTATTAGAGCCCGAAGAACATGTATCGGATCTTCAGTCAGTGGCGCATGCATGCACACTAACCACCGGCAAAGCTCTGGGTGTGCACCCAGTGTGCTATAGAAACACTCGCTGAAAAAAGCCGTTCGTTCACTGGTTAGAGCGAAACAAAACTGCGCGAAGACGACGGGACAAAAGAAAGGCACGAATACACACACACAAAGCGCAGTTTTGTCCTGTCGTCTTCGCGCTGTTTTGTTTCGCTCTAACCATGAACCGACTAGCCCAACATCACTGTTTGGCTGCGTCCACGTTTCACTTCGGCCAGTTGTGAAACGATAAATGGTGTCAAAAGTGGGATGATCCTCAAGCCTGCTGTTCGCGGGTTCTACTCGTACTGCTCACCCGCGGACGGACAACGCGAAGCAGCTTTGCAGCAGCATGGAAAGCATCAAGCCACTGATCCTGTCCGAAAACGCTGGAAGAAGTTGGAAGCTCTTCCACCAAAGGTCTTCTTGGACGCAACGTCACCTGAAAAACCAAGGACTCAAGCATCGAAAACGGCGCTCTTGGTCAGCGTAGCAGGCGATAGATAGAGATTTACAACTTTCCTAGAGATAGAGATTTACAACAAGGCAAACAGGAGAACAAGGTGGTTGTCACCAAGTTGCAAAAATACTTCACCGAGCAGGAAAACAAAGTGCACGAAAGGTATGCGTTTCGTACACGCGTGCAGCAGCCGGCAGAACCTTTCGAGCCATTTTTGCGAGAGGTGAAGAAACAGGCGAGGTTCTGCAATTTCGGGGCCCTAACTGACGACATTGGTCGGGACAAGGTGGTTTCCGGCACAAACTCGCCCAAGCTACGAGAGAAAATGCCTAGAGAAAAGAATTTATCGCTCGAAAGGGCTCTGGCCTTATGCAAAAGAGGTGAAACCGCGCTCGTAAAAATGATATTTTCACGTTGTAGTGACGGCAGTCAAGCGTTCAAGAAGACACCAAGACGACTTGGAAACGAAGCTCTTTATTTGGGCTGATTGCGCCCGCAAAAGAACTAACAGCACGGCAGCGGCGTCAGCAACAAATGTGCTCGTCAGTCGTCTAAGTACGAATATCCGCCGCTGGCTGCATCGCTCAATTTAAAGCCGTCAAGGACACTTAGAGATAACAGGTCCAAATCAACTACAGTAATCTGCAAAAACGTAGATGCAGTTCTTTATTCCTGTGATCAATCGAGATTAGTCTGGTCGCTTGTGGCTTCACGAACAAAAATTATAACGCCCCGTTCCTGCGGCCTTGAGCGCGAACTAACACTACAGTGATGCGTGGCATTACCCCCCCAAGAAGCATCGCCTCGATGCTTTGAAATAGAAATAAACACGGAGAATGCAAACATCGAGTCCTTTACCATTCATAATAAGGTTTCAGGCGTACGACATGTACTACTTCTTTGCGTGTGCGTCGTCACTGCGATGTTGTGCCGTCGGGGATGACTTCATTGTCTAGGTCATCGATGCGGCGGAGAACCCTGTACGGGCCAAAGTAGCGTTGCAGCAACTTTTCGCTCAATCCACAGCGGCGAATTGGCGTCCATGTCCAAATACGATCACCTGGCTTGTAATGCGTCTCTCGTCGGCGCCGATTGTAGCGTCGGGCGTCGTTATGCTGCTGGTCTTCAGTGCGAAGCCGCGCAAGTCTTCGGGCTTCCTCGGCGCGATAAAGGTAGGCGGCGACGTCGAGGTTGTCTTCGTGTGAAACGTGAGGCAGCATATCGCCGAGTGTTGTCGTGGGCTTCCTGCCGTACACAAGCTGGAATGGGGTAGACCTGGTTGTCTCTGGACGGCAGTGTTATAGGCGAAGATCACGTAGGGCAGAATGGTGTCCCACGTCTTGTGTTCGGCGTCGATGTAAATGGAGAGAATATCTGCGATGGTTTTGTTCAGACGCTCTGTGAGTGCGTTGGTTTGCGGATGATATACAGTTGTCCTGCTATGCCTTTCTGACGGTAGATTACCATTGCTTGCGTCAGGTCTGCTGTAAACACCGTTCCTCTGTATGTGATGAGCCCTTCGGGGGCGCCGTGTCACTGGATAATTTGTTCGACGAAAAATTTCGGGTCTTCTGTCGCGGTACCACCAGGCAGCGCTTTTGCTTCGGCCTAGCGAGTCATGTAGTCGGTGGCCACGATGATCCACTTGTTATCAGATGATGAAGTCGGTAAGAGGCCGAGGAGGTTCATTCCTATTTGCTGAAAGGACTTAACTGGAGGTGGTGTGGGGTTCAGGAGTCCGGCTGGTCTAATTGGAGGCGTTTTGCGTCGCTGACACTTATGGCATGTTTTCACGTAATGGGGAAAGCAGGCAGCTAACCGCGGCCAGTAGTACGAAGACTGCAATAATACGTGGCAATATGGCCGAAGACAAAGGAAGAGACCGAAGCCGACTCAGTAACTTCAAAAAAAGGGTACCAGCCAGCAACGTGCACCCGTTGCGGCCGGACACATCCGCGAAGGCCGCCGCGGTGGCTCATTGGTTATGGTGCTGGCTGCTGACCCGAAAGACGCGGGTTCGATCCCGGCCGCGGCGGCTGGAATTTCTTTGGAGGAGAAATTCTAGAGGCCCGTGTACTGTGCGATGTCAGTGCACGTTAAAGAACCCCAGGTGGTCGAAATTTCCGGAGCCCTCCACTACGGCGTCTCTCATAGCCTTAGTCGCTTTGGGACGTTAAACCCCATAAACCAACATCCGCGAAGGCGCTACCCGGCACACGGAAAAACTTGTCGTTCGTGCAACGGGCCAAACCATTTAGCCTCGTCTTGCAGAGGGAGACCTAATGCTGGTGAGGTACAGAAATACGGTAAGAACGATTTTGAAGTTTTAGATGTGGCGGTCGATAGCATTCCGATTCACCACGACAGGCTTGTGGAATCCACTCTTGGAGGAAAGAACGTCACATTCAAAGTTGACACCGGATCCCAAGAGAACCTCGTCCCGTTATCAGTCAATCGAAAGTTAAATGTCACTGCGCTTCGGTCAGTCGGAGCAGCCCTTCCCTAGTGCAGTGGTGGCATTATCATCATCATCATCATTTATTTGACCCTTAAAGGCCCCTGGGGGGTATTACATAAAGGGGGGGGGGGGTAGTACATTCAACATGACTCACATTGGTGGGGAAAAAGAATAAAAAAAGAACAAACAAGAAAACACATACACAACAAAACCATAAAGAGAAATAAAGTCACAAAAGGGAAATGAAACAATTTATAAAGCAAGATAACACATCAGACGTTCTTTAAACCTTACTGGATAGCATTCAATGACAACCGATTCTGGAAGCCGATTCCAGTCTTGAATAGCGGCTGGCAAAAAAGATTTGTTAAAGCCATTAGTTGATCCGTGTAAACGTTGGATGCTCATGGAGTTGAATAAACGGGATGACGTGCGCGCAGGAGGGACTAGAAGGGACTCGTGTAGGTTAGGAAAATTGTGATATAATTTGTGCAATAAACATAAGCGAGAAACTTTGCGTCTAAGGGCTAGTGGGCTGATAGCGATGGATGACTTGATAGCGGTAATGCTGTGGTGAAAATCGTAGTCTGAAGTAATGAAGCGTGCCGCACGATTCTGAATGGATTCAATGGTGTTAATTAAGTAAGCTTGGTGAGGAGACCAAATTGCTGATGCGTACTCAAGTTTAGTGCGAATGAAAGTCTCGTATGCTAGTTTACGGATTGACTGCGGAGACAGTGAAAGTGACCTTAAAAAACCCATTTTAAGGCGAAAGCCTTTAATGCCTCATCGTTGTAAGCAGCAGTTGCCGACAGAAAATGTCACGCTTTTCAATTGGTCGAAACGGCCATGACGTCACAGTGCGCGAATTTCAAACCGGCCAATTGTACTTTGCCTCGTAACCATGCAACCAATTGAAGGGATCGTATAGTGATGCTCCAAGTAAGTGAGACAGAGCTTAGTTAATCGCTTAATTACCGAATTAGTGTAATTAACTTCTCTACTCAGGCCATATAAATAAATAAAAAAGAGTAGGAAATTGGTCGAGCTCGGGAATCGAACCCCGGTCTTCGGCGTGCGAGACGAGCATGCTATCCATTCCGCCATGCCAGCTCGATGGTTTGGAATGAACAAAGGCGCGTGTAGTGAATACGGTGTCAACAAGGGGAAGCTTTGGGCCAGTCCTCTTCTCGATCTTCAGTCCTGTCAAGTTTGCGGTTATTCCTCCTCCCCAACATGAATACGGTGTCTTCGTTCACTCTCATCCTCCTCCCTTCCCTTCCGGAGAGGTTTAGGTGTCCACCGAGATATGAGAGACAGATACATTTCCTTTCCTCAAAAACCAATTTACCGATGAGCCAGGCGTAGAACCGAATGGGCAATGGCGTTCTATGGACTCCCTGGCAGCGTTCCAAGATGCTGTCGCGTTCCACTCTTAGAGGCGAAGCTTAACATCTTAACCACACATTAGTGACCACACTTTAGGTAAAACAAGTGCCCCCCTGAATTTTGACGGGTGTTCACCGAGATATGTGAGACAGTTACTGCGTAATTTCGTTTCCTCAAATACAATTTTCATTTCCTTCATTACGGGCCCTCTCTGTCTTCTTTCACTCCCACTTCCTCCCTTCCTCTACGGTGCGGTTCAGGTGTCCACCGAGATGACAGAGTATTACTGCGCCATTTCCTTTCCTCAATAAGCGTTGCGTTAAAAGGGCAAGGCATCGCGCCGAACGGGTGGTGGCGTTCCGTGGACTCCCTGGCAGCGCTACAACACGCTGTCGCGTTCCACTCCTAAAGGCGAAGCTTAAACGTCATTAATTAGCAGTTAATTAGTATTCAGGCACAAATCAGCAATTAACCATGAATTAGTGATTTGTCGTCACTTAGTAATCAGTACTCAATTACATGTGACGCCACCAGTGCCACAGAAGCAGCGAAAGTGGTTCGGAAAGCGCTTTCGCCTCTACGCACTTTAGACAGTCAAAGTGCCCCTGAACTTTTTTTGATGTATCAGCAACGAGTTGAGTAATGTGTTTTTCCCACGTCAGTTTGCTGCTGATTGTGACACCTACGTACTTATACGATTCAACCTGCGAAAGGATAGTTGATTGAAGAGAATAAGGATACGTAATATTGGAATGCTTGCGTAAAATTTGCATAAATTTGCATTTAGGGATGTTCAGCTCCATCAACCATTCGGAACACCAATTATCTATTTTTTGTAAGTCATTTTGTAGGATAATACTGCGGAACCTTCTCGATGCCCGTCGTCATTCGCATTCAAAAGGTGCCGAGTTATTCGGGGTAAAAAAAGAACCACGAGGCTATTCTTGGATTGGATGGCAGCGAGCCTTTTGGTCTAGTTTAGCGGAATATCGACGCTGTAGCCACAACCACTTCTGAGGAGCACTTCTCGCACTTGTTTCATGGAACTGGACGCCTCCGGCGGGAATACAAGATTGTGCTTCGCGAGGATGCTACGCCCATCGTCCAGCAGGCTCGAAGAGTGCCCCTGCCTCTCCAGAAGCCACTTCGTGCAGAGCTGGACCGAATGGAACGAGAGGGCATAATTCACAAAATCCCGACGGACTGGGTAAGTCCACACGTCATGATGCGTAAAAAGACGGCAAGCTAAGAGTATGCCTTGACCCGAGAAAAATCAATGAGAGTCAGAGCACTACCAGATGCCAAGGTGAGAGGATAGGTAGAGCTCACAGGCGCAAACTTTTTCTTGCGTTTCGACGGCAATGCCCGTTTCCATCAACTTCCCCTGGATGAGACTTATCCAAAATATGTACTTACTTTCTTTTTTTCTTTCTTTCTTTCTTTCTTTCTTTCTTTCTTTCTTTCTTTCTTTCTTTCTTTCTTTCTTTCTTTCTTTCTTTCTTTCTTTCTTTCTTTCTTTCTGTCTTTCTTTCTTTCTTTCTTTCTTTCTCTCTTTCTTTCTTTCTTTCTTTCTTTCTTTCTTTCTTACTTTCTCTCTTTCTTTTTTTCTTTCGTTCTTTCTTTCTTTCTTCCTTTCTTCCTTTCTTTCTTTCTTTCTTTCTTTTCATTTCATTTCATTTCATTTTAATACCTTAAAGACCCACTGGGGGTATTACATAAGGGGTGGGTACATACAGTCACATGAACAAGTGTTATGTTGAAAAATGGTTGGTAACAGCTTCGGCGAATGTGGATGGGCATGAGATGGTAGCGATGTCATTGGAGAGGTCGTTCCAGTCTACAGAAACACGGTGAAAAAAAGAAGCGGCACAGGTAACAGTACGGGCACGGGGGCGAAACACTTGGAAAGGATGACGAATGTGGTGGGATATGCCGGCTGGCGGGGCAATGTAGGGAGCGCAGCGCAGAGAACTATGAAAAAATTTATGGTATAGGCAGAGGCTAGAAATACGACGACGAAGTGAAAGGGGCGCTAAACTGGATTCCGCTTTTAAAGATGTTACACTGATATCGTACGAATAGGAGGAATGAATGAATCTGGCTGCTCTGTTTTGAAGTGACTCGAGTGCATTGATAAGGTAAACTTGATGAGGGTTCCAAACTGGCGATGCGTAATCTAACTTTGACCTGACAAGAGATTTATATGCTAGTAATTTTACCTGTTGTGGGGCGTGGCGAAGATGACGTCGTAAGAATCCGAGAGTTTTATTAGCCGAGGAAATGACGTTAGTAACGTGTGTAGCCCATGATAAGTTGTTACACAGCGTGACGCCTAGGTATTTGTATGATGAAACGGACTGCAGGTGAACGTTAGCGACTACATATGGGAAATCAAGCGGGTTACGGCGGCGGTGGAAGGACAAACGTTTACATTTATGAGGGTTCAGTTCCATTAGCCAACGGTCGCACCATTCCTGTATGCGGTTTAGGTCATCTTGAAGGTATGTTGGGTCGGAGGCGTTAGTAACTGTGCGATAAACAACGCAGTCGTCAGCAAACATGCGAATATTAGAGCACACATTGGTCGGTAAGTCATTAATATAAATTAGGAATAGAAGCGGGCCTAGTACAGAACCTTGAGGGACTCCTGATGTTACTGGTAGCGGATTGGAATTTTGAGTGTTAACAACGACAAACTGTGAGCGATTAGTCAGGAATTCTATCCATTTTACTATGTCGGGGGACAAGTTCAAACTGGAAAGTTTTAGGATTAAGCGTTTATGAGGTACCTTGTCGAATGCTTTTGCAAAATCCAGGAAAATGGCGTCGGTCTGTAGGTTAGAATCGAGATTAGCATGTAAATCATGAATGAATAGGGCTAGCTGCGTTTCACAAGAAAAACCTTTCCGAAAACCGTGTTGAGACGAATGGAAAAAATTGTTCGAGTCGAGGAAGTTTATGATATGAGTATAGATGACGTGTTCCATTAGTTTGCAGGGTACGCTAGTAAGGGAAATGGGTCGGTAATTTAACGGCGAATCTTTGTTACCTGATTTGTAGACTGGAACGACCTTTCCAGTTTTCCAATCGTCCGGTAGTTGTCCTGTTGAGAGTGACTGGGTAAAAAGTAAGCATAAGAACTCGGCACAAATATCACTAGTGTTCGTTAGGAGTTTCGAGTTAATATTGTCTACACCAGATGAAGATGAGATTTTCATGTTTCTAATTAAGGACGCAATACCCAGTGAGGAAAATGCGACAACCGGCATAGCATGCTCAAAGAGTAAATTAGATGTATGAAGTTGCGTTTCGGTTTCATTAGTAAAGACGGATGAGAACGCTGCGTTGAATAAAGTAGCGCACTCAGAGTCGGTCATAGCCGCGCCTGATTCGTCTTTGAGGGTAATCGCGTGTTCATGATGAGGGTTAACGGCTTGCCAGAACTTCCTGGGGTTATCGCTGAGCATATTAGGAAGGTCTTGATGAAAAAAGTTGTGCTTGGCGTCATGGATAGCAGTTTGATAGGATTTTTCCGCAGCGCGGTACTTCGCCCATGCGCTTTGCGTTCCATGGGCTCTTGCTGAGCGGAACAGGCGCTTCTTTTTATTTTCCAACCTTTTAAGACTTTTAGTAAACCATGGTTTGTGTGGATTAGCGTGGAAAGTTATTTGGGGAATGAATTCATTGACTAGGGCATCAAGTTTATTCTTAAATGCTAGCCAGTTCTCATGAATACTTCGTGAATGAAAACTTGAGGAAAAACTTACGAAAAACGCTGTCAGTTCGGCATTCATTATATCATAATTACCTTTGTTGTAAAGGCGGATTGTTTTATTGTATTTTGGGCGCCTAATTGCTTTAAGGTCGATGTTGACATGCATAGTTTTGTGATCACTAATCTCAGGGAGGTACGTAATGGGCTGAACGCTATCTGGGCAATTAGTCAGTAATAGGTCTAAAATGTTCGCACAGTTTTGTGTTACGCGCGTAGGTTTGGATATTACTTGAGTAAGGTTAAAATTGTAGCAGAAATCTAGAAATTCCCTTTCTTCGCCATTATTAGTTGTCGGTGCGGGCTGGTGCTGCCAATGAATATTAGGAAAATTAAAGTCGCCAAAGAGGAAGATGTGTGCGTTAGGGTGCTTCGTGATAAGTTTACTTACGGAATTATTAAGCTGACAGGAAAAATCACGAGAGTTATGTGGAGCCCTATAACAGACACCGACTAAAATCGTGTGTGGTACAGCGTGGCAGTGGAGCCATAAGATTTCCAGGTCGGACGAGTCGTCAATTATCGACATTGATAACTGCCGGCTCACCGCTATCAGTACTCCCCCTCCTCGTGAGTCCTGGCGGTCTTTCCGAAAGACTTGGAAGTCTGGCAAGTCAGTTAGTACTTCGCTGTCTGTGATGGCACCGTTCAACCAGGTTTCGGTTAGTATCAGTAGATTGCTGCTAGATGACAAGACAATATTGGAAATAAGTTCGCGCTTGGAAAGGAAACTACGTATGTTGGTGAACACAGCGCACAGGGGAACATTTTTGGGGCGGGTTTTTAGTTGTTTGCGAAGAGATGATTGCTAATCTGATTGTGGTGTAGCGATTGTTATTTCTTTCACAGTTTGCGAGATCTCATCAAAAACGTAGCGCCTGGGACCGATATGCAAGGTTTTGTAGCGTAGGGCAAATTTGTCGGAATTAGCTTTAGCAAAGGTGACTAGCTGTTTGCGGACGCTACGAACTCTGTGGGAGAAGTCTTCGCCGACACTGAATTTCGTTCTTTTAAATTTGCGGCCTTTCTTCCTTTCTTTCTTTCTTTCTCTCTTTCTATCTATCTTTCTTTCTTTCTTTCTTTCTCTCTTTCTTTCTTTCTTTCTTTCTTTCTTTCTTTCTTTCTTTCTTTCTTTCTTTCTTTCTTTCTTCCCTTCTTTCTCTCTTTCCTTCTTTCTTTCATTCTTTCTTTCTTTCTTTCTTCCTTTCTTTCTTTCCTTCTTTATTTCTTTCTTCCTTTCCTTCTTTCTTTCTATCTTTCTTTCTTTCTCTTCCTTTCTTTCTTTCTCTCTTTCTTTCTTTCTCTCCTTCTTTCTTTCTCTCTTTCTTTCTTCCTTTCTTTGCTTCTTTCTTTCTTTCCTTGCTTCTTTTTTTCTTTCTTTCTTTCCTTCTTTTTTCCATCTTTCTTTGCTTCTTTTTTCTTCCTTTCTTTGCTTCTTACTTTCTTTCTTTCCTTCTTTGTTTCTTTCCTTCTTTGTTTCTTTCCTTCTTACTTTCTTCCTTTCCTTCTTTGTTTCTTTCCTTCTTTCTTCCTTTTTTATTTGACGAAACAAACTCATCACTACCCACTCCGCCTACTGTAGCACTACAAACAATGCCACCCCTTGACATCACAGTGCAAGGCATAACTAACCATATTGAGAGAATAAAACTTTCATCAGCTGCTGGAGTGGACGAAATCAACTCCAAAATACTGAAAAACACAAAACACATTTCAGCCATATATCTTTCATTATTGTATTCGCAATCGCTTTCATCAGGAATGCTACCGGACGACTGGAAGGTTGGGAGGGTCATTCCGGTCCACAAATCAGGTCTAAAGGACTCTCCACTGAATTACCGCCCCATCTCCTTAACCAGCGTGCCTCGCAAAATCATGGAACATGTCATCTATTCCCATGTCATAAACTTCCTAGATTCTAACAACTTTTTTCATCCAGCTCAGCACGGGTTTCGTAAGGGACTCTCCTGCGAGGCCCAATTGGCAATCTTCACTTTCGATCTGCATGCTAACCTCGACCGTAACCTACAGGCCGATGCATTATTTTTAGATTTCGCGAATGCTTTTGACAAGGTACCACACCAACGCCTATTACTTAAACTATCATTTTTAAATTTGCACTCTAATATTGCCGCGTATCATTGTAGTGACCGCGCAAGGCCGCAAGAAAAGCGAGTTATCGTTTTTGTTCGTGACGCGAGAAGCGCCCGGACTAATCTCGATTGATCAGCGCCATGAAGAGCTGCATCTACGTGTTTCTAGATTAGTCTAGATGATCTCGGCCTGTTATCTCGATGTTTCCTAGCGGGCTTTAAATTCAACGATGCTACAAGCAGCGGGCATTCGTAGTTCGACGACCGACGAGCACGTTTGTTGCTGCCCGAGCTCGTCCAGACCCAGCGAAGTTTTTTTTCGGCGCTGGCTTCCTGAGAAGTTTCATCGACAAGTGCAGGCGGGCCCCGGATCCACTGCGACCCGGAGGTTCCGCAACCAGCCTCCCCCGCCCAGGCGCCGTGCCTTTGCCGGTGCTCGGGCAAACTGCGTGAAGTTCGTGCAAGCAGCAGCCCAGCCGGCCACCCGTGACGTCATGGGAGGCCCGGGACCTGCTGCCCCTCCCGTGTTCCGTGCGCCGCCCCCAAAGGCGCACTGTTTTTCATTTACAGTTACTTCCGACGCGACAGCTGACGACATCGTCGACGGCATCGAGTTGGTTGTCGGCCCGAAAGGGCTAGAGAGCCTCCAGCACCATGGAGGCATGAAGTTCTGCGTCGCCATGGCCTCGGCTGCGGCGGCGGAGAAGATGCTTGTGGAAGGCGCCTTCAACGTGAACGGCACTTCCGTCCCAGTAGCCTGCGTGGGTCCTGCCGTGGTCCACGTGACGGCTTTTCGTGTGCCGCTGTTCGTGGGAGACGCGGCGCTGGCAGCGGCACTGAGCTCCTACGGCAAGGTGCTTGACATCACCCATCCCGTCCTCAAGGGCCGTCGTCACGTCGGCAACGGGACGCGCGTGGTCCGGATCGAGATGAAGCAGGCGGTGCCGAACTTCTTGACCGTCCAGGGCCACCGCGTCATGTTTGACTACCGAGGCCTCCGGAAGGTGTGTTCCCGCTGCGGGCAGGACGGCCACATCGGCGCGGCGTGTCGAACGCCGCGGTGCGCTCGCTGCGAGGTGTTCGGCCACGACACGGCCGGATGCGGAGCGGCTTGCAGGCGCTGCGGTGGAAGCCACGCCACAGCGGACTGCCTGCGACCACGGTCCTATGCGGCGGCCGCCGCCTCGAGAAAGGAACCGAGCAAGGACAACGTGGTCGCAGAAACGCGGAGCACACCAACTGTCCGGACGCCTGTTGCCGACGCGGACCCTACGACCAGCAGCCCGAGGGAGCCCGAGCCCACCCCCGCGACGGAGGTGCCCGTGAAGGAGCAGCTCGAGGGGACGCCTTCAAACGAGGTGGAGCCGTTCCGTGCTGTTTTCTCGGAACCCTTGCCGCCGCTACCCCGCACAGGTTCCTTCAACACCGAGAGCAGCAGCGGCGATGAGTCGAGCGTGGCGTCGGGCGACCTGGTGGACGTACCGGACAAAGTCACGCCGCTTCGCCTGACAGGCAACTTGACGTGCGGCCAGGTGTCAGGAACGACGACTCCTGGAGGTGCGGACGACGCGCGCTTCCCGTCACCAGCCAGCCACACCCTCCCATCGGCGACCCTGGCGTCGGCATCGGCTTCAGCTGCGAGCGTCGCCAAGACAACGCAGCAACCGGTGAGCGAGGCCACAAGCGCCGACGGCCCCGAAAACATGGACTTTTCCCGACCAGACTTCAAACGTGCCCACCCCCAATCATCGGAATCCGAAGGGACTGTTAACGAACGTTCTAGCAAAAAAGTGCCGCGCGCGCCAAGCGCCGCCCATGGCAGCGCTCTTTAGGTTGTATGCTATGCCGTCGGTGCTCTTGGCAGTCATGGCGGTTGTGCATCTCCTCTCCCTGAATGTTCGGGGATTTCAATCCGTAGACAGACAGAGAGAGGTGATGCACTTTGCCAGGGCTAGGGGCGTCGACATCCTGTTTTTACAGGAATGCAACTTCCGTACTTCACTTGATGTGCTGAATTTCACCACCCGGTTTTCTGTTCTTGCTTATTTTTCGTTGACTGATTTTCATATGTGCGGTGTTGGTGTCGTTTTTGTAAACCCCTGCCTGCGCGCGGGTGCTCATTGCACTTTCGGGCTGGACGGCCGCACTCTTGCGGTCGACTTCACACTAAACCAGCGGCGGGTACGTGCGTTGGTTGTATATGCGCCAGCACGGCGGACTAGTAGTTCTGATTTTTTTGAGCGCCTCGACTCATTCCTCCTTGATCCCTACCCCACTTTCATCGTCGGTGACTTCAATTGTGTACTTAACATCGACCGTGACGTCCGCGGACAGGGTCACGGTCGCCGTTATTGCGGTGCCCCCGCGCTCCGCGATCTCGTGACTCAGTTCCGCTTGTCTGACGCGTGGGTGCAGCTGCACGGGGATGCCTTTGGAGCGACGTTTGAGAGAGCACAGTCAGCGAGTCGGATAGACAAATTCTATTTTCCACCAGAGCTCGCTTCTTTTGTCGTTAGCTGCGAAGTTCTCGCGTTCCCTGCAGGCACGCCGGTGATTTCCGATCACCACCCCTTGTCAGTCAGGCTCGACTTTGGTGAGGACACCCCACGTACTGTTACGTGGCGCATGGACACGAGCCTACTGGCGGACCCGGAAAGCGTGGCGTCGCTGCGTACGGCGTTGGCAGCATCGTGCAAGAGCTTCGTTGCGACTGATTCATGGGACACACTCAAGGCTCGTTGGCAGGCAACTCTGGTGGCGGCCGGTCAAGACCGCAGACGCCGGGTAACTCATGCACTGAATGACACCCTCAAGCGCATCCGTATAGTGCAAAGGGGAGCACCCTTAACCTTTGCCATGAGCGATTACCTGAGTCTACTTAAAGCACGTTACCACGTGTTGCTCTGCCAGTCATCACGGGCAGCTAGTCGTGCACACCAGCTCGGGCGGCCGATATCAGACCCGGCTGTGCTACGACACGTACGCGCAGGCACGGCAGAGGAATTCGCTCCCGCTACTGTGCCTTTCGTGACACTCCCAGACGGCACCCAAAGCAAAACCACGGCCGATATCTGCACGATCTTCGCAAGGCACTTTTCGAACCTGTTCTCTACGGACAGTTGGCTACATCTTCAAGATGGTTATGACGGGCTTCTACAAAGCTTTTTTGGAAACTTGCCACGAGTAGCTGAAGAGCTGCATGAAAACCTTTGCGCACCAGCCACAAGCCAAGAGCTGCACGCCATCCTGCAGAGTATGAATGCAGCCTCTGCCCCCGGTCCAGACGGCATTCCAACAAGTTTTTATTCAAACTTTTTTTACGAGATCCAAGGAGCGCTCCTGAAGATGGTCAACGGCTTCCTCGCGGATGGGTTACGTCCAAACTCTTTCCGCGAATGTCGCATCATACTCATTCCGAAAGCGGGCGGTGACCCCTCCGACCCGCAAGCATGGCGGCCCATAAGCCTCTTAAACGCAGATTACAAAATAGTCACATCTTTACTGAACACAAGAATGCGGACGATCCTACCTCACCTACCACTGGGCTCAAACCAGCAGCGTCCCTGACCGCTCTGTGTTTGATGCATTGGCACTCACTAGAGACCTGTTCACATTTGCCAGCAGGACGGGCTTCAGCGGGTGCTTTGTTTCACTAGACCAGGCGAAAGCATTCGATCGGGTGGAACACTCGTATCTGTTCGGAGTCCTTGAAGCCTTCGGATTCCCTCCGCAAATTGTCAGCAGGCTGCGCTTACTTTACGCAGATCTGAATGCTCGTCTCTCCGTAAACGGCCACCAGAGCGCTCCCTTCTCAGTCACCAGGGGCATAAGGCAAGGATGCCCTCTCTCCCCAACATTCTTCGTGTTGTGCCTGGATCCACTCATCCGGCGCATTAACGACAGCCCATCCATACGCGGCTTCCCTCTACCTGACCAGGGCCAAATCAAGGTATCGGCCTACGCCGATGACGTGTCGCTTTTCCTCAAGGACGAGGATAGCTACGCCGCTTTTTCGCGGCTGTTTCTCGAGTACAGCGAGATATCGGGGGCCCTATTGAACAGGTGAAAAAGCAAGGCACTAAGGTTTGGCACCTTCACACCGAACCTTGCGGGCGAGGTGGAGTGGGTGCAGGGAGTGAAAGTCCTGGGAGTAGTATTCCTCGCCAGCGGAGAAGTAGCCCGCGAAACCTGGACTAACCTCCGCACGAACGCTGAGAAACGCCTCTCGGTGGCGTCAACTTTCCGCCTTTCAATGGCAGAGCGCTGCTATATAGTTAAGTCCACAATCCTAGCCGCATGTTTTTTTGTCGCCCGCGTCGCAAACCCACCGCGCACGTTTGCGCGCAGGCTAACCTCAGCCTGTGGCTCTTTCGTTTGGGCGGGCAAAACCGAACTTGTGTCACGAATGTTCATGCGCCTTCCATCGTACATGGGTGGGTTTGGTATACCTTGTATCCGCACCATGTGCAATGTGCTCGCCTTGCGAGGAGTACGAGATCTTGTACGCAACCCAGACTATCCCGGGAGAACACTCCTCACATATTTTCTGGGTACAGCGCGTAACGTGTTTTTTTCACAACACGTGGTTGGCCCTACAGCCGAGCAGCCGCCGGCATTTTTCGTTAATGTGCGTCGCACACTGACGTCGTTGACTGCCAGCGTGCCCGATCTGGATGTTGATGAAACCCCACCCTCCAGAATGTGTGAAGCACTAACGGTCGCTGCGCTGACCCGCGAACAACTCCAGAAAACGAGACGGGCACGCTGGCGCCAACTGACCTCAGCTACCCTTCCTGCAGATGTCAGGGACTTCGGCTGGCTGCGAGGCTGGCGGGTCCTGCCCACAAGAGACCGCCTTGCGGCGTGGGGCGTGGCGCCCTCCGCCCGATGCCCGCAGTGCGGTCTGCTTGAAACTTTGCAGCACGCAATGTTTGAGTGTGTAGTTGCGCGCACCTTTTGGACATTAGTGTCACGCATGTTTTTAACCCGCCTGGAAGCGCGCACTAGTTCTCCCGAAGTGTTTCAAAATATGCTCTTGTGTGTCGGCATGTTCGTTTTGTGGCGGCAGCGTGGAGTGGCATCCTTAAATGGGCGTCCGCAAAGAACAATGTTCCCAATGTTGCAGCGCCTGCGCACGCGCCTCTTTGAACAAGCATGCATGGACGCTCTGTCAATGAGCGAGGCTGAGTTCTTGCGCAAATGGTCGACATACTTTATCGTCCTGCGCGGCGGTCGAGTATCGGCATTTTTACTGCATTACTGACGTGCTCAGTGCTGCGTCACTGCGCATGTGCTTGACTGATCAGAGAATTAAGTTCATCTGTTTTGTTTTGTGTTTTCTATGTTAAAACAGAAAAAATAAACTTCTCTTTCTACGCCGCCGCCGTAAGCAACCCGCCGTGGGTGGGTTTGGTATACCTTGTATACGCACCATGTGCAATGTGCTCGCCTTGCGAGGAGTACGAGATCTTGTACGCAACCCAGACTATCCCGGGAGAACACTCCTCACATATTTTCTGGGTACAGCGCGTAACGTGTTTTTTTCACAACACGTGGTTGGCCCTACAGCCGAGCAGCCGCCGGCATTTTTCGTTAATGTGCGTCGCACACTGACGTCGTTGACTGCCAGCGTTCCCGATCTGGATGTTGATGAAACCCCGCCCTCCAGAATGTGTGAAGCACTAACGGTCGCTGCGCTGACCCGCGAACAACTCCAGAAAACTAGACGGGCACGCTGGCGCCAACTGACCTCAGCTACGCTTCCTGCAGATGTCAGGGACTTCGGCTGGCTGCGAGGCTGGCGGGTCCTGCCCACAAGAGACCGCCTTGCGGCGTGGGGCGTGGCGCCCTCCGCCCGATGCCCGCAGTGCGGTCTGCTTGAAACTTTGCAGCACGCAATGTTTGAGTGTGTAGTTGCGCGCACCTTTTGGACATTAGTGTCACGCATGTTTTTAACCCGCCTGGAAGCGCGCACTAGTTCTCCCGAAGTGTTTCAAAATATGCTCTTGTGTGTCGGCATGTTTGTTTTGTGGCGGCAGCGTGGAGTGGCATCCTTAAATGGGCGTCCGCAAAGAACAATGTTCCCAATGTTGCAGCGCCTGCGCACGCGCCTCTTTGAACAAGCATGCATGGACGCTCTGTCAATGAGCGAGGCTGAGTTCTTCGCCAAATGGTCGACATACTTTATCGTCCTGCGCGGCGGTCGAGTATCGGCATTTTTACTGCATTACTGACGTGCTCAGTGCTGCGTCACTGCGCATGTGCTTGACTGATCAGAGAATTATGTTCATCTGTTTTGTTTTGTATTTTCTATGTTAAAACAGAAAAAAATAAACTTCTCTTTCTACGCCGCCGCCGAGTGATTCAGTTCTTTTGCGGGCGCAAGTCAGTCCAAAGAAAGAGCTTCGTTTCCAAGTCTTGTTGGTGTATTCCTGACCGCTGGACTGCTGTCACTACAACGTGACATCTGGTGGAGGTGCTGGGTACCCTTCTATGTACCGACATCCCCAGCAAGTCGCGACGCCAGCCCTCTGAGCCATTCACCGGAGGACCTGACTCCAGTACACCGCGCAAGCCGACGAGTGCTAGGCGACGCACCTGAGTTCCGGACTCGGCCGGACCCTACCCGAAAGCGAAAGCAAGTAGCATCTTCCACCATGAGCTTGCCCCAGACGACCACTCCAATCATTCTTCAGCAGCCCCAGGTGCCACCAACCTTCGACGCTTCGCCTGGCGCCGACCCCGAAGAATGGCTGGAGCAATTCGACCGTGTAACTGTCTTTAACAACTGGGACGATGCCACGAAATTTAGGTACGTCTTCTTCGCCCTGGAGGGACCAGCAAGAGTCTGGTTCGAGAACGAGGAAGCCAGCCTTGCCGACTGGGAAACCTGCAAGGAGCAGCTTCTGAAGACCTTCACAAACGTCGTGCGAAAGGAGAGAGCGCAGCAGCTGCTACAGTCTCGCATACAACACCCGAACGAGACCGTTGCAGTGTATACTGACAAGATGAAGCATCTCCTCCGGCGTGCCGACATGAACATGAAGGAAGAAGAGAAGGTGAAGTTGCTTATGCGAGGAGTGAAAGAGCAACTGTTTGCCGGCCTCGTCCGCAACCCACTGAAAACCATCGCGGAATTCTTAGAAGAGGCATCCACGATGGAAAAAACTCTTGATGCCCCAGCCCGCCAGCAACGCTTTTTGTCAGCAAGGTGCCTGAACACCGCTGACAACGATAACTTGCGGGAGGTTATGCGGCAAGTTGTACGAGAAGAGCTCCGACGATTGCTGCCAACGGGAACGCAGCCGAAGCTTTCATCGCTCACTGACGTCGTCTGAAACGAGGTTCAACAGGCCTTGGGTGTGACACCGACACCCTCTTCCCCTCTGCAGCCCCCGGCCATGACTTACGCCGCAGCTGTGCGCTGTCCTGCACCTCGACGACGGGACCCAAGCCCCTATCACCCTCAGCCAGCTGCGTTGGACCGCCGCCCTCTCGCCCCAACCCGCCCGTCATACGAGCGTCGCACACAGCCGAGGAAATCCGACGAGTGGAGAACTCCCGACCAGCGCCGCCCACTATGCTTCCACTGTGGAGAAGCCGGTCACGTCCTCCGGCACTGCCCATAGAAAAGACTGGGCATTCGAGGGTTCTCTTACGACGCTCCATGACCCCGACCCGGCCAGCGACCATCCGAAATCGAGGAGTTTTTGCGTCGTGAAGGATGCTCATCGCCGAGTCGCCTATAGCCAAGGCGACTTTCCCCTTCGCCATCTTCACCGCGCTTTGTATCTCCTAGCCGAGGTTACGCGATGCGTCGACGCTCCCCCAGCCCCCGAAGGTTAAAGTGAACAAAGCAGCCTCTGGAGGTGAGGTTGCTTCTGAGCGCAAGAACAAAGATCCTCCATCGACGAAAATGCAAGACCATGACTCAATTACGACGACAACACCGACGACGACGACGACGCGGCCAGACTTGAGCCTTATACCACCGCCCAGAGAAGTAACGTCGGAGTACGCCCACCGCAGTCTCACTGCCCGACGAAGCCTAGATCGTACACCGAAGACAACGTGCAATACAAAAACGCGAACAAGTGACCTTGAAGTTATGGTCGACCGTCACGCGGTTACTGCCCTGGTGGACACCGAAGCTGACTACTCTGTCATGAGTGGGCCACTGGCAATCCGACTCAGAAAAGTAACAACTTGGGATGGCCCGCTGGCCCGCTGGTCCGCTGATTACGCCGTCAGGACGCTGCACCGCGAGAGCTAGTGTAAGTGGGAGAACCTATGCTACAACCTTCCTGGCCCTACAGCAATAGTCGCGAGACGTGATTTTGGGAATGGACTTCCTGAATGAACATCGGGCGATCATCGACCTTCGATCTAAGTCCATCAAGCTTTCCACGGACAAAGCCATACCTGCTGCGGCGAGCGCAACTCATCACGTTGCCTTAAACGTCCTCGACGAAGCATTGAGCGTGCCACCCCGATCGAGTGTCCTTGCCGGCATAGGTACTAGAGACATCGAAACTGCCGAAGGCGTCATCGAGGGGAACACCCAGCTACTCCTGGATCGAGGACTGGGCGTCGCAAGCGGAGTCGCCCAAATCCGAAGTGGCCAAGCCCAGGTGTTGCTAACCAACTTCACCAAAGAATACCGGCATCTAAGCAAAGGTACGACGATCGCTTTCCTCGACGAGCTGGCAGACATCAGGGACATATTTTTCCTGCCCGACCAACCCGTAGAACCATCTGACCAAGGCCATCAACCAACGTTTGATATCAACCCAGCATTAGCACTGAGCAGACAAGACCAAATACGCAGTCTTCTTCTAAAGTACAGCGATTGCTTCTCATCAGCATTGAGTGTGCGACGAACCTGGCTTCCCAAGCACCGCATTGTCACAGACGAACACACCCGACCACTGCGACAGAGCCCCTACCGCGTATCACCGCTAGAACGCCAAGATATCCGCAAGCAAGTTGAGGAAATGCTTCGTGACGATGTCATCCAGCCGTCGAGGAGCCCCTGGGCAGCACCAGTCGTCCTAGTCAAAAAGAAAGACGGCACCCTTCGCTTTTGCGTCGATTACCGCCGCCTGAACAGCATTACGAAGAAGGATGTCTACCCCCTGCCTCGCATCGACGACACATGGGATCGACTATGCAAAGCTAAGTACTTCTCATCGATGGAGCTGAAGAGCGGCTACTGGCAAATTGAAGTCGACGAAAGAGATCGCGAGAAGTCTGCGTTCATTACAGCAGACGGACTCTTCGAGTTCAAGGTGGTGCCATTCGACCTCTGCTCTGCCCCAGCGACGTTCCAGCGAGTAATGGATACGGTGCTCGCAGGCTTGAAGGGGCAGATTTGTCTAGTCTACTTAGATGACGTTGTTGTCTTCTCCTCAATCTTTGAAGACCATCTCAGAAGTCTTCGGATAGTCCTGGAAACAATCAAGTCTTCAGGACTAACACTGAAACCAGAGAAGTGCCACTTCGCCTACCAGGAGCTGCTGTTCCTTGGTCACATCGTAAGCAAGGATGGAGTTCGCGAGACCCTCAGAAGACGGCTGTGATCGCAGAGTTTCCACAGCCTAATGACAAGAAAGTTATACGCAGGTTCCTTGGACTGTGCGCTTATTACCGACGATTCGTCAAGGACTTTTCGCGCATCGCTGAACCTTTGACCCAACTTACCAAGGCTGACGTACCCTTTAAATGGGAAACGCCGCAAGAGGAAGCTTTCAAAGAGCTGAAGCGCCGCTTACAGTCCCCTCCTGTGTTCGCGCACATTGATGAAAACGCCGAAACTGAAATTCATACCGATGCAAACAGTGTGGGCTTAAGAGCGGTTCTCGTTCAGAAGATTGGTAGAAAAGAGAGTTATCGCGTACGCTAGCCGTTCGCTGTCGAAAGCCGAGGCCAACTATTCGACCACCGAGAAAGAATGTCTCGCCATTATTTGGGCCACGTCGAAATTTCGCCCCTACTTGTACGGACGACCATTCAAGGTAGTGAGCGATCACCATGCTGTGTGCTGGCTAGCCAATTTGAAAGATCCCTCCGGCCGCCTCGCTCGTTGGAGCCTGCGCCTTCAAGAATTCGACATAACTGTAGTCTACAAATCTGGCCGCAAGCATTCCGATGCAGACTGCTTGTCGCGAGCCCCCGTCGACACAGCACCGGGAGAGGAAGACGGCGACGCTTCCTTAGGACCGGTAAGCGCCAAAAGTTTCGCGCAGCAGCAGTGCTGGGATCCTGAGTAGCAAAGCCTAGTTGATTATCTGAAAGGCAAGACCGCATCGCCTCCCCGAGGGTTCAAGCGCCAACTGTCGTCCTTCGTCTTTCCCAACAACGTCCTCCTGAAGAAGAACTTCGCTCCCAACGGGGCAGTGCATCTTCTTGTGGTGCCCAAAAATCTCAGGCAAGAAATTATCCAGGCATGCCATGATGAGCCAACTGCAGGGCATCTCCGGATTGCTCGCACGTTGCACCGCATCCAAGAGAAGTACTATTGGCCGCGGCTAGCTGCCGACGTTTCCCATTACGTGAAAACGTGCCGTGAGTGTCAGCGACGCAAAACGTCTCCGACTAGGCCAGCCGGACTCCTGAACCCCATATCACCGCCAACTAAGCCCTTTCAGCAAATAGGGATGGACCTCCTCGGCCCCTTTCCAAATTCATCATCAGGTAACAAGTGGATCATCGTGGCCACCGACTAGATGACCCGCTACGCCGAAGCAAAAGCGTTGCCTAGTGGTACCGCAACAGAAGTCGCTAAAATTTGTGTAAAACAAAGTCTCCTGCGGCACGGCAGTGCTCATCACAGACAGAGGAACGGCATTTACAGCGGAGCTGACGCAAGCCATTTTAAACTACAGCCAGAGAAGCCATAGGAGGACAACTGCCTATCATCCGCAAACCAACGGACTCACAGAACGTCTGAACAAAACCATCGCAGACATGCTCTCCATGTACATCGACGCCGAACACAAGACGTGGGACACCATTCTGCCCTACGTGATCTTCGCCTATAACACTGCCGTCCAGAGACAACCAGGTCTACCCCATTCCAGCTTGTATACGGCAGGAAGCCCACGACAACACTCGGCGATATGCTGCCTCACGTTTCGGACGAAGACAATCTCGACATTGCCGCCTACCTTCATCGCGCCGAGGAAGCCCGAAGACTTGCCCGGCTTCGCATTGAAGACCAGTAGCATAACGACGCCCGACGCTACAATCTGCGCCGTGGAGACACGCATTACAAGCCGGGTTATCGTGTTTGGATATGGACGCCAATTCGCCGTCGTGGATTGAGTGAAAAGTTGCTTCGACGCTACTTTGGCCCGTACAGGGTTCTCCGTCGCGAGAGAAAGAAAGGAATTTTAATGAGGGAAAGGTGGAGAGTTCGGCCGGTGGTAACATCGGCCGACCTCGGTCGCATCGGTGACCTCGACTATGAAGTCATCCCCGACGGCACGACAGCATCTCAGCGACGACGCACACGCCCGTAAGTCGTACATGGTGGTAACATCGGCCGACCTCGGTCGCATCGGTGACCTCGACTATGAAGTCATCCCCGACGGCACGACAGCATCTCAGCGACGACGCACACGCCCGGAAGTCGTACATGTCATACGCCTTAAACTGTATTATGAACGCTGAAGGACTCGAAGTTTGCATTTTCCGTGTTTATTTTCATTTTAAAGCATCGAGACGATGCTTTTTTGAGAGGTGGGTAATGCCGCGTATCGTTGTAGTGTCCGCGCAAGGCCGCAGGAAAAGGGTGTTATCGTTTTTGTTCGTGACGCGAGAAGCGCCCGTACTAATCTCGATTGTTCACAGCCATGAAGAGCTGCATCTACGGGTTTCTAGATTAGTCTAGATGATCTCGGCCTGTTATCTCGAAGTTTCGTAGCCGGCTTTAAATTCAACGACGCTACGAGCAGCGGGCATTCGTAGTTCGACGACCGCCGAGTACGCTTGTTGCTGCCCGAGCTCGTCCAGACCCAGCGAAGTATTTTCGGCGCTGGCTTGCTGAGAAGTTTTGACAAGTGCAGGCGGGCCTCGGATCCAGTGCGACCCCGAGGTTCCGCAAACAGCCTCCCAGCCCAGGCGCCGTGCCTTTGCCGGTGCTCGGGAAACTTCGAGACCATCAAGCAGCAGCCCAGTCGGCCACCCGTGACGTCATGGGAGGCCCGGGACCTGCTGCCCCCCCGGTGTTCCGTGCGCCGCCCCCAAAGGCGCACTGTTTCCAGTTCGAAGTTACTTCCGACGCGACGGCTGACGACATCGTCGACGGCATCGAGTTGGTTGTCGGCCCGAAAGGGCTAGAGAGCCTCCAACACCATGGAGGCATGAAGTTCTGCGTCGCCATGGCCTCGGCTGCGGCGGCAGAGAAGATGCTAGTGGAAGGCGCCTTCAACGTGAATGGCACTTCCGTCCCAGTAGCCTGCGTGGGTCCTGCCGTGGTCCACGTGACGGCTTTTCGTGTGCCGCTGTTCGTGGGAGACGCGGCGCTGGCGGCGGCACTGAGCTCATACGGCAAGGTGCTTGACATCACCCACCCCGTCCTCAAGGGCCGTCTTCACGTCGGCAACGGGACGCGCGTGGTCCGGATCGAGATGAAGCAGGCGGTGCCGAACTTCTTGACCGTCCAGGGCCACCGCGTCATGTTCGACTACCGAGGCGTCCGGAAGGTGTGTTCCCGCTGCGGGCAGGACGGCCACATCGGCGCGGCGTGTCGAACGCCGCGGTGCGCTCGCTGCGAGGTGTTCTCGCTGCGAGGTGTTCGGCCACGACACGGCCGGATGCGGAGCGGCTTGCAGGCGCTGCGGTGGAAGCCACGCCACAGCGGACTGCCTGCGGTCACGGTCCTATGCGGCGGCCGCCGCCTCGAGGAAGGAACCGAGTAAGGACAACGTGGCCGCAGAAACGCGGAGCCCTCCAACCGTCCGGACGCCTGTTGCCGACGCGGACCCTACGACCAGCAGCCCGAGGGAGCCCGAGCCCACCCCCGCGACGGAGGTGCCCGTGAAGGAGCAGCTCGAGGGGACGCCTTCAAACGAGGTGGAGCCGTTCGGTGCTGTTTTCGCGGAACCCTTACCGCCGCTAACCCGCACAGCTTCCTTCAACACCGAGAGCAGCAGCGGCGATGAGTCGAGCGTGGCGTCGGGCGACCTGGTGGACGTACCGGACAAAGTCACGCCGCTTCGCCTGACAGGCGACTTGACGTGCGGCCATGTGTCAGGACCGACGACTCCTGGAGGTGCGGACGACGAGCGCTTCCCGTCACCAGCCAGCCACACGCTCCCATCGGCGACCCTGGCGTCGGCATCCGCTTCAGCTGCGAGCGTCGCCAAGACCACGCAGCAACCGGTGAGCGAGGCCACAAGCGCCGACGACCCCGAAAACATGGACTTTTCCCGACCAGACTTCAAACGTGCCCACCCCCAATCATCGGAGTCTGAAGGGACAGTTAACGAACGTTGTAGTAAAAAAGTGCCGCGCGCGTCAAGCGCCGCCCATGGCAGCGCTCTTTAGGTTGTATGTTATGCCGTCGGTGCTCTTGGCAGTCATGGCGGTTGTGCATCTCCTCTCCCTGAATGTTCGGGGATTTCTATCCGTAGACAGACATAGAGAGGTGATGCACTTTGCCAGGGCTAGGGGCGTCGACATCCTGTTTTTACAGGAATGCAACTTCCGTACTTCACTTGATGTGCTGAATTTCACCACCCGGTTTTCTGTTTTTGCTTATTTTTCGTTGACTGATTTTCATATGTGCGGTGTTGGAGTCGTTTTTGTAAACCCCTGCCGGCGCGCGGGTGCTCATTGGACTTTCGGGCTGGACGGCCGCACTCTTGCGGTCGTCTTCACACTAAACCAGCGGCGGGTACGTGCGTTGGTTGTATATGCGCCAGCACGGCAGACTAGTAGTTCAGATTTTTCTGAGCGCCTCGACTCATTCCTCCTTGATCCCTACCCCACTTTCATCGTCGGTGACTTCAATTGTGTACTTAACATCGACCGTGACATCCGCGGACAGGGTCACGGTCGCCGTTATTGCAGTGCCCCCGCGCTCCGCGATCTCGTGACTCAGTTCCGCTCGTCTGACGCGTGGGTGCAGCTTCACGGGATGCCTTTGGAGCGACGTGGGAGAGAGCACAGCCAGCGAGTCGGATAGACAAATTCTATTTTCCACCAGCGCTCGCTTCTTTTGTCGTCAGCTGCGAAGTTCTCGCGTTCCCTGCAGGCACGCCGGTGATTTCCGATCACCACCCCTTGTCAGTCAGGCTCGACTTTGGTGAGGACACGCCACGTACTGTTACGTGGCGCATGGACACGAGCCTACTGGCGGACCCGGAAAGCATGGCGTCACTGCGTACGGCGTTGGCCGCATGGTGCAAGAGCTTCGTTGCGACTGATTCATGGGACACACTCAAGGCTCGTTGGCAGGCAACTCTGGTGGCAGCCGGTCAAGACCGCAGACGGCGGGTAACTCATGCACTGAATGACACCCTCAAGCGCATCCGTATAGTGCAAAGGGGAGCACCCTTAACCTTTGCCATGAGCGATTACCTGAGCCTACTTAAATCACGTTACCACGTGTTGCTCTGCCAGTCATCACGGGCAGCTAGTCGCGCACACCAGCTCGGGCGGCCTATATCAGACCCGGCTGTGCTACGACACGTACGCGCAGGCACGGCAGAGGAATTCGCTCTCGCTACTGTGCCTTTCGTGACACTCCCAGACGGCACCCAAAGCAAAACCGCGTCCGATATCTGCACGATCTTTGCAAGTCACTTCTCGAACCTGTTCTCTACGGACAGTTGGCTAAATCTTCAAGATGGTTATGACGGGCTTCTACAAAGCTTTTTTGGAAACTTGCCACGAGTAGCTGAAGAGCTGCACGAATACCTTTGCGCACCAGCCACAAGCCAAGAGCTGCACGCCATCCTGCAGAGTATGAATGCAGCCTCTGACCCCGGTCCAGACGGCATTCCAACAAGTTTTTTTTCAACGTTTTTTTACCAGATCCAAGGAGCACTGCTGAAAATGGTCAACGGCTTTCTCGCGGATGGGTTACGTCCGAACTCTTTCCGCGAATGTCGCATCATACTCATTCCGAAAGCGGGCGGTGACCCCTCCGACCCGCAAGCATGGCGGCCCATAAGCCTCCTAAACGCCGACTATAAAATCGTCGCATCTTTACTAAACAAAAGAATGCGGTCGATTCTGCCTCACCTAATTCACCGGGCTCAAACCAGCAGCGTGCCTGACCGCTCTGTGTTTTCTGCACTGACACTCACAAGAGACCTGTTCACATTTGCCAGCAGGGCGCGCTTCAGCGGGTGCTTTGTTTCGCTTGATCAGGCGAAAGCATTCGATCGAGTGGAACACTCGTATCTGTTCGGAGTCCTCGAAGCCTTCGGATTCCCACTGCAAATTGTCAGCAGGCTGCGCTTACTTTACGCAGACCTGAATGCTTGTCTCTCCGTAAACGGCCACCAGAGCGCTCCCTCCTCAGTCACGCGGGGCATAAGGCAAGGATGCCCTCTCTCCCCAACGTTCTTCGTGTTATGCCTGGATCCACTGATCCGGGGCATTAACAACAGCCCTTCCATACGCGGCTTCCCTCTGCCTGGCCAGGGTCAAATCAAGGTTTCAGCCTACGCCGACGACGTGTCGCTTTTCCTCAAGGACGAGGATAGCTACGCCGCTTTTTCGCGGCTGTTTCTCGAGTACAGCGAGATATCGGGGGCCCTATTGAACAGGGGAAAGCAAGGCACTAAGGTTTGGCACCTTCACACCGAACCTTGCGGGCGAGGTGGAGTGGGTGCAGGGAGTGAAAGTCCTGGGAGTAGTATTCCTCGCCAGCGGAGAAGTAGCCCGCGAAACCTGGACTAACCTCCGCACGAAGGCTGAGAAACGCCTCTCGGTGGCGTCAACTTTCCGCCTTTCAATGGCAGAGCGCTGCTATATTGTCACGGCTAGACAGTCGGGACGGCCAGGACACGCTTTGCTGTGAAGCACCAGGCAGCAGCGGACTCCCGAGGGCACCACACAGAAGAGACGACGAAGAAGAAGACACCGCCCGCCACCATGGCTAAGACTAGCCAGAATAGCGGTCAAGGCAGTTCGGCCGGAAGACGGTGCCACGAGAGTGCCCAAGATTGTGGCAATATAGTTAAGTCTACAATCCTAGCCGCATGTTTTTTTGTCGCCCGCGTCGCAAACCCACCGCGCACGTTTGGTCGCAGGCTAACCTCGGCCTGTGGCTCTTTCGTTTGGACGGGCAAAACCGAACTTGTGTCACGAATGTTCATGCGCCTTCCATCGTACATGGGTGGGTTTGGTATACCTTGTATCCGCACCATGTGCAATGTGCTCGCCTTGCGAGGAGTACGATATCTTGTACGCAACCCAGACTATCCCGGGAGAACACTCCTCACATACTTTCTGGGTACAGCGCGTAACGTGTTTTTTACACAACACGTGGTTGGCCCTACAGCCGAGCAGCCCCCGGCATTTTTCGTTAACGTGCGTCGCACACTGGCGTCGTTGACTGCCAGCGCGCCCGATCTGGATGTTGATGAAACCCCGCCCTCCAGGATGTGTGAAGCACTAACGGTCGCTGAGCTGACCCGCGAACAACTCCAGAAAACGAGACGGGCACGCTGGCGCCAACTGACCTCAGCTGCGCTTCCTGCAGATGTCAGGGACTTCGGTTGGCTGCGGGGCTGGCGGGTCCTGCCCACAAGAGACCGCCTTGCGGAGTGGGACGTGGCGCCCTCCGCCCGATGCCCGCAATGCGGTCTCTTAAAAACATTGCGGCACGCTATGTTCGACTGTGTAGTGGCGCGCACCTTTTGGGTACTAGTGTCACGAATGTTCGTAACCCGCCTCGAAGCGCGCTCTAGTTCACGCGAACTGTTTACAAATATGCTCTTGTGTGCCGGCATGTTCGTTTTGTGGCGGCAGCGTGGAGCGGCTTCCTTAAATGGGCGTCCGCAAAGAGCAATGTTTCCAATGTTGCAGCGCCTCCGCGCGCGCCTCTTTGAGCAAGCATGCGTGGACGTACTGACAATGAGTGAGGCTGAGTTCTTGCGCAAATGGTCGACATGCTTTATCGTCCTGAGCGGCGGTCGAGTGTCGGCATTCTTACTGCCTTACTGACGGGCTCAGTGCTGCGTCACTGCGCATGTGGTTGACTAATCAGAGCATTGAGTTCAGCAGTTTTGCTTTGTATTTTTTTGTTGACATTAGAAAAAAATAAACTTCTCTTTCTACGCCCGAGCTCGTCCAGAACCAGCGAAGTTTTTTCGGCGCTGGCTTCCTGATAAGTTTCAACGATAAGTGCAGGCGGGCTCCGGATCCACTGCGACCCGGAGGTACCGCAACCAGCCTCCCTGCCCAGGCACCGTGCCTTTGCAGGTGCTCGGGCAAACTGCGTGAAGGTTTGTGCAAGCAGCAGCCCAGCCGGCCACCCGTGACGTCATGGGAGGCGCGGGACCTGCTGCCCCTCCGGTGTTCCGTGCGAGAGAGAGAAAGAGAGACTCTTTAATGAAGAGCAGATAATTTAGGCGGCGTTTAAAGATCGCTGGCATGCTACTCTGCGTAGGGAGGGGAATTTGGGAGATATAGACAGGAGAGCAGAGTGGAAGAGGTAAAAAAAAAACGAAGATAAAATGCGGCCATGAAATGGGTACTAAGGATGCAATGGCGAGTATTGATGTAACCTATGGAGTGATGGAGTGCATAGTCCGTCAAATGGGCTAACGAAGTTCACTGCATGAAGAATGCATGAAGGTGACGTGCAAGTGAATTTAAAGCTTATCGAGATGTCCAATGTCTTTTAAATATGTGAATAGAAAAGTCATTGCAAGTCTCTGTTGCCTAAGGCAGGCTAAGGGACCTAAAACTTTGTCCATTGTAAGGGGCACTGAGCAGAGCTTCTGCATGCAATGTTCATAGTACGCACGCTCGTTAGCATATGCAGGGCACTCAAGCAAGATATGCTCAACAGTTTCTATCGCGGCACAGTTGTCACATTGCGGACTGTCCATTTGTCTAAAACGGTATCGTAAGCCGTTTGTATATGCAGCATTAAGACGAAGTCGATGATAAAGTGTTTCCAGATGTCGAGGAATTCTGGGCGAGAGTCTTGATCTAAGATGTGGGTCGATTGAGTGAAGAAATTGGTACTGATATTGCGGCAAACTCCAAAGCCGATACATTTCTTCGGAAGCAAAACTTTTTGCCACCTGGGACGCATCAGATTTCGTAAAAAAAGTTCTAATGTATCTCCGATGTTGATGGCCCTTACGGGCCGCTTCATCTGCTTTTTCATTAGCCTGAATGCCACAGTGAGCAGGTACCCACTGAAATGTTATGCAGTGGCCTGCGGCAATAGCTAAATGATGTAGATATCCGATGTCCAGGGAAACTGGCTGGTGATTCGTTTTCTTCAGCAGGTTGGCCAGGATCTGGAGAGATGCTTTCGAATCGGTGAAGATAAACCAACGGTCGGTGGTTCGGCGCAGGATGTAAGAAACAGCTTCCTTAATGCCGTGAAGCTCAGCTGTCGTAGAGGATGTCCTCCGCTGAAGCCGGTAAGAAAGGGCATGGCCTGTTGAGGGCACATAAAGGCCACATGAAGAGGTTTCTTTAGTAGTTGAACCATCGGTGAAGATATGGGTGTGCTGCCTATATTCCTCCGTTAAGTAGGCGAGAGTAGTTTGCAGAAGCGCTGCCTGTGGCATGCGGCTCTTTGCATTCACACCTGGAACAAACTTCTTCACCTTTAGAGGAGAAAGTGTCCATGGAGGAAAGGCCAGAGGTAGTAGTTTCTGTGGCTGATTAATAGTAGGGATGGGCAGGAGCTGCACTGCCTGGCCAAAGCTAGAGTTGCTGTGAGTTAGGTGGACACGGTGCAGGAAGTGCTTCTTCCCTTGAAGAACGTGGCGGAGATGGGTACGCATAGTTTCCTGGGCGGCAATCACCTCTAGTGGGAGACATCCTGCCTCCGCTACTGTTCCTGATGCAGAGGAACCCTTTGGGAGGCCAAGGCATATTCGCAGGCAGTTGTTCCGTGCGGCAACGAGAGACTTATTGCTTGATGTAGATAATCTTTGAAACACTGGTAGACAGTAGCGCAAGGTTCCTTCAACGTAGGATTTTTCAAGCAGAAGCATTGATCGGCAGTTGCTACCCCACCTTGTTCCCGCCATGAACCTAAACACTTGCGATGCTGCAGTGATCGCTGCCCCCAAAGGAGCATTGTTTTTCGTTCACAGTTACTTCCGACGCGACAGCTGACGACATCGTCGACAGCATTGAGTTGGTTGTCGGCCCGAAAGGGCTAGAGAGCCTCCAGCACCATGGAGGCATGAAGTTCTGCGTCGCCATGGCCTCGGCTGCGGCGGCGGAGAAGATGCTCGTGGAAGGCGCCTTCAACGTGAACGGCACTTCCGTCCCAGTAGCCTGCGTGGGTCCTGCCGTGGTCCACGTGACGGCTTTTCGTGTGCCGCTGTTCGTGGGAGACGCGGCGCTGGCAGCGGCACTGAGCTCCTACGGCAAGGTGCTTGACATCACCCATCCCGTCCTCAAGGGCCCTCGTCACGTCGGCAACGGGACGCGCGTGGTCTGGATCGAGATGAAGCAGGCGGTGCCGAACTTCTTGACCGTCCAGGGCCACCGCGTCATGTTTGACTACCGAGGCGTCCGGAAGGTGTGTTCCCGCTGCGGGCAGGACGGCCACATCGGCGCGGCGTGTCGAACGCCGCGGTGCGCTCGCTGCGAGGTGTTCGGCCACGACACGGCCGGATGCGGAGCGGCTTGCAGGCGCTGCGGTGGAAGCCACGCCACAGCGGACTGCCTGCGACCACGGTCCTATGCGGCGGCCGCCGCCTCGAGACAGGAACCGAGCAAGGACAACGTGGTCGCAGAAACGCGGAGCACACCAACCGTCCGGACGCCTGCTGCCGACGCGGACCCTACGACCAGCAGCCCGAGGGAGCCCGAGCCCACCCCCGCGATGGAGGTGCCCGTGAAGGAGCAGCTCGAGGGGACGCCTACAAACGAGGTGGAGCCGTTCGGTGCTGTTTTCGCGGAACCCTTGCCGCCGCTACCACGCACAGCTTCCTTCAACACCGAGAGCAGCAGCGGCGATGAGTCGAGCTTGGCGTCGGGCGACCTGGTGGACGTACCGGACAAAGTCACGCCGCTTCGCCTGACAGGCGACTTGACGTGCGGCCAGGTGTCAGGACCGACGACTCCTGGAGGTGCGGACGACGCGCGCTTCCCGTCACCAGCCAGCCACACGCTCCCATCGGCGACCCTGGCGGCGGCATCGGCTTTAGCTGCGAGCGTCGCCAAGACCACGCAGCAACCGGTGAGCGAGGCCACAAGCGCCGACGACCCCGAAAACGTGGACTTTTCCCGACCAGACTTCAAACGTGCCCACCCCAAATCATCGGAATCTGAAGGGACAGTTAACGAACGTTGTAGTAAAAAAGTGCCGCGCGGGTCAAGCGCCGCCCATGGCAGCGCTCTTTAGGTTGTATGTTATGCCGTCGGTGCTCTTAGCAGTCATGGCGGTTGTGCATCTCCTCTCCCTGAATGTTCGGGGATTTCAATCCGTATACAGACAGAGAGAGGTGATGCACTTTGCCAGGGCTAGGGGCGCCGACATCCTTTTTTTACAGGAATGCAACTTCCGTACTTCACTTGATGTGCTGAATTTCACCACCCGGTTTTCTGTTTTTGCTTTTTTTCGTTGAATGTTTCTCACATGTGCGGAGTTGGTGTCGTTTTTGTAAACCCCTTCCTGCGCGCGGGTGCTCATTGCACCTTCGGGCTCGACGGCCGCACTCTTGCTGTCGACCTCACACTAAACCAGCAGCGGGTACGTGCGTTGGTTGTATATGCGCCAGCACGGCAGACTAGTAGTTCAGATTTTTTTGAGCGCCTCGACTCCTTCTTCCTTGATCCTTACCCCACTTTCATCGTCGGTGACTTCAATTGTGTACTTAACATCGACCGTGACGTCCGCGGACCGGGTCATGGTCGCCGTTATTCCGGTGCCCCCGCGCTACGCGATCTCGTGACTCAGTTCCGCTTGTCTGACGCGTGGGTGCAGCTTCACGGGGATGCCTTTGGAGCGACGTGGGAGAGAGCGCACTCAGCCAGTCGGATAGACAAATTCTATTTTCCAACAGAGCTCGCTTCTTTTGTCGTTAGTTGCGAAGTTCTCGAGTTCCCTGCAGGCACGCCGGTGATTTCCGATCACCACCCCTTGTCAGTCAGGCTCGACTTTGGTGAGGACACCCCACGTACTGTTACGTGGCGCATGGTGTTGGGACTGGGGTATCCCACCGCTGCCACCACTGTTGGGACTGGGGCATCCCACCGCTGCCACCACTGTTGGGACTGGGTGTCCGAGCCAGGAAACGGTCGGGGCGACGGTGAGTAAAATGACTTTTATGTACACTATGTACAAGGGCTTTTACATGATACAAGGGCCAAGAGCACCACGGGCTAGCACAAAGAAGGGCGGCCCCGGCGGCGAGCGTAGCTCCGGCGTGAAGGCTCTTCTGCTGCCCGTCTGCTGCTCGGGTTCAGCGCGGCTCCGCTTTTAAAGCCGCTGGTAACGGTTACGGCAGCCAGCCGTTCAAATCCTCCAATGGTCGAGAGGCGACTACCGGCGACGCGTCGGAGGAGCCCACACCGACGGAGAGGAGGGGAGGAGGAAGGGTCCGTGTCGGCGCCGGCGTGGCTGGATGAGTCACACTGCACGTCGCGACATGTCCGAGAGAGTCTGGGCCTGCTGTGAGCGACGGCGGGCGCGCAGCGCTTGTTTCCAGAGAGGCTAGCCAGCGAAATGTGGGTTCCGGCACTACCGCACCACCGCCGCCAGACAATGCGCCACGAAGACGAGCTACTTCCGCGTGGCTCGGATGCGGGGCGCGCTCGTACGCCAGGCTCCTCCAAGGTCTCGTCCGGTGTTCAGCCGCAGGTAGATCCAGGCTCCTTTCCGTGAACAGGTCCCGCTCGTCAGGACTGCTCCGCAGCTTGGTCGCCCAGGTGACTGGATCAGCTTCGATGTTGTGAAGGTAAAGGATGCGCAATCAAAGGACGAACCACGAAGAAAGACACAGGGACACACACAAGCGCACTATCAACTGTTTATTTCTTCCTTGAAACGCTTACTTATACACCTGGCCACGCATGCTCAAACGCAATCTCTAACCACAATAGTCATGCCAACGGCTGTTAACGCAGACGCGAACGCAAAAAGTTGATTTCGGCAACATACAGAGCCACGGACGTGTCACTGATACAATCTACCGCGTTTTCCTTTATGTGGAAAGCTTCCAAAGCCAGCCGCGCTTGTTCATTTTTACTTTTTCCCAGTATCACGGTCTCGTCAAGTCGCGGTGCGCAATTGCGGCAAGAACTAAGATGGGACACAAGGTGTGCCCCTTTGTCTGTGTTGTTCCTGACTTTATTCGCATGTTCCCTGAGTCGCTCGTTTATGCACCGCCCTGTCTGCCCGATGTAGGTCTTACCACATGAAAGAGGGAAGGAGTATACCACCCCTGTGGCGCAAGGGATGTAGGTAGACCCGTGCCTGATTAGGCATCCACTCCTTCTATCACCGCACGTGCGGGCGCACAGCTTCGCCAGTTTATTCGGCGCAGAAAACGCCAGAGGGACACCGTGCCTGCCTGCAACTCTCTTGAGGTGATGAGACACCTTATGCAGATATGGCACCACCACAGGCCTGAACGCTTCGCGTTCACTCGTCCCTCTCATACTTGGCGTACCGGTCTTCATCTTTCGTATCAGGGCCTCGGCAACCGCCGTCAAGAGCGACATAGGGAAACCTGCTGCCGAAAGCCGGCGGACCTGATTGTCAGCAGGTTTCGGCAGCAGGTTTCCCTATGTCGCTCTTGACGGCGGTTGCCGAGGCCCTGATACGAAAGATGAAGACCGGTACGCCAAGTATGAGAGGGACGAGTGAACGCGAAGCGTTCAGGCCTGTGGTGGTGCCATATCTGCATAAGGTGTCTCATCACCTCAAGAGAGTTGCAGGCAGGCACGGTGTCCCTCTGGCGTTTTCTGCGCCGAATAAAATGGCGAAGCTGTGCGCCCGCACGTGCGGTGATAGAAGGAGTGGATGCCTAATCAGGCACGGGTCTACCTACATCCCTTGCGCCACAGGGGTGGTATACTCCTTCCCTCTTTCATGTGGTAAGACCTACATCGGGCAGACAGGGCGGTGCATAAACGAGCGACTCAGGGAACATGCGAATAAAGTCAGGAACAACACAGACAAAGGGGCACACCTTGTGTCCCATCTTAGTTCTTGCCGCAATTGCGCACCGCGACTTGACGAGACCGTGATACTGGGAAAAAGTAAAAATGAACAAGCGCGGCTGGCTTTGGAAGCTTTCCACATAAAGGAAAACGCGGTAGATTGTATCAGTGACACGTCCGTGGCTCTGTATGTTGCCGAAATCAACTTTTTGCGTTCGCGTCTGCGTTAACAGCCGTTGGCATGACTATTGTGGTTAGAGATTGCGTTTGAGCATGCGTGGCCAGGTGTATAAGTAAGCGTTTCAAGGAAGAAATAAACAGTTGTTAGTGCGCTTGTGTGTGTCCCTGTGTCTTTCTTCGTGGTTCGTCCTTTGATTGCGCATCCTTTACCTTCACAACATCATGTACCAACTAGGCCCTTCCCAAGTTTTGTTGGATCAGCTTCGCTCGGTCCTTCGGAAGAGCTTGCTTCTCAGCATCGGTCGTTGATCGTTCTGCATGTTGCCAAGAACCGACCGACAACAGGCAACACCCAACACGAGCAAGTGCCCTCCGTCACCCGTCAGAACACCAGACTTCAAGTCACAAAAACTGCGCTGGCTATATTTTGTGTCCCCCTTTTGTTCCCTCTTCTACAAGAGACACATGTGGGATACAAGAACTCCAAAGTAATTAACTCAGACAAAGTGTCAAACACATGAAACACTCGGAATGAAATGAATGCAAAATAAATTCGCTCTCTTGAGATCACTCGGCCAGGAAAACACTCAGCTGAGGCCACAAATGAGGATATCAATTTTTCCCCGATCTGCGAGCGAACTTAACAGCGGTTGGCGAAGAGACAAAATGCAGGTCACGAGGAGGCGAAGGCAGCCTTGCTTAGAACACACGTCTTAGTGCGTCTACGCCAGCGTTTAACTCAGTTAAACGACACCCGTTACCGCGGAAGCTAATGACTCTGCCTGTTTCGCTTTGGCTGCGCTTTTCTCTCTCTCTGCTACCGTGGTAGCTAATGTCTCTGCCTCTTTCGCGGTATACGCGCTTTTCTCTCTCTCTGTACTTGTCTGTCCAGTTTCTGCGGGAGGTACAGTACGAGAGCGATTCGCTTTCACTCACTTGCGACTTGTCCCTTTTTTTGCGCTTCGCGCGCCAGTCGCGACGTTCCGTAGCGAGTGCGCAACGCTTCCGGTGGGACCTTTCTTTCTTTCTCTCTGTTCGTGGGGGCAAGTCAGACCTTGCACGAGTCTTGACTTTCTCGCGCACCCGTTTGCCTTTCCGCTCGATGTGTGGTTCGCCTCTACCCAGCCTGTTGATTTTACGCGTACTGGAGAGCGCTATCCTGACACGCAGCTTCCCATCGCGATAACCGTACTTGGTCGGGCGCTTAGACGGTTTCTTGCAAATTTTCTTGCCCCTGTCACTGCGGCCTCGTACAATCTTTCGCTTTTTGAGCCGTCCTCGCGTTTTCTCTGCGCGCGCGTGCCGCTTTTTGTGGGAGCGCGGTTTCTCCCGTGACTGCAGCGGGAAGAAAGAGCCTGCATGAGAGCACGCGCCTTTGTGCGTCTCGCTCTCGCCGTGCTGGCGGCAAAATTCACACTTGTCCCGCTACTGAATTTTTCGCCTCACGGGCAGCGCTCTCTTGTATCTCGGTTTCCTCCCAAGATACTTTTTCCCGCGCGAATGTTCTTACGATTTCTTTTTGCAGTTTATTCGACTGCTCAGATCTATGTGCCCTGACACACTGATGCGCTTCGCTTTGCGCGATAGCGACGGCTCGAACACTTCGTTAGCTCTGATTCTGACTATAGTTTCAGGGCTAACAACGTGACTGACTTTACTAGAGTCATTTTGCCGGCGACGTTGGCGCTTCCGATGGTGGCAACCCGTCTCCACGGGCTTGCCCTTTCTCTCTTTTCGGCAGCGCCCGTCTTTCTTATGCCTGCCTTTCATCTCTCGGTGGCACCACTCTTTCTTTTGCCTGCCTTTCACTGTCTTTCGATGACAGCTCTCTCTCTTGAGTTTGCCTTTCCTCTCCTTTCGACGGCAGCACTGCTTCTCTTGTTTCGCTATCACCTTGTGGCGATAGCTCACATTACTGAACTGGCGGTGCCTTTCCTTTCGGTTGCAGCTTTCTTTCTTGTGCTTTCCTTTCATTTTACGATGGCAATACTGTTTCGCTAGCTGGTTCTTCGAAAGCACATGCTGCTTCCGTAGCCTAGGTTCCTGCTGTCTGACAATACCGCTCTGATTGTCAGCCGATTCACCTGCGCTACCTAGATCAAGCCTGTCTTTGGCGCCTTTACTAGCCTCCTCCAAACAGCGTTCTTTCTCGTCAGCCTCTACGAGTGCAGATTCGTCCTCATCTTTCTTGGATGGAACGACGTCTGCTGCTCCCATGTCGTCTGGGAGGTTCTGTACTCCACTGTCGTCCAGCACCTTAGCTTCTACAGGCGCGGACAAACCAGTGTTTTCTCCTGACTTTACTGCTGACACGCAGCTCTCGTCGTGCTCCTGACGCGTTTCAGCCAATTTCGGATGAGGGTCAGCTCTGCACTCAGTCGCGGTGTTCTCGCTACTGCAGCTGCTTTCTGGAATATCGCAAAACTCAGAGCAGTGCGAAAGCACGGGACTCGTTTTGCATTGCTCGCCAGAAACACTAACGCTCAACTCAGCGTCCGCAAACTCTACGTGCACCCGCTTACGTGGATCGTAAGCGTCGGGTTTCTGCATTTCTGCAGAACGCGCTGCACAACGCGGTGTGTCATCCTCGTTTACTTCGCTAGCGTCGGCGCAGGCGTTTTCATTCATGTCCAGACGGACGTCCTCTTTGCCCTCTTCGGCAACTTCTCCTGCTTTCGACACGCTAGGAGATCCGTTTTCCGGTAACTCCGCCACAATTTCAATGGGTGAGACCTCTGTAAGTGCATCGTCCGATGCTGTGACTACCTTATCTGATGGTATAGAGGTTTTCTCGGTTGGCGAATGCGGGGCAATTCCCACTGTTACAGCAGTTACATCTGCCAAGTACGGACTACGTTCCTCTGTGCTGCACTGGCAGGTCTGCACTACAGCTACGCACTCTACCTCTGTGTCACGATCCTCCGAACCTTCAGCATTTTCGAGCCACTCTAAAATGTCGGCTTTAAACTGGTAGGGAAAATCGTTAAACGATGGGGTGCTATTCTCTCGCAGGTACCTTTGGCGAAGGTCCAGCGGTGACACGGTATATTTCGCCAGTAAGAAGCTTTTCAGCCCATCGTAGTCTGCCAATCCGCCGTCCAACAGGCGCTTGACAACGTCATACGCTTCGCTGGAAAGCAGGGCTACCAACATCTGTGCCCAACCATTCCGCTCAACGCGCTTTCTCTCGCAGACGCGCTCGAATTCCGCCAAATATTTCGCCATATCTTCGGCGATCACGAAGGGTTGCGGCCTGTCTCTCAGCTGCCGACTATTAGTCTCATTCAGAACGGATAATGTTTCATATCTCTCGAAACTCATCTCATGCGCTTCAAGCTCGAGGCCCCTTAGTTTCCTGACGTGAGCACGCCGTTTTATCTCAAGCTGCTTCTGTTTTTCTGCCTCTTCGCGCTCACGGCGTTCTGTGATCTCTTCCCAGGCCTCATAAGCTTCCTCAGCCGTTACATTCTCCTTCCGCATGACCTCAAGAATCGCATGCTTTTGTTTTGCGGGGCCCAAATCAATGCTCAACTCTTCACAAATTTCGATGAGTTCCTTCACTTTGAAGTTCTCCATCGCGCACAATAGCCTCTTGTAGTTTGCCCTTTCCTTAGAATTCCCTTGCGGTTCACTACTATAGCGCTACTAGCATGCATGACACGCGCAAGTAATTCTTTCCAAAACGCCTCGTTTACTCCCTCTGCACCAGCTTTCGTTTCAAAGCGCTACAACTTGGCTCGAAACAGCAAAGCTCTCTACAGTGCTACACACACAGCCCTACTCTAGACTACAATCACGTGTGCTAGAGCAGTCTGGCGAATTGAGGGGAAAACATCAGGCACTCAACGCGCCGAGGTAGCTGACGCCGGTCGATCCCGCAGCTGCCATCCACTGTTGAGACTGGGGCATCCCACCGCTGCCACCACTGTTGGGACTGGGGCATCCCACCGCTGCCACCACTGTTGGGACTGGGTGTCCGAGCCAGGAAACGGTCGGGGCGACGGTGAGTAAAATGACTTTTATGGACTTTTACATGATACAAGGGCCAAGAGCACCACGGGCTAGCACAAAGAAGGGCGGCCCCGGCGGCGAGCGTAGCTCCGGCGTGAAGGCTCTTCTGCTGCCCGTCTGCTGCTCGGGTTCAGCGCGGCTCCGCTTTTAAAGCCGCTGGTAACGGTTACGGCAGCCAGCCGTTCAAATCCTCCAATGGTCGAGAGGCGACTACCGGCGACGCGTCGGAGGAGCCCACACCGACGGAGAGGCGGGGAGGAGGAAGGGTCCGTGTCGGCGCCGGCGTGGCTGGATGAGTCACACTGCACGTCGCGACATGTCCGAGAGAGTCTGGGCCTGCTGTGAGCGACGGCGGGCGCGCAGCGCTTGTTTCCAGAGAGGCTAGCCAGCGAAATGTGGGTTCCGGCACTACAATGGACACGAGCCTACTGGCGGACACGGAAAGCGTGGCGTCGCTGCGTACGGCGTTGGCCGCATCGTGCAAGAGCTTCGTCGCGACTGATTCATGGGACACACTCAAGGCTCGTTGGCAGGCAACTCTGGTGGCAGCCGGTCAAGACCGCAGACGCCGGGAAAATCATGCACTGAATGACACCCTCAAGCGCATCCGTATAGTGCAAAGGGGAGCACCCTTAACCTTTGCCATGAGCGATTACCTGAGCCTACTCAAAGCACGTTACCACGTGTTGCTCTGCCAGTCATCACGGGCAGCTAGTCGCGCACACCAGCTCGGGCGGCCTATATCAGACCCGGCTGTGATACGACACGTACGCGCAGGCACGGCAGAGGAATTCGCTCCCGCTGCTGTGCCTTTCGTGACACTCCCAGACGGCACTCAAAGCAAAACCGCGTCCGATATCTGCACGATCTTCGCAAGTCACTTCTCGAACCTGTTCTCTACGGACAGTTGGCTAAATCTTCAAGACGGTTATGACGGGCTTCTACAAAGCTTTTTTGGAAACTTGCCACGAGTAGCTGAAGAGCTGCATGAAAACCTTTGCGCACCAGCCACAAGCCAAGAGCTGCACGCCATCCTGCAGAGTATGAATGCAGCCTCTGCCCCCGGTCCAGACGGCATTCCAACATGTGTTATTCAACGTTTTTTTACCAGATCCAAGGAGCACTGCTGAAAATGGTCAACGGCTTTCTCGCGGATGGGTTACGTCCGAACTCTTTCCGCGAATGTCGCATCATACTCATTCCGAAAGCGGGCGGTGACCCCTCCGACCCGCAAGCATGGCGGCCCATAAGCCTCTTAAACACACACTACAAAATAGTCGCATCTTTACTAAACAGAAGAATGCGGACGATCCTGCCTCACCTAATCCACCGTGCTCAAACCAGCAGCGTGCCTGACCGCTCTGTGTTTTCTGCATTGGCACTCACAAGAGACCTGTTCACATTTGCCAGCAGGATGGGCTTCACCGGGTGTTTTGTTTCACTCGATCAGGCGAAAGCATTCGATCGGGGTGAACACTCGTATCTGTTCGGAGTCCTTGAAGCCTTCGGATTCCCTCCGCAAATTGTCAGCAGGCTGCGCTTACTTTACGCAGATCTGAATGCTCGTCTCTCCGTAAACGGCCACCAGAGCGCTCCCTTCTCAGTCACCAGGGGCATAAGGCAAGGATGCCCTCTCTCCCCAACATTCTTCGTGTTATGCCTGGATCCACTCATCCGGCGCATTAACGACAGTCCATCCATACGCGGCTTCCCTCTGCCTGGCCAGGGCCAAATCAAAGTTTCGGCCTACGCCGACGACGTGTCGCTTTTCCTCAAGGACGAGGATAGCTACGCCGCTTTTTCGCGGCTGTTTCTCGAGTACAGCGAGATATCAGGGGCCCTATTGAACAGGGGAAAAAGCAAGGCACTAAGGTTTGGCACCTTCACACCGAACCTTGCGGGCGAGGTGGAGTGGGTGCAGGGAGTGAAAGTCCTGGGTGTAGTATTCCTCGCCAGCGGAGAAGTAGCCCGCGAAACCTGGACTAACCTCCGCACGAACGCTGAGAAACGCCTCTCGGTGGCGTCAACGTTCCGCCTTTCAATGGCAGAGCGCTGCTATTTAGTTAAGTCCACATTCCTAGCCGCATGTTTTTTTGTCGCCCGCGTCGCAAACCCACCGCGCACGTTTGCTCGCAGGCTAACCTCGGCCTGTGGCTCTTTCGTTTGGGCGGGCAAAACCGAACTTGTGTCACGAATGTTCATGCGCCTTCCATCGTACATGGGTGGGTTTGGTATACCTTGTATCCGCACCATGTGCAATGTGCTCGCCTTGCGAGGAGTACGAGATCTTGTACACAACCCAGACTGTCCCGGGAGAACTCTCCTCACATACTTTCTGGGTACAGCGCGTAACGTGTTTTTTACACAACGCGTGGTTGGCCCTGCAGCCGAGCGGCCGCCGGCATTTTTCGTTAACGTGCGTCGCACACTGGCGTCGTTGTCTGCCAGCGTGCCCGATCTGGATGTTGATGAAACCCCGCCCTCTAGGATGTGTGAAGCACTAACGGTAGCTGAGCTGACACGCGAACAACTCCAGAAAACGAGACGGGCACGCTGGCGCCAACTGACCTCAGCTGCGCTTCCTGCAGATGTCAGGGACATCGGCTGGCTGCGAGGCTGGCGGGTCCTGCCCACAAGAGACCGCCTTGCGGCGTGGGGCGTGGCGCCCTCCGCCCGATGCCCGCAGTGCGGTCTCTTAGAAACATTGCGGCACGCAATGTTCGACTGTGTAGTGGCGCGCACCTTTTGGGTACTAGTGTCACGAATGTTTGTAACCCGCCTCGAAGCGCGCACTAGTTCACGCGAACTGTTTACAAATATGCTCTTGTGTGTTGGCATGTTCGTTTTGTGGCGGCAGCGTGGAGTGGCATCCTTAAATGGGCGTCCGCAAAGAACAATGTTCCCAATGTTGCAGCGCCTCCGCACGCGCCTCTTTGAACAAGCATGCGTGGACGCTCTGTCAATGAGCAAGGCTGAGTTCTTGCGCAAATGGTCGACATACTTTATCGTCCTGCAGGGCGGTCGAGTATCGGCTTTCTTACTGCATTACTGACGTGCTCAGTGCTGCGTCACTGCGCATGTGCTTGACTCATCAGAGCATTAAGTTCATCCGTTTTGTTTTGTATTTTCTATGTCAACACAGAACAAAATAAACTTCTCTTTCTACACCGCCGCCGAGCGATTCAGTTCTTTTGCGGGCGCAAGTCAGTCCAAATAAAGAGCTTCGTTTCCAAGTCTTGTTGATGTATTCCTGACCGCTGGACTGCCGTCACTACAATGTGACAATATTCTAGACTGGATTAAAGAGTTCCTAGATAGCCGTTCTCAGTTTGTTTCTATTAACAATCACAACTCAAGCGCTCTCCCAATAACATCAGGCGTTCCGCAGGGAGCTGTGCTCGGCCCGCTTTTATTCTTAATATATATTATCGATCTGCCGCCACAAGTATCGTGTAAAATTCGCATATTCGCCGACGACTGTGTAATTTATCGTACCGTTGCTAACATTTCTGATCAAGTGGCTCTTCAAAATGACCTCAACCGCGTCCATGAATGGTGTGACCTCTGGCTAATGACACTAAACGCTAAAAAATGCAAACTCGTCTCATTTGACCGTCAACGCAACCCCCTTATTTTCTCCTATACAGCTGCCAACTCATCTATAGAAAGCGTCCAATCGTTCAAGTACCTCGGTGTAACACTCTGGTGCGATCTCTCTTGGCGAACACACATTACCACAATCATATTGCCACGTATCATTGCAGTGTTTGTTCGTTCACGCTCTAGGCAGCAGGAAAGGGTCGTTATCACTTTTGTTCGTGGCGCGAGAAGCGACCAGACTAATCTAGATTGTTCGCAGCCATGAAAGGCTGCATCTAGGTTTTTCCAGATTACCGTAGATGATCTTGACCTGTTATCTGGAAATTTCCTTGCCGGCTTTAAATTGAGCGATGCCGCGAGCGGCGGACATTCGTAGTTCGACGACCGCCGAGCACGCCTGTTGCTGCCCGAGCTCGTCCAGAACCAGCGAAGTTTTTTCGGCGCTGGCTTGCTGAGAAGTTTTGACAAGTGCAGGCGGGCCTCGGATCCACTGCGACCCCGAGGATCCGCAACCAGCCTCCCAGCCCAGGCGCCGTGCCTTTGCCGGTGCTCGGGCAACTTCCTGGCCTTCAAGCAGCAGCCCAGCCGGCCGCCCGTGACGTCATGGGAGGCCCGGGACCTGCTGCCCCTCCGGTGTTCCGTGCGCCGCCCCCAAAGGCGCACTGTTTTTCGTTCACAGTTACATCCGACGCGACAGCTGACGACATCGTCGACGGCATCGAGTTGGTTGTCGGCCCGAAAGGGCTAGAGAGCCTCCAGCACCATGGAGGCATGAAGTTCTGCGTCGCCATGGCCTCGGCTGCGGCGGCGGAGAAGATGCTCGTGGAAGGCGCCTTCAACGTGAACGGCACTTCCGTCCCAGTAGCCTGCGTGGGTCCTGCCGTGGTCCACGTGACGGCTTTTCGTGTGCCGCTGTTCGTGGGAGACGCGGCGCTGGCAGCGGCACTGAGCTCTTTCGGCAAGGTGCTGGACATCACCCACCCCGTCCTCAAGGGCCGTCGTCACGTCGGCAACGGGATGCGCGTGGTCCGGATCGAGATGAAGCAGGCGGTGCCGAACTTCTTGACCGTCCAGGGCCACCGCGTCATGTTTGACTACCGAGGCGTCCGGAAGGTGCGTTCCCGCTGCGGGCAGGACGGCCACATCGGCGCGGCGTGTCGAACGCCGCGGTGCGCTCGCTGCGAGGTGTTCGGCCACGACACGGCCGGATGCGGAGCGGCTTGCAGGCGCTGCGGTAGAAGCCACGCCACAGCGGACTGCCTGCGGCCACGGTCCTATGCGGCGGCCGCCGCCTCGAGGAAGGAACCGAGTAAGGACCACGTGGCCGCAGAAACGCGGAGCCCACCAACCGTCCGGACGCCTGTTGCCGACGAGCACCCAACGACCAGCCGCCCGAGGGAGCCCGAACCCGCCCCCGCGACGGAGGTGCCCGTGAAGGAGCAGCTCGAGGGGACGCCTTCAAACGAGGTGGAGCCGTTCGGTGCTGTTTTCGCGGAACCCTTGCCGCCGCTACCCCGCACAGCTTCCTTCAACACCGAGAGCAGCAGCGGCGATGAGTCGAGCGTGGCGTCGGGCGACCTGGTGGACGTACCGGACAAAGTCACGCCGCTTCGCCTGACAGGCGACTTGACGTGCGGCCAGGTGTCAGGAACGACTACTCCTGGAGGTGCGGACGACGCGCGCTTCCCGTCACCAGCCAGCCACACCCTCCCATCGGCGACCCTGGCGTCGGCATCGGCTTCAGCTGCGAGCGTCGCCAAGACCACGCAGCAACCGGTGAGCGAGGCCAGAAGCGCCGACGGGCCCGAAAACACGGACTTTTCCCGACCGGACTTCAAACGTGCCCACCCCCAATCATCGGAATCCGAAGGGACTGTTAACGAACGTTCTAGCAAAAAAGTGCCGCGCGCGCCAAGCGCCGCCCATGGCAGCGCTCTTTAGGTTGTATGCTATGCCGTCGGTGCTCTTGGCAGTCATGGCGGTTGTGCATCTCCTCTCCCTGAATGTTCGGGGATTTCAATCCGTAGACAGACAGAGAGAGGTGATGCACTTTGCCAGGGCTAGGGGCGTCGACATCCTGTTTTTACAGGAATGCAACTTCCGTACTTCACTTGATGTGCTGAATTTCACCACCCGGTTTTCTGTTTTTGCTTATTTTTCGTTGACTGATTTTCACATGTGCGGTGTTGGTGTCGTTTTTGTAAACCCCTGCCTGCGCGCGGGTGCTCATTGCACTTTCGGGCTGGACGGCCGCACTCTTGCGGTCGACTTCACACTAAACCAGCGGCGGGTACGTGCGTTGGTTGTATATGCGCCAGCACGGCGGACTAATAGTTCTGATTTTTTTGAGCGCCTCGACTCATTCCTCCTTGATCCCTACCCCACTTTCATCGTCGGTGACTTCAATTGTGTACTTAACATCGACCGTGACGTCCGCGGACAGGGTCACGGTCGCCGTTATTGCGGTGCCCCCGCGCTCCGCGATCTCGTGACTCAGTTCCGCTTGTCTGATGCGTGGGTGCAGCTTCACGGGGGTGCCTTTGGAGCGACGTTTGAGAGAGCACAGTCAGCGAGTCGGATAGACAAATTCTATTTTCCACCAGAGCTCGCTTCTTTTGTCGTTAGCTGCGAAGTTCTCGCGTTCCCTGCAGGCGCGCCGGTGATTTCCGATCACCACCCCTTGTCAGTCAGGCTCGACTTTGGTGAGGACACCCCACGTACTGTTACGTGGCGCATGGACACGAGCCTACTGGCGGACCCGGAAAGCGTGGCGTCGCTGCGTACGGCGTTGGCAGCATCGTGCAGGAGCTTCGTTGCGACTGATTCATGGGACACACTCAAGGCTCGTTGGCAAGCAACCCTGGTGGCGGCCGGTCAAGACCGCAGACGCCGGGTAACTCATGCACTGAATGACACCCTCAAGCGCATCCTTATAGTGCAAAGGGGAGCACCCTTAACCTTTGCCATGAGCGATTACCTGAGTCTACTTAAAGCACGTTACCACGTGTTGCTCTGCCAGTCATCACGGGCAGCTAGTCGTGCACACCAGCTCGGGCGGCCGATATCAGACCCGGCTGTGCTACGACACGTACGCGCAGGCACGGCAGAGGAATTCGCTCCCGCTACTGTGCCTTTCGTGACACTCCCAGACGGCACCCAAAGCAAAACCACGGCCGATATCTGCACGATCTTCGCAAGCCACTTTTCGAACCTGTTCTCTACGGACAGTTGGCTACATCTTCAAGATGGTTATGACGGGCTTCTACAAAGTTTTTTTGGAAACTTGCCACGAGTAGCTGAAGAGTTGCATGAAAACCTTTGCGCACCAGCCACAAGCCAAGAGCTGCACGCCATCCTGCAGAGTATGAATGCAACCTCTGCCCCCGGTCCAGACGGCATTCCAACAAGTTTTTATTCAAACTTTTTTTACGAGATCCAAGGAGCGCTCCTGAAGATGGTCAACGGCTTCCTCGCGGATGGGTTACGTCCAAACTCTTTCCGCGAATGTCGCATCATACTCATTCCGAAAGCGGGCGGTGACCCCTCCGACCCGCAAGCATGGCGGCCCATAAGCCTGTTAAACGCAGATTACAAAATAGTCACATCTTTACTGAACACAAGAATGCGGACGATCCTACCTCACCTAATCCACCGGGCTCAAACCAGCAGCGTGCCTGACCGCTCTGTGTTTGATGCATTGGCACTCACTAGAGACCTGTTCACATTTGCCAGCAGGACGGGCTTCAGCGGGTGCTTTGTTTCACTAGACCAGGCGAAAGCATTCGATCGGGTGGAACACTCGTATCTGTTCGGAGTCCTTGAAGCCTTCGGATTCCCTCCGCAAATTGTCAGCAGGCTGCGCTTACTTTACGCAGACCTGAATGCTCGTCTCTCCGTAAACGGCCACCAGAGCGCTCCCTTCTCAGTCACCAGGGGCATAAGGCATGGATGCCCTCTCTCCCCAACATTCTTCGTGTTGTGCCTGGATCCACTCATCCGGCGCATTAACGACAGCCCATCCATACGCGGCTTCCCTCTGCCTGGCCAGGGCCAAATCAAGGTATCGGCCTACGCCGATGACGTGTCGCTTTTCCTCAAGGACGAGGATAGCTACGCCGCTTTTTCGCGGCTGTTTCTCGAGTACAGCGAGATATCTGGGGCCCTATTGAACAGGGGAAAAAGCAAGGCACTAAGGTTTGGCACCTTCACACCGAACCTTGCGGGCGAGGTGGAGTGGGTGCAGGGAGTGAAAGTCCTGGGAGTAGTATTCCTCGCCAGCGGAGAAGTAGCCCGCGAAACCTGGACTAACCTCCGCACGAACGCTGAGAAACGCCTCTCGGTGGCGTCAACTTTCCGCCTTTCAATGGCAGAGCGCTGCTATATAGTCCACAATCCTAGCCGCATGTTTTTTTGTCGCCCGCGTCGCAAACCCACCGCGCACGTTTGCGCGCAGGCTAACCTCGGCCTGTGGCTCTTTCGTTTGGGCGGGCAAAACCGAACTTGTGTCACGAATGTTCATGCGCCTTCCATCGTACATGGGTGGGTTTGGTATACCTTGTGTCCGCACCATGTGCAATGTGCTCGCCTTGCGAGGAGTACGAGATCTTGTACGCAACCCAGACTATCCCGGGAGAACACTCCTCACATATTTTCTGGGTACAGCGCGTAACGTGTTTTTTTCACAACACGTGGTTGGCCCTACAGCCGAGCAGCCGCCGGCATTTTTCGTTAATGTGCGTCGCACACTGACGTCGTTGACTGCCAGCGTGCCCGATCTGGATGTTGATGAAACCCCACCCTCCAGAATGTGTGAAGCACTAACGGTCGCTGCGCTGACCCGCGAACAACTCCAGAAAACGAGACGGGCACGCTGGCGCCAACTGACCTCAGCTACGCTTCCTGCAGATGTCAGGGACTTCGGCTGGCTGCGAGGCTGGCGGGTCCTGCCCACAAGAGACCGGCTTTGTTGCGTGGGGCGTGGCGCCCTCCGCCCGATGCCCGCAGTGCGGTCTGCTTGAAACTTTGCAGCACGCAATGTTTGAGTGTGTAGTTGCGCGCACTTTTTGGACATTAGTGTCACGCATGTTTTTAACCCGCCTGGAAGCGCGCACTAGTTCTCCCGAAGTGTTTCAAAATATGCTCTTGTGTGTCGGCATGTTCGTTTTGTGGCGGCAGCGTGGAGTGGCATCCTTAAATGGGCGTCCGCAAAGAACAATGTTCCCAATGTTGCAGCGCCTGCGCACGCGCCTCTTTGAACAAGCATGCATGGACGCTCTGTCAATGAGCGAGGCTGAGTTCTTGCGCAAATGGTCGACATACTTTATCGTCCTGCGCGGCGGTCGAGTATCGGCATTTTTACTGCATTACTGACATGCTCAGTGCTGCGTCACTGCGCATGTGCTTGAATGATCAGAGAATTAAGTTCATCTGTTTTGTTGTATTTTCTATGCTATGACAGATAAAATAAACTTCTCTTTCTACGCCGCCGCCGAGTGATTCAGTGCCTTTGCGGGCGCAAGTCAGCCCAAATAAAGAGCTTTGTTTGCAAGCCTTGTTGCTGTATTCCTGACCGCTGGACTGCCGTCACTACAACGTGACATCTGGTGGAGGTGCTGGGTAGCCTTCCATGTACCGGACACCCCCTACCTGTCGTGACGCCAGCCCTCTCAGTCATCTACCGCAGGACCTGAGTCCAGTCCACCGCGCAAGCCGACGCCTGCAAGGGGACGAACCAGAGTTCGGGATTCTGCCGGACCCTACCCGGAAGCGGAAGCCAGCAGCGACGTCTACCATGAGCTTGCCCCAGACAATGACTCCAATCATTCTTCAGCAGCCCCGGGTGCCACCAACCTTCGACGCTTCGCCTGGCGCAAACCCCGAAGAATGGCTGGAGCAGTTCGACCGTCTGGCTAGCTTCAACAACTGGGACGATGCCACGAAACTTATGTACGTCTTCTTCGCCTTGGAAGGACGAGCAAAAGTCTGGTTTGGGAATGAGGAAGCTAACCTCACGAACTGGGAAACCTTCAAGGAGCAGCTTCTAAAGACCTTCACGAACGTCGTGCGAAAGGAGAGAGCCCAGCAGCTGCTACAGTCTCGCATATAACACCCAAACGAGACCGTTGCTGTGTACACTGAGGAAATGAAGCGTCTCTTCCGGCGTGCCGACGCGAGCATGAAGGAAGAAGAGAAGGTGAAGTTGCTTATGCGAGGAGTTAAAGAGCAAGTATTTGCCGGCCTCGTTCGCAACCCACCGAAAACCGTCGCGGAATTTGTAGAAGAGGCATCCACAATGGAGAAAACTCTTGACGCCCGAGCCCGCCAGTATGACCGCCAGCAGCGCTTTTTGTCAGCAAGTTGCATGGACACCGCTAACAACGATAACCTGCGGGAGGTTATACGTGAAGTTGTGCGAGAGGAGCTCCGACGATTGCTGCCGACGGGAACGCAGCCGTAACTTTCATCGCTCACTGACGTCATCCGGGACGAGGTTCAACAGGCCTTGGGTGTGACGCCGACACCCACGCAGCCTCTGCAGCCCCCAGCCATGACTTACGCCGCAGCTGTGCGCCGTCCTGCCCCTCGACGACGGGACCCAAGCCCCTATCGCCCTCAGCCAGCTGCGTTGGAGCGCCGCCCACCCGCCCCAACCCGCCCGTCCTACTAGCGACGCGCGCAGCCGAGGAAATGCGACGAGTGGAGAACTCCCGACCAGCGCCGTCCACTATGCTTCCACTGTGGCGAAGCCGGTCACGTCCTCCGGCACTGCCCATACAGAAGACTGGGCATCCGAGGGTTCTCTTACGAGGCTCCACGACCCCGACCCGGCCAGCGACCAGCCGAAATCGAGGAGTTTTTGCGTCGGGAAGAATACTAATCGCCGAGCCGCCTATCACGTTCCCCGTCGCCATCGTCCCCGCGCTTTGTATCTCCTAGCCGAGGTTACGCCATGCGTGGACGCTCCCCCATCCCCCGATGAGTCCAGTCTCAGTCCAATCCAGTCCAATCCAATCTAATCTAATATAATCTAATGCAATCAAGGTCAAATGAAGGTCAATGGTGGTCACCGCCGCGGCACGGCAAAGGCGTGAAAGTGCAAGTATTATCGCTTTCGTAATAAGAGAAAAACCGAAGGTCATGGCTTCCCACCCCACCGGTAGCATGTCGTTTTTGTCTTCTGCATTTCAGACAAGTATCTTTTGGGGATAAAATAACTGCACTATTAATTTTACTTTCGTAAACACCATAGAATAAAAAAATGAGAGGTCCTCTATGTCCCCTCGTTTTCGGTAACTGTTGGCTTCTTTCAAGTATGTCATAACGAGCCTCTCTTTTCCCTTCCCTTGTGGGCTCACTTGCTTAACGAAAGCCTCGTTCTGGCAGCCTAAATAAAGCAGCCTCTGGAGGTGAGGTTGCTTCTAAGCGCAATGATAAAGATCCTCCATCGACGAGTACTCAAGACCATGCCTCAACTACGACGACAACACCGATGACGACACCGACGACGACAACACCGACGACGACAACACCGACGACGACAGCTCCGACGACGACAGCTCCGACGACGACGACACCGACGACGACGACGCGGCCAGACTTGAAGCTTTTACCGTTGCCCAGTGATGTAACGTCGCAGTACGCCCACCGCAGCCTCACTACTCGACGAAGCCGAGATCGTACACCGAAGACAACGTGCAATGCGAAAACGCGAACAAGTGACCTTGAAGTTATGATCGACGATCACGCGGTTACTGCCTTGGTGGACACCGGAGCTGACTACTCCGTCATGAGTGGGCCACTCGCTGTCCGACTCAGGAAGGTAACAACAACTTGGGATGGCCCGCTGATCCGCACCGCAGGTGGTAACCTGATTACGCCGTCAGGACGCTGCACCGCGAGAGTTACTGTAAATGGAAGAACCTACGCGACAACCTTCCTGATCCTACAGCAATGCTCGCGAGACGTGATTTTAGGAATGGACTTCCTGAATGAACATCGGGCGATCATCGACCTTCGATCCAAGTCGATCAAGCTTTCCACGGACAAAGCCATATCTGCAGCGACGACAGCGACTCATCGCGTTGCCTTAAACGTCCTTGACGAAGTACTGAGCGTGCCGCCCCGATCAAGTGTCTTCGCCTGCATATGTACTGGAGACGTCGAAACTGCCGAAGGCGTCGTCGAGGGGAACACCGAGTTACTCCTTGATCGAGGACTGGGCGTCGCAAGGGGAGTCGCCGAAATCCGAAATGGCCAAGCCCAGGTGCTGCTAACCAACTTCACCGAAGAATACCGGCATCTAAACAAAGGTACGACGATCGGTTTCCTCGACGAGCTGGCAGACATCAGAGACATATGTGCCCTACCCGACCAACCCCTAGAACCATCTAACCAATGCCATCAACCAACGTTTGATATCAACCCGGCATTACCACGGAGCAGACAAGAAGGAATACGCAGTCTTCTTCAAAAGTACAGCGATTGCTTCTCATCAGCATCGAATGTGCGACGAACCCAGCTTGCCAAGCACCGCATTGTCACAGACGAACACGCCCGACCACTGCGTCAGAGCCCCTACCGCGTATCGCCGCTAGAACGCCAAGCTATTCGCAAGCAAGTTGAGGAAATGCTACGTGACGACGTCATCCAGCCATCAAGGAGCCCCTGGGCAGCACCAGTTGTCCTAGTGAAAAAGAAAGACGGCACCCTTCGCTTCTGCATCGATTACCGCCGCCTGAACAGCATTACGAAGAAGGATGTCTACCCCCTCCCCCGCATCGACGACACACTGGATCGGCTATGCAACGCTAAGTACTTCTCGTCGATGGACCTGAAGAGCGGCTACTGGCAAATTGAAGTCGACGAAAGAGATCGCGAGAAGACTGCGTTCATCACGCCAGACGGACTCTTCGAGTTCAAGGTGATGCCATTCGGCTTCTGCTCTGCACCAGCGACGTTCCAGCGAGTAATGGATACGGTGCTCGCAGGCTTGAAGTGGCAGATTTGCCTCGTCTACTTAGATGACGTTGTTGTGTTCTCCTCAAACTTTGAAGACCACCTCAGAAGGCTTCGGATAGTGCTGGAAACAATCAAGTCTTCAGGCCTGACACTGAAACCAGAGAAGTGCCTCTTCGCCTACGAGGAGCTGCTGTTCCTTGGTCACGTCGTAAGCAAGGATGGAGTTCGCCCAGACCCCCAGAAGACGGCTGCGATCGCAGAGTTTCCACAGCCTAATGACAAGAAAGCTATACGCAGATTCCTTGGATTGTGCGCTTATTACCGGCGATTCGTCAAGAACTTTTCGAGCATCGCTGAACCTTTAACCCAACTTACCAAGGCTGACGTGCCTTTTAAATGGGAAATGCCGCAAGAGGAAGCTTTCAACGAGCTGAAGCGCCGCTTACAGTCCCCTCCTGTGCTCGGGCACTTGGATGAAAACGCCGAAACCGAAGTTCATACCGATGCAAGCAGTGTGGGCTTAGGAGCGGTCCTCGTTCAGAAAAATGGCAGAGAGGAGAAAGTTATCGCGTACGTTAGCCGTTCACTGTCGAGAGCCGAAGCCAACTATTCGACGACAGAGAAAGAATGTCTCGCCATTATTTGGGCCACGTCGAAATTTCGCCCCTACCTATACGGACGACAATTCAAGGTTGTGAGCGATCACCATGCTCTCTGCTGGCTAGCCAATTTGAAAGATCCCTCCGGCCGCCTTGCTCGATGGAGCCTGCGTCTTCAAGAATCCGACATAACTGTAGTCTACAAATCTGGCCGCGAACATTCCGATGCAGACTGCCTATCGCGAGCCCCCGTAGACGCAGCACCGGAAGAAGAAGACGACGATGCTTTCCTAGGACCGGTAAGCGCCAGCCATTTCGCGCAGCAGCAGCGCTCGGATCCTGAGTTGCAAAGCCTAGTTGATTATTTGAAAGGCAAGACCGCATCGCCTCCCCGGGAGTTCAAGCGCCAACTGTCGTCCTTCGTCCTTCACAATAATGTCCTCCTGAAGAAGAACTTCGCGCCCAACAGGACAGTACATCTTCTTGTCGTGCCCAAGAATCTTAGGCAAGAAATTATGCAGGCATGTCATGATGAGCCGACTGCAGGGCATCTCGGGATTGCTCGCACGTTGCACCGCATCCAGGAGAAGTACTATTGGCCGCGGCTAGCTACCGACGTTTCCCATTACGTGAAAACGTGCCGTGAGTATCAGCGAAGCAAAACGCCTCCGACTAGACCAGCCGGACTCCTCAACCTCATACTACCTGCAACTAAGCCCTTTCAGCAAATAGGAATGGACCTCCTCGGCCCCTTTCCGACTTCATCATCAGGTAACAAGTGGATCATCGTGGCCACCGACTACATGACCCGATACGCCGAAGCAAAAGCGTTGCCTAATGGTACCGCAACAGAAGTCGCAAAATTTTTTGTCGAGCAAATTCTCCTGCGACACGGCGCCCCCGAAGTGCTCATCACAGACAGAGGGACGGCATTTACAGCGGAGCTGACGCAAGCCATTTTAAACTACAGCCAGACAAGCCATCGGAGGACAACTGCCTATCATCCACAAACCAACGGACTCACAGAGCGTCTGAACAAGATCATCGCAGACATGCTCTCCATGTACATCGACGCCGAACACAAGACGTGGGACTCCATTCTGCCCTACGTGATCTTCGCGTACAATACTGCCGTCCAGGAGACAACCAGGTTTACCCCATTCCAGCGGGTATACGGCAGGAAGCCCACGACAACACTCGACGCAATGCTCCCGCACGTTTCTGACGAAGACAACCTCGACGTCGCCGCCTACCTTCATCGCGCCGAGGAAGCCCGAAGACTTGCGCGGCTTCGCATTCAAGACCAGCAGCACACCGACGCCCGACGCTACAATCTGCGCCGACGAGACACGCATTACAAGCCAGGTGATCGTGTTTGGATATGGACGCCAGTTCGCCGCCGTGGATTGAGTGAAAAGTTGCTGCGACGCTACTTTGGCCCGTACAAGGTTCTCCGTCGCATCGGTGACCTCGACTACGAAGTCATCCCCGACGGCACGACAGCATCACAGCGACGCCGCACACGCCCGGAAGTCGTACATGTCGTACGCCTGAAGCCATATTATGAACGCTAAAGGACTGGAAGTTTTCATTGTCCGTGTTTATTCTCAATTTAAAGCATCGAGACGATGCTTCTTTGGAAGGGGGGTAATGCCACGTATCATTGCAGTGTGTGTTCGTTCACGCTCTAGGCAGCAGGAAAGGGTCGTTATCACTTTTGTTCGTGGCGCGAGAAGCGACCAGACTAATCTAGATTGTTCACAGCCATGAAAGGCTGCATCTAGGTTTTTCGAGATTACCGTAGATGATCTTGACCTGTTATCTGGAAGTTTCCTTGCCGGCTTTAAATTGAGCGATGCCGCGAGCGGCGGACATTCGTAGTTCGACGACTGACGAGCACGTTTGTTGCTTACGCCGCCGCCGAGTGATTCAGTGCCTTTGCGGGCGCAAGTCAGCCCAAATAAAGAGCTTTGTTTGCAAGCCTTGTTGCTGTATTCCTGACCGCTGGACTGCCGTCACTACAACGTGACAATATCATCTGCTAACAGATCTCTAGGATTCGTAGAACGTCATCTTCGTCATGCACCGCAACACGTGAAACTTCTAGCTTACAAAACCCTTATCAGACCTAAACTCGAGTACGCCAGTCCCATCTGGAATGCACACCAAATATACCTAACAAATGCACTCGAATCAGTTCAAAACCGCGCAATTCGCTTCGTTCATTCTGCATATTCATATACGATCAGAGTTTCATCTCTAAAGAGCAATTCCGGTCTCGAAAGCCTTGAAACTCGCCGTCACGTCGCCTGGATGTGTTTGGTACACAAAGTTTTCCATAGCACTCTGAATCAAACACCTTACATTTCTCATCCGACCCGCATATCTCACCGCACTGCACACCCGTTTCAGATCGGCCGGCCTCTATCGCGCACTGCAATGTTTTCAGGTTCCTTTTTTTCCCGCACCATTGTTGACTGGAATGCCCTCACCGCCGATGTTGCTGCCATCACGTGCCCATCTTCAATTTTATCTGCTGTAACCGCCTGTGTCATACTGCAATGACATGTATTTAGTATTGTTGAATATACTAACCCACCCCTTATGTAATACCCCCTGAAGGGGGTCTTTAAGGTGAATAAAGTGAAGTGAAGTGAAGTGAAGAGACAATTTGCTAGAAATTGGCTCAGGACGCAATAGCAAAAGGCCCGGATGGGGCCTGACTAGGCTATGCCCCCCTGACAGCACAGGCAGCACATATGATTTTATATCATAAGCAGACCGAACTATAATACATCAATACAGAATACAGAAAGATACACACCATCTTACGTTACACTCTAATCTCTCCGTAGAAAGAAAAGGAGAATAACCTATTTATTTATTTACAACAGTGCCAGTTCCATCAGAGAAAACGAAAAAAAACCAGTCACAGAAGACGACGGACAAGAAGAGTGTACACACCACAACGACTGGACTAACAACTGAAGTTTATTGGAAAATACATGGTCCGAGCAAGGCCAGCGGAGCATGCGCAACAGCATCATCACTAATCACTGAGCATAAGAGACAAAGACAAGAGATCTCATCTATCGTGGACGCCCTAAAAAAGCAAATTCTATTTCAAGTAAGCGCACCGAAGTTCTGCTTATACAATCAGAGCCTAACAAACCGATATGATATGCTTCCAAGATTTCCCGCTCCTGTTTCCCCTTGCCTCTACCAAGAATGGTGACATTGCTGAACAAAGGATTCATTCATTGCACACATTCATTGCAATGGCGAGGCAAGTTTGCACCGCCATCGGACCCCAGGGAGGAGTTATGCTCACGAAGCCGGTCATTAATACACCGGCCAGTTTGGCCGATGTAAACTCTCTCGCATGTGAGGGGGAACTTGTACACCACCTGTGCGACACATGTCGTGAACCGATTCTCATGCTGCGTTGTGCAAACGTGGTTCCTTTCCCTGCCTTGAGAAATGCGCGAACACAGTCCCGACTGCTTGCAAGGAGCAGAGAACACCATACTCACTCCCTGCTTGGCCGCCACTTTTTTCATGTTGTGGCTCACTTTATGCACGTGCTGCATGACCTCGAACTTCTTTCGTTCAGTTGGCCCAACGTCAGTCCTCTTCGTGCGTCCTTTCTTGAGGTTCTGAAGCAGCGATTCAGCCACTGCCTTCAAAAGGGGTTTAGGGAACCCCGCGGCTTCCAAACCTTTGCACTGATTGTCAAGGCTGGTTTTGATGGCGTGGTGACAGCTTTTTCCCAGTGCATTGCGGAAACAGTTCATCGAAATCCCTCTCTTTACAATCTTAGAGTGCGCAGAACCGAAAGGTAACAAAGCTTTCTTGCTTCTAGGCGAAAACATCCAGCATAAATGGCCATCGTCAAGGAATATTAGTTGCAGTTCTAGGAACCTGATAGAATGATTGCTAGGGAGTTCATGAGTAAAATTAAGAGTGCGTGAAGAAGCTTTAAAAGCAGTCAAAACATCGTCTACTGCTGCGGGCAGAGCCTCATTAGGTGAAAGCTCTAAAAATACTAAAAAATCGTCCACGTACCTAAAAACTTTGCACACACGCTTCTCATGAAGTAGGTTTTGAAGTGTTGTGTCAAATTTTGATAAATATAGCTGGGAAAGCACTGGGGCAACGCTAGAACCAATACTTATTCCATTTTTCTGAAGGAACAAGGAACCTTTGAATTCAACAACAGTAGATGACAGGTAAAAAGATAACTCCAAAAAAGAATCAACCGGCATGCCACATGCGTTCTGAAAGTTCGCAGGACTGCAATAATCAATGAGATCACGCACGGCTGCAAAGAGTTCATCGTGGGGAATGCCGTAGAAGAGGTCCTCAATGGCAACCGAAAAAGCCGTGGTGGCACCGGGGATGCCGAGATTAAGTGCGTCAACAACCGCAGCCGAGCTGGCCACGCTATAAGGGTCCTGTACAGGAAGGGCCGTCAAATGCTGCTGAAGAAACTGGCTCACTACCTTCTGCCATGAACCAGTCTCCGTAACGATGGCTCTCAGAGGGCAACCCACCTTATGTGTTTTAGCTGAAAAGAACACTTGCAGGCGGTCTCTTGCTTTTCATGACACCATTCGAAAGTTTCTCCAAGTTGTTTTCTTTCAGGAGCTTCATGGCGGCGGTCTTTATCCTTGAGGGCTTCCGAATAGTAGGCACGAAGGTCTTCGACACAGCAGCCAATGCCTTCTCTCCAAAAGACTTCGTCGGGAGGACCACGAAGCCACCTTCCTTGTCCGCTTGGAGGAGGGTCAGGTCATTTTCGATGAAGTGGTCGACAACTCGGTTTAGCGCTCGTTTGCTCTGCACCAACTGCTTGCCATCAACCTTCAAAAGAACGTTCACCCTTTCAGACAAACAGCGCTGTTTCTCATCCTTGTGTGCTTTATCAGCCAGCCGATATACGGTGGCTAGCAGCTCATGGCTCCTTAAGCTTGGTGCGAGGCTGTACTTAGGGCCATTTTTCAGCAGGTCATCAACACCCTTGGGCACTGTCGCACCTTCCAAGTATACAACTGAGACTCTGTTTTCCTTTGCCCGTTCTTTTTTTGGCAGATGCACCCTCAGCTGATTCCAGAGGCAAGCAGTAGGTGCAGAGCAAACGAGCGCTAAACCGAGTTGTCGACCACTTCATCGAAAATGACCTGACCCTCCTCCAAGCGGGCAAGGACGGTGGCTTCGTGGTCCTCCCGACGAAGTCTTTTGGAGAGAAGGCATTGGCTGCTGTGTCGAAGAACTTTATGCCTACTATTCGGAAGCCCTCAAGGATAAAGACCGCCGCCATGAAGCTCCTGAAAGAAAACAACTTGGAGAAACTTTCGAATGGTGTCATGAAAAGCAAGAGAGACCGCCTGCAAGTGTTCTTTTCAGCTAAAACACATAAGGTGGGTTGCCCTCTGAGAGCCATCGTTACGGAGACTGGTTCATGGCAGAAGGTAGTGAGCCAATTTCTTCAGCAGCAGTTGACGGCCCTTCCTGTACAGGACCCTTTTAGCGTGGCCAGCTCGGCTGCGGTTGTTGACGCACTTAATCTCGGCATCCCCGGCGCCACCACGGCTTTTTCGGTTGACATTGAGGACCTCTTTTAGAGCATTCCCCACGATGAACTCTTTGCAGCCGTGCGTGATCTTATTGATTATTGCAGTCCTGTGAACTTTCAGAACGCATGTGGCATGCAGGTTGATTCTTTTTTGGAGTTGTTATCTTTTTTGTTGTTGTTATCGTTGCCCCAGTGCTTTCCCAGATATTTTTAGCACAATTTGACAGAACACTTCAAAACTTACTTCATGACAAGCGTGTGTGCAAAGTTTTTAGGTACGTGGACGATTTTTCAGTATTTTTAGAGCTTTCACCTAATAACACTCTGCCCGCAGCAGTAGACGATGTTTTCATTGCTTTTAAAGCTTCTTCACGCACTCTTAATTTTACTCATGAACTCCCTAGCAATCATTCTATCAGGTTCCTAGAACTGCAACTAACATTCCTTGACGATGGCCATTTATGCTGGATGTTTTCGCCTAGAAGCAAGAAAGCTTTGTTACCTTTCGGTTCTGCGCACTCTAAGATTGTAAAGAGAGGGATTGCGATGAACTGTTTCCGCAATGCACTGGGAAAAGCTGTCACCACGCCATCAAAACCAGCCTTGACAATCAGTGCGAAGGTTTGGAAGCCACGGGGTTCCCTAAACCCCTTTTGAAGGCAGTGGCTGAATCGCTGCTTCAGAACCTCAAGAAAGGACGCACGAAGAGGACTGACGTTGGGCCAACTGAACGAAAGAAGTTCGAGGTCATGCCGTACGTGCATAAAGTGAGCCACAACATGAAAAAAGTGGCGGCCAAGCAGGGAGTGAGTATGGTGTTCCCTGCTCCTTGCAAGCTGTCGGGACTGTGTTCGCGCATTTTTCGAGGCAGGGAAAGGAACCACGTTTGCACAACGCAGCATGAGAATCGGTTCACGACATGTGCCGCACAGGTGGTGTACAAGTTCCCCCTCACATGCGAGAGAGTTTACATCGGCCGAACTGGCCGGTGTATTAATGACCGGCTTCGTGAGCATCACTCCTCCCTGGGGTCCGATGGCGGCGCAAACTTGCCTCGCCATTGCAATGAATGTGGCTGTTATCCTTTGTTCAGCAATGTCACCATTCTTGGTAGAGGCAAGGGGAAACAGGAGCGGGAAATCTTGGAAGCATATCATATCGGTTTGTTAGGCTCTGATTGTATAAGCAGAACTTCGGTGCGCTTACTTGAAATAGAATTTGCTTTTTTAGGGCGTCCACGATAGATGAGATTTCTTGTCTTTGTCTCTTATGCTCAGTGATTAGTGATGATGCTGTTGCGCATGCTCTGCTGGCCTTGCTCGGACCATGTATTTTCCAATAAACTTCAGTTGTTAGTCCAGTCGTTGTGGTGTCTACACTCTTCTTGTCCGTCGTCTTGTGTGACTGGTTTTTTTTCCGCTTACAATGTACCAACTGGCCCACATTTCAACCCTTCTCCATCAGGGACCATGGCAGGTGGGCAAACAAAAATGACAAAGACGATACTAAATTTCCGCAGTGCACTCCGCAATTAAAAAAAAAGGGAATACAAATCAAACACAGGTGAACAGAAAGCAACAAGCAAAATAAAAGAAAAAGTAAACATTTGCAAGGAAAAAGAAAAATACATGTCTAAGAGTCGGGTGGAGCATTGCCATAAGGAATTCAATTAGAGCACATGGGAACACAGCAGCGGAAAAAATAAGAGAGACTTTCTTTACACTTAATTAACAATCTAATGAAGTGATGAGAGGCGGTTGAGTATGTCAGGGAAACTGCATTATTAATTAATTGATAAGGATTCTATCCGTGACGTGAACTGAGATATTGTGGTTGCAGTTCTGATTAAGGGATCAAGGCGATTCCATTCTCTGATCACGAGGGTAAAGTACGAATACATGAATGTCTCGTTATGGCATGAGTATTCTGTTATCGCGCGTGCGTGTTTATTTGTGAGAAAGATATGTATTTTGATACGTCTATCTTGTAGTAGTCGTGCATCAGGTGAAATAAAAATTTTAGTCGTGCTTGTTGCGCTCTTGATGATAACGTCGCTAAACCCGAAATAGCTGCGAGGTTAGTTGGTGAATCTGTGCGTTTATATTTGTTGTGTATAAACCGCAATGCTTTACGCTGTACTTTTTCTAGTTTTGTTACATTAGTCACTGAATTGGGGAACCAAACTGTGTTAGCGTATTCTAAAACTGGCCGAACGAAAGTAGTATATGCGAGAAGCTTTGTCGATGTGGGTGCAAGGCGCAGACATCTTCGAAGAAAAACTTTTTCGTAATGCTTTCGAGGTTATGCTAGCAATGTGCGCGTCCCATCTGAGGTCAGAAGTTAGTGTCATGCCTAAGTACTAATGCTGGCGAACTTTCGTCAGTATTCTGCCATTAACAAAGTACGGAAAATCATAACGTTGCCTTTTTCTTGTTAGCGTCATGCAAACAGATTTAGTCGTGTTTATCGTCATTTGCCATATTTTGAATCATTCGGTTATTTTGTTAAATGAATCGCTGAGTGAAATGTGGTCTTCGTAGCTGTTGATTGTTTTACAGATAATGCAGTCATCGGCGAAGAGTTTGATGTTAAAATCGATATTGTTGGTTATGTCGTTGATGAAAATTAAAAATAACAGTGGCCTAAACATGGATCCTTGAGGTACACCTGATATGACGGGTACTGTCGCAGATTCCATGTTCTGAAACAGTACGAATTGCGTCCGGTTTGATAAGTAATCTGAAATACAATAAAAAATTTCCCCATCCCCGATGGCACCCCGTAACTTTGCTATTAATTTGTTGTGGAAGACGCGATCGAATGCTTTAGAAAAGTCCAATAATATGTCAGTCTGGCTACAGTTATTGATGGCGAATGCAAGGTCATGCACAACCACTTTAAGCTGTGTGGCGGTTGATAGCCCATGACGGAATCCATGTTGGTTAGATGATAACAGATTGTGAGTATCAGGAATGTTTGTTAGGTGTTTAAGGATGATATGCTCGAGCATCTTGCAAGCCGTGCTGGTGAGAGATATTGGTCTATAATTCGATGGTAATGTGGTGTCTCCTGTTTTGTGTATTGGTATAATCTTTGACTTCTTCCAGTCGTCGGGTAAAGTTGATGACGAGAGAGATTTACGAAATATCAGACCCAAGTATCTGCTGCACCATTCTGCGTATCGTTTCAAGAAATGGTTGGGGGTATTGTCTGGCCGGGGTGATTTTTTAGGGTCAAGCGTGAGTAATAGATTAAGAATGCTTGCATCTGATATGATTGAAGGGTCAATGCGTGTTGTTTGAATGCCGTAAAAGTCCGGGAGATTACCGTCATCTTTTGTGAAACTTGAGTGAAAAAACGTGTTTTACGCATTAGCATTGTTAGCTCTATCCTCAGGAGACAAGTCGGATAACGGGTTTTTAGTTGAGCTGAAATCGTTCCAAAATCTATGCGGGTTGTTTGTCAGGAAGTTAGGCAGCGTTACATCAAAATAGTGCTTCTGCGCCTGTTTGCCTATCTCTCTGAACATCGCGATTGCGCACGCTAGTTTTGTAGTTTTAGAAGGACATGAACCATGATTTTTTATAGAAATACGCAACCTTTTCACATGACGTTTAGCGTGGATGACATCCCTTGTTACCCATGAACTGTTTCTTTGTGGACGCTTATTTTTTAGTGGAACATGATTAGTTATGCAGTGTGAAACCATAGTCTTAAAATTAAGCCAAACCCTGTTAATATTGATTGAGGGGTCGGAGACCATTTCACTGAATGCTTCAAATTCATGTGCGAGGTAGGTTAATATGCTGGCATCATCAGCCTTATCGATGTTCAGTGTTGTATTTACATCAGATCGTTTTTTTATTGAGCAGTCTAGAGGTAACAAAAATAATGGTATGTTGTGATCAGAGATGCCTTCGATGATTTCTGTCTGCGCTTGGTGTACTGGAAAGCGATCACTGATTAGTATAAGCTCGAGGATATTGTTTGCTGATCCTTGCTTGCGCGTTGGTTCTAGGATAATTTGGTGGAGATTAAAGGAGAGCATTAAGTCAAAAAGAGCTTCTGAAGATGATGATGTGTGTTGCATAGTTATCCAGTCCACGTCCGGAAGGTGAAAGTCACCCATGAGAATGATTCTAGTGCTGCAAGCATATTGTTGAAGGAAGTCATGAATGACAGAAATGCACTCATCTCCTGAAGAGGGGCTCCTATACAGACAGCCTACAAAGACAGTAGTATTGTCGCAGAGAAGTCTGCAGAATACGCTTTCAGAGCCTGAAACATCTGGGAGCGTAACAGACGGCAGGGTTTCCTTTTGCAATGTAGGGGCCGAGGGGCACGTCAAGCCAAAATTTCTGGCTTTTTTCCCTCGGCCCTCACCATGTGTTCATGGGAAATAAATTGAAATTGAAATTGAAATTGAAAGAGAGCCACACCACCGCCACGGGAGTCTCGGTCTTTCCGAATGACTGAGTAGTTGGGTGGTGCGATTTCATGACTCGAAATTTCTGGTGAAAGCCAAGTCTCCGTGACGGCGGCAATATCAGGTTCCCGATCAATTAATAGGTTTTCTAAAGATTCTACTTTGTTTACTATGCTCCTTGCGTTTACATTTATGATGGTCACCTCTTTAATCGCGCTCTTCCCCGTGTCGTTGGTGGGCTCCTTTTTTCGACTGTCTCCTCCTGCACTTCGTTTTTTTTCAACGGAACTTTGTCGTTCGTTTCGTCATCCCAAACAAAGGCACAGCTGTTTATAAATAATTTGTCGAAGGCAAGGGAGACTTTGTCCCTTTTTTGTCGATTTTCTTTTGCACTGTTCCACAGTTTTTTTCTGATTTCTCGAATTCTCGGAGAGAAATCTTCCCCAATGGCATGTCATTAAGTTTAAAACCTTTCGTGTCTTTAAGTTCAAAACCTTGCTTCAGTATTGTCGACTTGTTACGGGCATCCAGTTGTTTAAAAATTACCGGTCTATTCTTATTAGCCTGCGGTCTGCCTAGCCGGTGAATACGTTCAAAGGCAACTGGATCGAGCTTTAGGGTATCTTGAATGATACTTTTGTTGACAGCCTGCTCCAGAGTTTCGGTTGATTCTTCTTCATCTTCTGGTAGTCCATAAACAATTTAGTTGGATCTCCTGCTTCTGTTCTCAAGATCATCTATTTTTTTTTCCAGGGTTCTATTACGTGATTCATGCGAGAAATCTCAGCTTGACAAGACTGCACTTTAGTTTCTAGAAGTGTTATGGCATCTAACTTGTTTTCCATGTCCGTCAGCCGTTTTTCCTTTATTTCTTTAATATCTTCCGCAATATCCTTCAGTTGTTTAGCGATTTCTGCCATTTCAGGGCCAGGATTTGTTTCTACGTCCCCTGACAACAGGAGGAGTTTCCACAGGAATACAGCAACATCAAACACCTGCGGGCACGCCAGCACTACCAAGAAACGGTCGCTAATAATCTGAACTGTAATAATACAAAAAAAATTTCTTACGTACTGCATCAAGTTTATCAGTAAAGAAAAATGTTCCACCAAACAAAAATTGATAATGTGAAATGCAGTACAGTGTACATAAGTAATGGAATATGAATATGGTAGTACACCATAATACAGACTAATAGCACCAAGAGTTGGCTCAGGAGTTTAACCCATGCACCTCCTGCTCAGATAAAAATATTGCTTTTTCAATTAAACAGGAGACACAACAGAACTTATTAAGTATAATATGTCAGGGTATTTGTAGAAGAGTTGTGGTATTTGCGACGATAACCTCTGCAAGCCATAGTTTGTACGTGATCTGGCCCTAACTATTTCGCTCTGTCTTAGTTCATACGGGGACTGTTTAGCTTGATAGTTTTCTTGAAATTTCGGTGTATTTGCACGGTATTGGCGTAGCGCTTCCAGAGATAGTTTTTGTTTAATCAGTTGTTTTACCTGAAGAATGCTATATCTGGTAAAATATGGGGCAGTGCTTTCCGTGTAGGGCACATTTCCAATGGCCCGCATAGCTCGTTTTTGTAATGATAATAGGTATTTCATATTTGTCTCGGTTGTCGTTGACCACACCAGAGAACAATAAAGGAGACGCGAGTGGACAAGTGCATAGTATATTTTACGTTTAACCCCAGTCGGGAGAAATGATCTTATTTTATTCAGTAAGCCAACTGCTCTAGCTATATCTGCTCTTAAGGCGTCGACATGAGGTGACCATGACAGGTTTTCATGGAACACGATTCCTAGGAATCGGATCGTTGATGTGCGCTGAATGGATACTCCCTGAAGTTCTATTGGTAAGGGTGGAAAATTTGTTGGTCCTTTCGACCTGAACAATAAATATTTTGTTTTTGTCGTATTCAGTTGTATCCTATTTTAGTTTAACCGTGTATTTCTAAGCGAACTATTAGCTTCCGCGCATATTTCATGTATGTTATTTCCTGAGAAAAAGACGTTTATATCATCTGCTACAAAACCATTTTTCGTGCCCTTGAATATTAACAATACCATTAATGTATATAGTAGAAATAATACAGGTCCAATGATACAGTTTCCATCTCCCATTCGACTTTATTTATTATCGTGAATTGTGACCTGGAAGTTAAATAGCTCTTTATTAGAGCAAATGATACACCTAGGGTGCCGTAATAGGGGAGTTTACGCAAAAGAAGTTCATGCTGTATGCAATCAAACGCCTTTCGGAAGTTTAAAAAGACCTAGTGTGAACAGTTTCGTTCCTATGTTATTAAGAATTTCTTCTTTAATTCCAAGAAGGGCTTTTTCCACCGACCTATTTTTGCAGAACCCATACTGCTCCTTCGTTATTATGTTGTGTGTACTTAGAAAACTGGTTATCCTAGTTATCATGCTAGGTTATCATGCTAGGTTATCAACTGGTTATCATGCTAGGCTCGGTAAGAAACCACCACCGACAGTAACTTCATGCTCTCGACCCAGATGCAAGACATGCAAACATTTACAAAGGGACACTACGGTTAAAAGTACGGCAAGCGATTTCAGTTTCGATATAAAGACCAGTTTTGACTGCACATCGTCCAATATTATCTACATGCTCCAGTGCTCCTACTGCCAGAAACAATATATCGGAGAAACCGGACAAACAATGAGTGCCAGATTAAACGGGCACCGCGCTGACACAACACGGAATGAACAGAAGGCAGTGTCGACCCATTTTAATCAACGCCATCACAAATTCGACGAACTCAAATTGTTCATTCTTCAGTCAGGCTTCAAATCGACTAGGGACAGAAAATACAGAGAAGCATTCCTAATCCACAAATTTAAAACACTGCAACCAACAGGGATCAACATGTCCAGAGGAAACCTGGAATCTCTCAGGTACATTCCAGGGTCAGCATAATTTTAAATTAACAGATGTCTTGCACGTGGTCAGACTATTTCCTAGAACCTCACATAAGTATATTGTCGCTCCTTGCACCCTTCCCAAGTCATATCTTCCACCCCATTTCCGGCCTTGTCACCCTCTTCCTTTGTTCACCCTTTTTTTTTTTTCTCCTAATCCCCTGCTACCAGTTCTCGGAAACCATGACACTCCTGTTACCCCCTCTGCCCCCACTTTTTGGCTTTCTCTGAACACGAGCCATTTCCCCCCCCCCCTGCCTAGTCCTTCCTTGGAAATGCCCCCCTTCCTTTCTCCTTCCAGTGCCAGCCCCCCCCCCTTTTTTTTTTTCCCCCTTGTTATCATTTCCCTGTACCACGCTGACTAATCCTTTTATCTGAGTTTTGCAGGTTCACCCAGCGCCTCCCCCCCCCCCCCCCCCGTCGCAGCTCGTTCAAAGCCTTTTGTTCATTGCATACCCCCCGGATATAGGTTGTTGCACTATTGCAGCCTAGCGAATGATGATTCACCTCCCTCCCCTTCCTGACACGCATCCCCTCCCACACCACTTTCCTTCCCCACCCCCGGGGCCTTCCTCCTCGGAGCGAAGGCCCTATATAATCCCTGCCGATGATGAACGCTTTGCCCAGACGAAGACAAGTCCCCTTGTCGAAACGTTGGCTCTAGCAAACTGAGGTTTTCCCCTCCCTTGTTCATTTTGTGATCACCAAGGACCATCTACCGCACCCTCTCTCTACCATGGACTTCAGTCAACGGAAGATGACGGAACAAGGTAAGCCTCTCCCCCTTCTTTCATTGGCACATGTAGCGTTGATAGGTGATAGTCAATACAAGCACATCCACAATCACTTTCCTCCCGGAGAACATGCACCATACATTAGGTTTCAGAGCGGCGCCAAAACCAATGACATAAGGAAACTGATAGCCGCTGCACCACAGAACATCACGCACTTCGTCATTCACTGCGGGACTAATGACCTGAAACACAGCAGTGCGGAACAGACCATTGAGGCCATGAATACACTGGTACACGAGGTCCATGCCAACAGACCAAACACGAAACTGCACTTGACAACCGTGCTTCCTAGGGTAGTCAACTTGCACCACAGACACATGCCACAATTCCGCCAACTCGCAGCTCACGCACAGGACTCGTTTAAGCTCAACAATTTTTTGCTGGACATGGAACATTACCAAAAAGACGTTGAAATCATCCACCACGCTCAGATCCATCATGACCCCGAGGCACTCCTGGCCAGAGATGGACTTCACCCTAATTTTTTTGGCGTCCAAGTAATGGCAGACAACATAAAGTACCGGCTGAGAAACACATTTAGGCGGACGCTACAGCCCACTCATGCTCCCTCTCCCACTCTGGCCAACACTCAACAACAGACCACCCACAAAAGCGACAACACCCCTGAACGAACACAGCCTGCCCCCGCTAGGACCCAGGACACCTCCACACAGTTCACTCCAGAGACTCGCGACGCTGGCACACAGACGGTAACCGTGGATCCCACACCAGCGGAACAGCACGTAGGAATCACACCGAAAGTAGCCACTAAACAACAAAGCGACCACTTCACACAGACACCTAAGCGATTAGTGACGCACACTAGCACCCAGATTGTCACCGACGCGGACCTCGACACCGATACCACCCCCAAACAGAAGTCCCCTAAACACACAACACCCGTCAAGAGGTCCACTCGGCACAAGCGCAGATGACTCACATCTGGCAGCACCAATCGCCCCGAACCCAAAAGACGAAATTTCCTGGTCGCCAGAAAAATAGCCACTAAACAAACTAACTACCGATTCCACCTACACACTTACAAATCCTACTCGCAGCGCAGGACAATACCCAAAGGACTTCGAGTTAATGTTAGGTGCTCCCTCGGTGCGCTCAGGCCTGAACTCCTCGCTCGATGGGAAAAGGTTTCAAATGACGCATCCCTTTCATTCATAGCTATTTTAAAAGAACATTGTCAAGAGCAGTTAAATTCCCTCGATGATCAACTTAGTAAGATAGAACTAAATTCGGGCGAAAGCCAGGCACTAGCAGATTTTGTAGCCAGAAAGGAACGCAAGCTGCACGATAAACAGCAGCATAAACAAATTAGAGATAAATTTCCGCTAGATACGAATACATCTGGACAGTTTAACAACCGCCCTCCAATTTCGATACAGACAAAAGATGCGTATTTTCCGCCGCAGGACACTGACAGCAACATTGTCGATATTTCCAAATCCCTAAGTGATAGCGACAAACGGATTCTGAAGCATGGCCTTACATTTTGTCCAACTAACAATAATTTTAACGAGTATGAACTTCACAGAGACCTCACAGAATTTGCGCGAAGATTGCGAATTAAGGAATTCTTTGCCGAAAAAGCAAACACCCCAATTACTAACCTAGCTCTTTCCTTTAACACGTGGTCAACACGTGCTCACCCTACTGCAGTAACCAGCCTTAATCCCATCCCTCTCAAAGCCGAAAGCACGTGGACGCCGGAAGCGCAGCAGAGTCCCGAATTAGACTTGTACATTAAATCTGTCTCGAAAGAAATTATAGACCAAACAAAGCAAGCTCGAAAACGCAGAAACGTTACCCCAACGGAACAGGCTACTCTGAACCACTTAGCTTCTAGAACCGATATAGTAATTAAACCTGCAGACAAAGGAGGTAGCATAGTTATCCTGCCAGCCGAAAAATACAAAAAAGAAGCTTTTCGGCAACTTAACAACCCTTGTCATTATAGGAAATTAGATTCAGATCCCACTTCAGAGTTCTGCAAATTGATTCTGAACAAACTGGCAAACTTACTATCAAGAGAACTAATCACGCAGTCCGATTACCACTTCTTAAATCCGCTAAACAAACAGGCAGGACGCTTTTACCTACTTCCCAAAATCCATAAGGTTTCCGCAGAAGACTTGTTTACCGCAGATATCCCCGGCAGACCTATCGTTTCAAACAATAACACGCCCACAGAGAACTTATCAATTTTCCTGAACAACTATCTTGCAGATATTCCCACCCACCTCCCTTCCTTTGTCGAGGATACACCGCACTTTCTCCGCATAATAGAGTCTGTGAATGACGCTTCCATTATCCCAGCAGATAGCATACTTGTCACACTTGACGTCGCCGCTTTGTACACAAATATTCCCATTAATGAAGGTATCGACGCACTCTTAAAAATTCTAACTCAAAGTCCTCACCCGCACGAAACTGAAGTGTACCTCACGCTACTTGAATTGGTACTAACACTCAACTACTTTGAATTCAATTCTTCTTACTACCTTCAAGTATTTGGAACTAGCATGGGCACTCCCTTCGCACCCACCTACGCGAACATTTTTATGGGGCTACTAGAATCTAAACTTCTAAATTCATTTCTAAAAAAACCACTCATATACCTGCGGTACATAGACGATATTTTCATGATATGGGAGCATGGGGCTGAGACCCTGAAGGCATTCGTCACACATTTCAATTCATTCCACCCCAGCATTAAATTCACCTTCAACTCCTCGAAAACGCAAGTCAATTTCCTTGACACCACTGTCCATTTAGAAAATAGCAAGCTCAAAACCACACTTTACAGGAAGCCTACTGACCGACAACAATACTTAGATTTCACTAGCCATCATCCAAGACACTGCAAACAAGGTATATTCGTAGGACAGGCAACGAGACTAAGAAGAATATGTAGCGACGACGATGACTACCTGAAACACCTCCACTCGCTAAAAAACACACTAATCACCAGAAACCATCCACAGACAACCCTTAATAATGCGCTCCAACGAGCAACCACTTTGAAACGAGATGTAGTTCTTAAAAAACGAACAAAAGCTAACAGTCAACGACCTCCTGCACTTATAACGAAATACTCAAACGCGCTTCCAAACATAAACAATATCCTGCGGAAATACCACCCCATTTTAACTGGTAACGACCGTCTCAAGAAAATATTTCCCGACGCACCAAGGGTAACATACAGACGCAACACAAACCTGAGGGACATCCTGGTGCATGCTAGGCTCGGTAAGAAACCACCACCGACAGTAACTTCATGCTCTCGACCCAGATGCAAGACATGCAAACATTTACAAAGGGACACTACGGTTAAAAGTACGGCAAGCGATTTCAGTTTCGATATAAAGACCAGTTTTGACTGCACATCGTCCAATATTATCTACATGCTCCAGTGCTCCTACTGCCAGAAACAATATATCGGAGAAACCGGACAAACAATGAGTGCCAGATTAAACGGGCACCGCGCTGACACAACACGGAATGAACAGAAGGCAGTGTCGACCCATTTTAATCAACGCCATCACAAATTCGACGAACTCAAATTGTTCATTCTTCAGTCAGGCTTCAAATCGACTAGGGACAGAAAATACAGAGAAGCATTCCTAATCCACAAATTTAAAACACTGCAACCAACAGGGATCAACATGTCCAGAGGAAACCTGGAATCTCTCAGGTACATTCCAGGGTCAGCATAATTTTAAATTAACAGATGTCTTGCACGTGGTCAGACTATTTCCTAGAACCTCACATAAGTATATTGTCGCTCCTTGCACCCTTCCCAAGTCATATCTTCCACCCCATTTCCGGCCTTGTCACCCTCTTCCTTTGTTCACCCTTTTTTTTTTTTTTTCTCCTAATCCCCTGCTACCAGTTCTCGGAAACCATGACACTCCTGTTACCCCCCTCTGCCCCCACTTTTTGGCTTTCTCTGAACACGAGCCATTTCCCCCCCCCCCTGCCTAGTCCTTCCTTGGAAATGCCCCCCTTCCTTTCTCCTTCCAGTGCCAGCCCCCCCCCCCCCCCTTTTTTTTTTTTCCCCCTTGTTATCATTTCCCTGTACCACGCTGACTAATCCTTTTATCTGAGTTTTGCAGGTTCACCCAGCGCCTCCCCCCCCCCCCCCGTCGCAGCTCGTTCAAAGCCTTTTGTTCATTGCATACCCCCCGGATATAGGTTGTTGCACTATTGCAGCCTAGCGAATGATGATTCACCTCCCTCCCCTTCCTGACACGCATCCCCTCCCACACCACTTTCCTTCCCCACCCCCGGGGCCTTCCTCCTCGGAGCGAAGGCCCTATATAATCCCTGCCGATGATGAACGCTTTGCCCAGACGAAGACAAGTCCCCTTGTCGAAACGTTGGCTCTAGCAAACTGAGGTTTTCCCCTCCCTTGTTCATTTTGTGATCACCAAGGACCATCTACCGCACCCTCTCTCTACCATGGTTATCCTATTGTTAATCATGTGTTCTGCTATCTTAGAGAAGACAGAGAGGATTGATTTAGGACTGTAGTTATTTAAATCATCAAAACATCCTCCTTTATGAATGGCTGTGACTCTTGCTAACTTCATTTTGCTTGGAAATTCGCCTGTTGTCATGATAAGGTTGCAGATGTGGGCTAATGGGACTGCTACAATACCACTCACTGCTTTTAATGGTTTTGGCTTTATGTCGTCGGGGCCAGAAGCTGAATTATCTCTCATGGACATAATTACTCCCTGCAGTTCATATTGGTCTGTTGGGGCCAAGAAAACAGTCGAGGAGCAGTTATTAGCAATATAATGTTCACAGGGTATGGCAAGAGGGACATCAGAAGAGGAACCTACTGTGAGAAAATGTTTGTTGAACAAGTGTGAGATCTCTTTTTCAGAGGCACCAAGCTTATGAAAATTAATCTTCTTGGTGTTCGGTTTATTATTTACTGATTCTCTAAATGTCTCCCACATAAGTCTGGAATTGCGGGCAGTACTAAGGAATTTGTTTATATAGTATTCAGATCTAGCTTTTTTCATGTCCTTATTCAGTTTATTGTGTGATTTTTTTATAATCACGGAGGTCATTTGCATCTCTTGTGTTTAAAAATCTTTGGAAGAGGTTGTCACGAGATGTCATCCTCTCGTACAGTTCCATGGTTATCCGTGGTTTCCGAAATTTCCTGCGCTTTTTTTTAAGCTTGAGGGGAAAACACTGCTCGTAAAGGGACATAAATGATGATATGAACGCATCACAAGACTTATTCGATTCAGTTTCAACTAATACGTCATTCCAATCAAAATTTGACACAAGGTGTGCAAGCTTTTTTACGTTCCGCTCAGAGTATATTCTTTGCAAGAGCTCTTCATTTGATCGAGTAGGTGGATTCCCAGGTAGAAAACAAAATATTGGGAAATGGTCACTTATATCTGATTTTAAGGCATGCACTTTGTCATCCTCAATATCAAAACTCGTGATACAGAGGTGAAGTGTCGTTTCCGTAGTCAGTGTTACTCTTGTTGGTTCACTGATTACATTGCAGCACAAATATGCGTCTAAAATTTATTTGAAATTTTTGTACATTGGGTTGTCAGCGTTGTTACATTGATGTTGAAATCACCAACCGTGACAGTTTGAAGATTTAGTTGAGAGCCTTTTTCTAGCAACCTTTCTGCAAAGGATAGAAAATTTTTGAAATAAGCACATGGTGGTCTGTATACAACAGAAAACAATATATCTGAGCACTCTATGGCTATACATTCATGACTCTGATCTATACATTCATGACATTCATGACCTTAAATTCAGGAACTATTTTATACTGCAAATCAGAGCGGAAATATATACACACACCACCGCCCCATTTTTCTGAACGAGATGCTAAGACAGAGTCGTATCCATCAATTGGCAGGTATTCCTCCTCGGATGAGAGCCATGTTTCGATAAAACAAATGAAATCAAAAGAATGATTCTTGGCAGACGGGATTATTTGAATTTCATCAAACTTGTTACGTAAACTTCTCGCATTTAGGTGAAACCCCGACAGTTTACAGTTCTTATTTAACTGCGGAACAACTTGAGAAAAATCAGAAACTGAAAGCAGCATTTCAATTTAGAATAGCCAAGGATTGCTTGCACTGCATCCACACCCTTTGGGCGTAACTGTTTTTTACGGCTCCCTTTCGGCATTGCCTCCGCCAGTGAAATGCTTCAGAAAGCACTAAACTCGGTATTTGACGTACTTCCTGGGGTTCACGTCTATGTTGACGATGTGTTGATTTGGGGCTAACCCTAGAAGAACAAGAAAAGCGCCTACGAAGTGCACTAAAAGCAGCTGAATCCGCAGGGCTTACCTTTAACGCTGCAAAGTGCAAGTTTAGTGAACAAAAGATCGCATTCCTGGGTGAAATAATTTCCAGCAAAGGCGTCACGCCGGATCCAGGATTAATTTCCAGCATTCAGGAGATGCCAAGGCCAAGAGGCAAGCAAGCAGTACAGAGACTGCTAGGGGCCACTAACTACAGGGTCTGTTCTGAAAGTAGTAGGACTGGTTTTTTCCTGGGCGAACGGGCGGAGGAGAGGCGGTCTGCGCGTGCAGGATCGTTGAAGGGGGATATTGGGAATGCTGGGGAAAATCGGCAGTCGGCTCTCGGCCGTTGAAGAGAGGAGGTTGCTTGTACTGTGAACCCCTGTCGAAACGTCTCGTCACGCAGAATCGTCGAGCGTTTACTGGATCAGCGATACGGGATCAAAGTTTGAGTTAATCTTGGTAAAACGGGCAAAGAGACTCACAACATGATTAAGGAGGCCTACGGTGACGCTTCCATGGGTAGATCAGGTGTTTATTGAGTGGCACAAGCTTTTCCGAGAAGGTAAGGAAAGAGTGGAGGAAGACGACCGCTCCAGACGCCCTTCGACCAGCAAGACCATCAAAAATGTGTAGAGAGTGAAACATTTACTGAACAGAATCAGAATGATTGCTGATGACTTGAGCATTCCTCAAACCCAAGTTTTTGAGATCGTGACAGAAAACTTATCCATGGGGAAAGCGTGCGCGAAGTTGGTGCCGGGAGTGTTGTCAGAGGAAGAAAAGGCCAACCGGTAGGATCTTCTTCATCATCTGAATGAGGACCCCGATTTTTTGTCCAGCACAAGGCGGCAACGCTGCCTCAGCCCCCCTACAGCCTCGACTTGGCCCTGCCAGACTTTTTCCTGTTCCCTAGAACAAAATCGACGCTCGAGGGGAAACATCACGGATCGGTAGAGGCGGTTCAATAGGCCATGACGAGGGAGCTAAACAGCATTCCGGTCCAGGCGTTCCTGGAGGCGTACGAAAACTGTAAAACTCATTGGCAGCAGCGTGTAGGTGCGGAAGGGTGCTACCTTGAAAAATTGTAACCGTTTGTACTATTCTCTTGAATAAATTTTGTTTAAAAAAATGAGTCCTACTACTTTCAGAACAGACCATATATTTTAGCAAATATTAGCCGAGTTTGGCCCAGCGCACTTCATTGATAAGGTCTCTTCTCAAGCAAGACGTGTGGTTCTAGTGGACTGCCAACCATGAAACAGAACGACGGGGAATTTGTGAGACAGTGAGCGCAGCTCCACTGTTAGCAATTTATGACACAAACCTGGACGTAAAAGTTACACCAGATGCCTCGCAATATGGTGTTGGGTCGGCTCTGCTGCAGAGGCGTGATGATGAATGGAAGCCAGCAGCATACGCATCAAAATCGTTAACTCAGACTGAACAGCGCTATTCTCAAATTGAAAAAGAAGTTCTAGCGCTTGGTTTTGGCTGTGAACGATTTCATCACTTCGTTTACGGACGCCCTGTGAGTGTAGAGAGCGATCACCGGCCCCTTATCGACATAGCAAAGAAGACGATAGCTGATATGCCACCACGACGGCAGCGTTTCTTTCTGAGGCTTTTAAAGTATGATTACACAATCGTATTTCGTCCAGGCTAGCAGAGGGACCTGGCAGACATGCTATCAAGATCATCCGTTCCTGGAGACGGCACCGCCGTGGATACCACCGACGTCGAGGTCCATGCCGTCAGCGTGGTGTCAACGCTCGTCAGCAACACAACAGCCCAACGCCTTGCACTTGAGAACGCATGCGACCCGTATCTCAAACTGGCATTTCAAAACATCGAAACATTTCAAGCCTAGAGACACAACTCGCGACAGCCGCCTCTGAGCTTTCGGTCGTGAATGGGATACTTCTTAAGGCAACAAATGTTGTAATTCCGGCGCGAATGCGAGCGTAAATCTTGCAAAGAATTCGCATAGGACACCTAGGAATGGGAAAGGGCAAAGGAAGAGCGAGGAAGTTAGCCTTGTGGCCAAGCATGAACTCTTACACTGAAACCCTAATACAACGGTGTGCTGTTTGTAGAAGGCATGCTTACAACCAGCCAGCTGAGCCACTCATGCTTCGATCTACAACTTGACAGGCTTAGGTGCTCGTTGGTGCTGACATTTTTCAGTACGGTGGCAGCCATTACTTCTTTGCTTACGATTCTATGTCTAACTTTCCAGAAGTGGAAAAGCTTCGTGACCTGTCAATGCACACTGTGAATGAGGATCATGAATAAATCGAGCGAAGCAAATGAAAACTTCTGGCTGGGTTTTTTAAGCTACAGAGTGAGTCCCTTGGAAGACGGTCGGTCTCCTGGCGAAGTGTACAAGGATGGCGTCTGCGCACCTTTGTGCCTTATTTCACACCTCAGACGTCGGTTCCTGTGACGAAACATAAGCAAACAATTCGAAGCCGCCGTTCTTTGCCCCCCCCCCCCTCTGCAACGCAATGACGTTGTACTAGTCAAAGGGACGTCATGGATAGACAGAGCCAAGGTCTTAGCCCCAGCTGCGCCACAGTCCTTCTACGTCCGCACAGAGAAACGGAAAATACTACGCCGCAATCACCAGCACTTGCTGGCCAAAAAAGAATCGTTCATTCCAGACCTGTCGGCAAGCGAGTCGGACGGTGAACAAGATAACCAACATATCCGACCATCTGATGACGCACAGACACCAAAGATTGCATCCCCGCTGGCGAGTGCGAGAACCGCGAGTCGTCAAAGTTTTTCCTAATGCTACCCATGAGATCCCAGGGACAAGCCAGGCCGCCAGGACATCTTGCATATGACGCCAAGCAAATTAGCTCAAGACGCTGAAACATTTATTTTCCGCGAGAATGGAGAATGTGTCGTATCTGCAGTCGGTGACACACGCATGCACACTATCCACCGGCCAAGCTATGGGGAGCACGCCGCTATCTGATGCGCGAGAACCCACTCGCCCTCTTGCGCAGCGAGTGTACTATAAAAACACTCGCTGAATAAAGCCGTTCGTTCACTGCGCTCTGAGAGCGTCCACGTTTCACTTCGGCTAGTCATGAAACGATGCACTGCCATTCTGACCTTAGAATCTTCAGTACACGGATCCCATGGCGGAACGAGGGAACAAACACGCCCGATATAGCCAGGACGTCCGGGGCAGGGTCTTGTGACGGATACAATAGGTGAGGGTACGGGACCAGCAAAACGCATTGGCGGCCTGAGAGCTGATGAAACTTGTTTCACAGGTGAAACAATTAATAGAGCCTGTAGAACAAGAGATGAAGCTCAGAAGATCAAGGTTTCAGGCTAGTTGGTAATGCATTTAAAAGAAAGGAACAGCGCGAAGAAACGCGTACACACGAAGGAACGACACACACATGCGCGCTGAGTGACAACTGAATTTCCCCGCTGTTTTGGGTACTTTGTCGTTCTTTTTTTGGTTAATGTTCCCCACCTTTTCGCTGCCCTGTACACTCTTTTTATAGCTGGTTTAATGCCATCTGATTGCCGGTTACCGCTGCAGCAGCCTTGTTACCCACCCTCTCATGTTTTCCATTTAAACGTCTTCCCACCAGCATAAAATTTCATTTGTGAGTCAGCGCTCGTGTGACCGTGTTTCTTCGCGCTGGTTCTTCCATTCAAACGCATTACCAACTTGCCCGGAACCTTGCTCTCCTGTAACAATACGTAGGTTACAAAGGAATGCGTATCACAATTTGGCAAACTCATTATAGTGCACAACAAGCAGTTCGCATTGAATCCAGCCTCACGTACCGGTACTTTGATTGTTATACTCCTACGCACCAGCCTTCTTCATATCCTGTCAAATGCTGCTGTATCAGTAAAAGTAGACACGACACAAAAGGAGTATTTAATACTGGACAACTAGAAGGTGGCATTCACCAAGCGCTGCCCGAGTGGACGGTGTGAGCGCGGAATTAGTAAATGACTTGAAGCGCGAACTTTTTTTACATGCACGCAGGAAATTTCGAACGTTCCAGCACTTTTCCTTCTTGTCGCCGCAGCCTTAATAATCACCAAGTGCGGCTCCTCGGTTCTGCGCATGCAACGCCTGCCTGCGGTGTCACTTGCGAATTATCTGCAAATCACTGCGTTGATGCTTTGCTCATAGCTCCCTTTTATAGTGGGATCGTAGATCTCCAAGTTTATTGCAGTTATTTTTTCCGGGCATAGTCAGCAGCGCTGCAACTTTGCGCAGTTCAATCTAAGGTCTGGTAGAAATAAGTACGACGACCTCGAATGTATCTTCAGCGAACTGTATCCGCATTCTGACATTGCCATGTTAACGAAACCTGGCTTGTCACTGATGCGGATGTATTCAGACCATGTGCGTACAGTCGTGAGTTAAAAAGATTAGCACAATGACGTCACCGGAGCAGCGAATACCGCAGCGCATGGCTGGCGCGGCGCCATGCTTTGTGAACACGGCTGGCACATTTGTTATCGGCGTGCTCGTAAGCACCGCCACAAGCGTTGCTGTCTGCGTCTGTGGTGGCAGGTCACTGGTGCCAATCTTTGTTACTCGCGACTCTACGAGTCATACTATTAAAATCGAGAAACAAAACTATGTGGCGGTGTGTCAGTACTTGTATTTAACTGCTTGGAATGGGAGTAACTCCCAGAATTTTGCTTCATGACACCACATAACGAAATACTCCCTCTTCGCTTTAAATCATACCTGTTCAGTATTCACTGAAATTTTTTAAGTCATTTCATTTTAAGTCATTAAGTCATTTTAAGTCATTTCAATAATATTATGCCACCCTGCATGTACTGAGCCGACTGGACTAGAATATGCAGGTTGCGTCATCCTGCAGGCGTAATAAATAAAATTGCCTTTATTAGTTAAACCAGCACGTTTTCAAAGTAACATTGTCGGCGGTGGTGCGCGCTACATTACCATAAGACCATTAACTCATTAACTATAATCGATTAGTAATTTTCTAGCTGTTTTATTTGGCTGCGTAATATTTATATATGTTTGCAGCCTTCACTATGTAATTAAAATCAGTTAAATAGCCTCTCAGTTACTACGTCGTAACTGTGTTCTGCTGCACAACACCGATCACAGGACTATTTATTTGACAGGCTCATACAGGAGTGGGAACAAAATAAAACACACTTGGAGCAATACTACACAATGAAACAATACATCTAAATGTAAATAAAATACAAAGATTAGAACAGTACAGACTAACAGAAAAGGGCACACGTTATTCACATCTATTTAACAAAATGGACTATAAGCGGCATTCAATGGAAAAGGTACACTGCTTTTTGGCCCCAATAAACGTTTTTTTTTTAGAAAGACGGATCGTGTTCCTGAAAGAAACTTTCGATCTTCGCGACAAATGCATCAGCAGATACCGTGGTCACAAAGTCGCGTGGCAGTTTATTCCGTAATTCGATGACTGATAAAAAGAAGGAATACTTGGATGTGTTGCAGTGGGAAATGAAAGGCCTGATACTCTTGCCCGTGGTTTGTTCTGGCTGAGCGCTGGTACGGCTGTTTTAGGTTCTCGTGTTTGTTGATATGAATGCAGTCATGTTAAAGGAGGAAAAGAAACTTTAAGGCAATAACGCGTCGCCGGATCGCCAAAGTTTTAATCTGAGCTCTGTTGCGTAGTGCGGTTATGCTGACGTTACGTGAATACTGTGAATATACAAACCAAAGTGGTTTATTCTGAATTCTTTCGAATTGATTGACAAGATACGTTCGATGCGGGTTCCAGATAATAGTGCCGTATTCAGGGATTGGTCGTGCAAGTGCCTATTAACTTGCAAGCCTAGCCTTCGCAGGCGCCCGTGCAAGTTTCCTACGAAGGTATCCCAACTGCCTATATGCCTTTGTACAGGAGTGACAGAAGCCAACAGCCACAGAAACCAAGGGGCACAGGGGATTTTTTTAATTAATATATTTATTTTGTGGTGTTGATCCATTTAGAATAATTCTGAATATGTTATCGCTTAAAGTTAATTGATAGAAAAGCAGAAGAAAAAACAACCACATGCCGCCGGTGGGATCCGAACCCACGACCTCCGAATTACGCGTCCGGTGCTCTACCTCTGAGCTATGGCGACGGCTGTCAAACCTTCTGCTTTCGCGGGTATTTACATAAAAGTACGCGTTACATAAAAGTGGCTCTTTAAAAGCTATTGAAAATTACAGGCCTATTTCAATTCTACCTGCGCTTGCGCAGATTCTTGAAAAGCACCTATTCCGAGTTATGTACAGTTTTGTTTTCACGAAAAATATCTTATCAGAGGCACAGTTTGGTTTTATTGAAGGTAAAGGAACTGTTCTGTTATTAGAAACTTTTACTGATATCATTTACTCATGCTTTGATAATAACAAATTCGCATGTGGTCTGTTTTTGGACGCTAGCAAAGCTTTTGATTGTGTTCGGCATGACCTACTGCTAGAAAAACTTGATGTCATGGGCTTTAGGGGTCCTTTTAAAGATTTGCTGAAAGAATATTTTTCTAATCGGGCTCAAGTTGTTGAAATAAGCGGGCATCGAAGTTCTGAATCATTTTTGTCGGCAGGTGTTCCACAGGGCTCTGTTTTATCGCCTTTGCTTTTCAATTTATTTGTAAATGATTTATCGAATGCTGTCGCAAAATGTTACATCTTTCAATACGCCGATGACACGTTATTGTTGTCAACAAATACTTCGTTGCCTCTGGCCATGGATGCTCTTAGAACAGATGTGGTGCATGTTATGAACTGGTTCTTAAATAATTATATTGCAATTAATCAACAGAAAACTAAACTCATTTGTTTTCGTAATACTCATAAAAAGCCTTCTTTTGTTGAACCATTGTTTTTACATTCTTCGCATTGTCTTAATTGTTCTTGCATTCCAATTAATTTTTCAAATAGTGTCAAGTACCTTGGTATACTTTTTGACAGTGATATGTCTTGGAACAGTCATCTTACCCTAGTATGCAACAAGCTTCATGGTTTATCATGTGTACTATACAATGTTCGTTATTTATTACCTTTTCAGACTCGCAAGCTTATTGCACATGCTCTCATTTATGGGATTCTCAGATATGGAGTCACTGTTTATTATCATTGCTCAAAGACTTGGCGAATGAAATTAAATGCGATACTAAAGAACATCCTTCGATCTGTGGCATACAACACAAATGCTTCACCTGATTGCAATTTGTTTTCGCTTTTACAGCTGCCCTCTTTTGATGCCCTCTTCCATCATGTAGTCATTCGTGCTCACTTTTGGGAGAGTACATTTTTGGTGCCTTTCATTCCTGCTCGTCCTTTTCGACATCATCCCCGTTTTATGGTACCTCGCTGCTACACTCACTATGGCCACTTCACTCGTAATTATTACATACCAAAAATGTTTAATTCTCTGCCTGATTCAATCTTTTCAGTTTCTTCGTTGTCTCTATTAAAGAACTTCTTAAAAACACATATGTCGGTAACCTAAACTGTTTCTTTGTTCTTGTTTTGCCTTAGGTATTGCGGTTTATCATTGTTTGCTTGCTTTGTAACACCTATTGTTTAATATATCTGTCTTTCATCGATTGCCGAGTACTGCCCTACAAGCCTTTATGGCTTGGGCAGACTTGTCTTAAAGATTGTATTCTGTTCTCTGAAAATAAAGGTGTTTATTATTATTATTATTATTATTATTATTATTATTATTATTAAGTTTACAAGTAACCTAACCTTGAGAGTGTTCATCAGCTCCACCCACGTTCATAAGCGGCGGACGTAGCACGTCCTGAGTTACCGCTGATGTGACGTAGAACGTCATCGAACGGCGAGGGTGGAAGCTGTGTGAGAACCCTCTTATGCTTCAATGGCGTCAAGGCTGCCAGAACAGAGACCCTCGCTAAGCAATTAAGCAAACAAGGGAAGGGGAATGAGGGACTCGTTATAAATATGACAGAAGCCAACAGCCACAGAAACCAAGGGGCACAGGGGATTTTTTTTAATTAATATATTTATTTTGTGGTGTTGATCAATTTAGAATATTTCTGAATATGTTATCGCTTAAAGCTAATTGATAGAAAAGCAGAAGAAAAATCCCCTGTGCTCCTTGGTTTCTGTGGCTGTTGGCTTCTGTCATATTTATAACGAGCCCCTCATTCCCCTTCCCTTGTACAGGAGTGTTTGATATGAGCGTCCCATTTCATTTTGTTTGTGAAGGTTACCCCCAAATATATAACTGCGTTGACTTCTGTTACATGTAATCCCATTAGGTGGTACGAAAATTTTAAAAGCACCCTTTTTCGTGTTATGCAGATGTATGAGGTTTTTTCCGCGTTAATTTCCATACAGCATTTCTGACACCATCTGGCAATATTTGCTAAGGAAGAATTGAGTCGTATCTGGTCATTACTTGTGCGCACTGTGGTGTCGATAACGCAGTCATCCGCAAAAAGCCTTACCAATACGCCAGGTTCGACTTGGGAGTGAATGTCATTAATGAATATGATAAAAAGGACTGGGCCCAGCACAGACCCTCGTGGAACACCGAAGTAGACATCCAATACTTCATTCAGATTAAGTATCACTTATTTTAACATACTGACTGCGGTTTCAGAGGTAAGCGGTTATCCAATTTACTATGTTAATGTGAATCCGGATATTTTTCAGCCTGTCGATTTATTCGGGATGGGGCACTCTGGGATGGGGCACTCTGCTCTAGCAAAGTCTCTGAATATCGCGTCAACTTGAAGTCTCGAGTTAATTACTGCGGCAAAGTCATGCGTTATTTCCAGAAGTTGAGTTACGGTAGAAGGCCGTTTACGAAACCCATGTCGTTTGGGGTAAAGTAGGTTGTTATCTTCTAAGTCAGTTGTAATTGCCTTGGTGATGATATGCTCCATTATTTTAAAACAGCAACTCGTGAGTGAAATCGGCCTGTAAGTGTTTACCAGTAACTTGTTACCTCCTTTGTTGATCGGAAGTACCTTTGCACAGAGCCAATATGTCGGCAGGGTGCTGTTTGAATCAAATAGGCAAATGTTACATGCGCTAGAAAGCGATCTTTGAACACAAAAAGCTTGTCCTAGGCGAAATACCCTTTTTCTTTTCGTTGAACTTCACAAGGACGAGAAATTGCATGTGTAAGAAAGGAAAAAGAGAGCAGACTATTGAACTAGAATGCTCATCTAATGTCGATCTTACTTTAACACAAGAACTATATGTTGGTATGCTACATACTGACCCGAAAAACGCGGGTTCGATAGCAGCCGGGGCGTTTGTATTTCAATGGAGGCAAAATGCGTGTTGTCCGATGTCACTGCGCTTTAAACCACAGGTGGTCTTAATTATCCGGAGCACCCCACTACTGAGTGCTTGATAGGCTCAATCGCTTAGGGACGTTAAAACCCTATAAATTAGTTATCTTAAAATAACGGCTTGCTGGGTTAGTTGGCAACTGCACTCTTTGTGATAACTGCTGTTGGATCGAAACTGTAGAACATCATCATCAATAACGGCTGAAAAAAGACCTTTCATTCACTTGTTAAAAACTTGAACTGGGCGAACGTATATAAGGAACCCGATCCATCTGTATCCTACGATATTTTTATGTCCGAATTAAAAATTTGCTACAATGCTGCTTTCCCACTCACAACAATTGTTCGGCACAAGAAAGCAAGAAAAGAATGGATTACGAATGACCTTTTTAAGCGCATAAAACGCAAGGGTAAGCTGTTCGAACAGTTTCTGCGGACGCGTGATATTGCAAAGCTGCAAGAATTCAAGCGGTTCAGGAACAAACTTTGCTCTGACTTAAAAATTGCCAAGTGTAGATTTTATCAACATAAGTTCGAAAAGTGTGGAGATAACCCCCGAATAACATGGAAACAATTCAATGAACTAAACACTACGCACGTTTCTGGTATACCATTTGAATTAGTTATAAATGGTGCCACTTATTCGGAGCAAAACTTAGTTAACCTTATCAATGATAATCTAGCTAACGCAGGTGCTGAAAACTTTTCATCTCTTTCATTGCCTCGCAGCAGTCTGGAGAGATATATAGGGCAGACGCTGCTTGAAAGTGCATTTTTAACGCCCACTTCTGAGGATGCGATAAACCTTATCATAAACTCGTTCGATAACCGATCGGCAGCTGGCCACGACGACATTAAAGCTGCACCTATAAAAGAAACTGCCCACTTAATCTCAAAACCACTCGCTTACATCTGCAACAGCATACTCGCTTCGGGAATCTTTCCTGCGAAAATGAAGATAGCTCGTGTCGTCGTCATTCACAAGGGAGGAACATACAGTGACCTGAACAACTATAGGCCGATTTCAGTTTTGCCTCTTTTTTCGAAAGTGATTGAACGTGTCATACACAAACGCCTCGACAACTTTCTTGCTGCAAAAAACATCATATCAACAAAGCAGTACGGGTTCAAGAAAGGAAGATCAACTGAAATGGCCCTCGTACATATAAAAAATAAAATAATTAAAAATATTGAGGATAAACGCTACACCGTTGGAATATTTCTAGATTTTCGCAAGGCCTTCGATTCCATCAAACATCATACTTGGCTAAGAAAACTGGAAATATGTGGAATTAGGGGCATAGCACTTCAACTCATGCGCAGTTACCTTGAGTCGCGTTTTCAGTTCGTATGCCTACATGGGTATAAATCAAACCCAAAGACTGTAAAATATGGTGTACGCAAGGATCTATATTAGGCCCTTTGCTCTTCTTGATCTATATAAACGATATAGTTAACATTCCTCAAACTGATGATATATTATTATATGCAGACGATACGAATGTATTCTTCTCTGGAACAAATCTTCATGAACTTGAAAACACTGCTAACACGTGGCTATCAAATCTTAGTGTATGGCTAAACTTAAATAGTCTTGAACTCAAGGAGAAAAAAACTAAATTTATGCTTTTTTGTGCAAAAAACAAGCCAGTAGATTAAGATTTTAACCTTCGCTACGGCTCTTGCTACCTTGAACGTGTCAGCTCCCATTCCTTTCTAGGAGTTAAATTCCATCACAACCTAGGCTGGAGCGACCACATAGACCAGACCCGTGTCAAGATATCGAGAGCTGTTGGTATGCTTTCCTGGCTTCGAGATCTTATACCTTTCTCGCTGAAAAGACAGTTGTATTTCTCTCTTATCCATTCTCGCATCAGTTATTGTCTTCTTATCTGGGGTACTTGTAACAAAACTGGCTTAGAAAAAATATCAGCCCTGCAGTCGCGTGCCGCTCGGTTACTTTTACCTGCAGGAGACGACACAAATAGTTGCTCGGCAAATACACAGTCTCGAATGATCCCTGTGAAAACCATGTATGAACTCAATATATGTGTGTCTATTTAAACAAAATAAAAAAAAATTACATTAATTTTTTTAACACGTACCTAAATAGATCTACTGGTTACAGCTTGCGTCAGACTTCTGTTGTGGTAAATAGGCCTCGTACTAACCACGGAACACAATCAATTGAGCTCCAAATCATGTTGATGTGTAATTCTCATCCGTTTGTAATAGATGCTGGTAAAAATAGTTCCACGCCCAGGGGTTTTAAACGCATCTGTTCGTCTTTCTTTTTGTTTAACGTTGTGTCCTAGACGACGAAATGCTTACTTCTGGTTCCGTTTGAAGTAATGTTATGTCGGTTCGAACAACCCTAATGTATTGCATTTCTGTACCATTTTGTATATGATTTAGTCCGTATTATTATTTTATTATCTGTATATATTAACAAGAACTGTTTATGATGCGTCTGTTGTGTAAGTGATGGCAAATACAGCCTTTTTTTGTTGTATAATGCAATACCGCTCCTGCTGCTGTACCCAGACGAGGACAAGACCCAGTCAGGAGGTTTAGCACCTCCTTTTGCCTTGCCTCGTGGGCAATACCTGTTTGTTGTCCGAAGGAGAAATAAACAAAAAAATATCCTGCTTGAGTGCCCTGCGTATGCTGACGAGCGCGTATACCACGAACATTGCATGGAGGAGCTCTCTAACAATAAAAAAAGTGTTCTAGGTCCCTTAGCCTGCCGTAGGCAAACGAGACGTGCTACTTTTTTGCATATTTAAATGACAGTGGATATCTTGACAAGGACTACTTTTACCTTGCATGCTACTCTCCTGCATTCTTCAAGCTGTGGACTTCGGTATCCCTTTTGTTGGACTATCCACTTCATCATTTGATATGTTTGGTCATTTCTCGCCGACGCACTTTGGTACGCATTTAATGTTATCTTCTGCCCGTTTTATTTCTTTAATTTCACCTTTTCTACCCCACTTCGCTTCCTCCTTCATCTCCTATCCATCTATTCACCACGCAGAGTAGCATGCCAGCGATTTTTAAACGCCAGCCAAATTCTCTGTTATTTAATTGAAGGGTCTCTCTCTTGGTAGCATTATACCCAAACCAAAGCAGTCGGCAATGTCACTGGTTGGTCTGATTATAACTTAGTCCCTACGAGTAACTGCGCTGACATCTTTTACAAAGTGTTTTTCCGAAGCGCTTCAATGCGACCATATATACACTTCAAGAAATAAAGCACTACAAAACACATGTATAGATAAGGCGCTACAGAAGTAGGTATACCCAAGTAGCCCAGCAACAAACGGGACCATAGTTCCCCTCTTCCCTCTTTGTGTTTTGAAAAGTGCTTCTAAATTGCTCATGTAACCCATTGGATTTGACTGCGATAGATTATTGAGTATAATCGACCGGTTAAAACGATGCTCTTCTTGCGGCCCCGATAATGTGACTACCAAAGTCCTCAAAAAATTTGAAAGTTATTCTGTGATAATGTTATCTGAATTATTTGAAAAGTCACTTCAGCTTCGGATATTGCCTGACCATTGCAGGATAGGCAGCGCAGTTTCACTTCATAAATCAGGCGATAATCACGCGGCAAACAACTATAGACCACTATCTAACTTGTGCATCATGCAGAGACTCCAGAACAGGGAGGGAAAGGGGGCGGTCGCCCCCCCCCCCTCCCCCGTTTCCCCTGAGCAGAAACTGTGATGGGGGCAGGGTCCCCCCCGCGTCAGTCTCCAACTGTTTGCGCTGAGATCAGATTTGTGACAAACGCTTCAGTTCCAGGATGTTATTAATGTAACGCAGTGTGGCTGAGTTCACTTAATATTTTATTTCGGAATACTGTCAATCCCATCTTGGGATTTTTTACAGGAGAGGGCAAAACATACAAATTCAGGTCCAGTGCTAATTTTTTTTAAGAGTAGAAAACAAAGGCAAAACATGCAATACAAATGGCAATAATAAATAAAGCAATCATGTCATCAAACTGATGATGTCATTTGATTACAATAAATACACTGAGAAGAGTACTGTAATGCAAGAATACGAGCAAGGTTATGATGAGAGGAATGAAAGTACAGAACTCTCAGCGAGGGTAATAAATTTGTCTATGGTGCGCTGGGCTGTGACTGATGGTTGCAATTGATTTCAATCTCGAACAACTTGTGGAAAAAAAGAATATTGGAAAGTATTACTGCGACAGAAATATTCTTCAAGGGTGAGTGCATGTTTGTGACGTGTTCCTCGTGTAGTGTTTATACGAACAAAGTCTGTGGGAGACATCTTTAATGCATTATTAAGAAGTAGATACAAAAGCTTTAAACGGTGCAATTTGGCACGGCTGGTCAGCGTGTGAAGCCCTGCCGTGGCTGAAAGATCCGTGGCTGAATGCATGCGGCCATAGCAGTTGAAGATAAAGCGCACGGCTTTCCTTTGCACCATCTCGAGCGTCCGTGAAAGTTGAAAACGGATTATCGGACCATAAGTTAATTTACTTCTCCTTCATGTTACCATCTAAACAAGCTAAACCACCTAAATCAGTCGTTCTTAGAAAAGATTTCCTTCGGGCAGATGACACCTCGATTTTAGACCACCTGGACTTGGTTCTTAATGCAGTTGAAGATGATGTCGAAGCCTTGTGGGCTAAATTTTGTGGTGCAGTTAGGTTTTGTATCGATAGGTATGTCCCATCGAAACAAGTTCGCAAGCGTAGCCGTAACCCTTGGATAACCAGGGAAATTATTCACATTAAGCGTAAAATTAGGAGGCTAAGGAAGCAAAACAAGGAGTCAACGCCCCTTTTTGCCAACCTAAAACATAGCATGTTACGTCAAATAAACGATTCAAGAAGAAGTTACTTCTCCGATGGTCTAAACAAGTTCATTAGTAACGATGTCCAAAAGTTTTGGCGCTATTTGAAAAAGAGCAATCTTGACATCCAGAAAACAAATATTGGGGAAACTTCAACTGCTGACGCTTGGGAGATAGCGGAACACTTTAACAAGTATTTCCAGAGCATTTTTTCAAAGCCTGAACAATATGAACTTCAGTATTCAATCTGTACAGAATCGCAAAGTATTACAGTAAATCGTGAAGGAGTCGTAGCCATGCTTCTAGAACTTGAAGATAGCAAATCAGCAGGACCGGATGAAACACCAAATGCTTTTCTAAAGCGTTACGCAGAACAGATATCGGCATTTCTGACTAACCTTTTTCAGTTATCTCTAGATTCAGGTGAAATACCAGCACTATGGCGCACGGCACGTGTTGTCCCAGTTTACAAAAAAGGTGAACCGTTATCTGTCGCGAATTATCGACCAATCTCGATCACATGTACGTGCTGTAAAATGCTGGAACACATTGTAGCATCATATATTCGGCAACACTTAGAAGGGAACAAGGTATTATCTGAATTCCAACATGGTTTTCGAAAAGGGCTCTCAACTGTCACACAACTGCTATCGACTGTGCATGAACTGGGATGTGTGTTAGACGGGAACGGTCAACTCGATGTATTGTTCCTAGACTTCTCTAGAGCTTTTGACCTGGTTTCACATGCAAAACTGTTGTTTAAACTGGAATGTATCGGTATTCCTCAAAATATTGTCCACTGGATCAAGGCCTACCTTAGTGATAGGAAACAATACGTCACCATTAGGAACTGTTCTTCTCGGATGTTAGATGTTACTTCTGGTGTGCCTCAGGGAAGTGTCTTGGGCCCGCTCCTTTTTTTAGTTTTTATCAATGACCTGTTAGATGTTATTCCTGCGCAAGTTTCTGCCCGATTATTTGCCGACAACTGCGTTGTGTTTAAAGAAATTACGTGCACAAAGGATCAAGAAATTTTACAGGATACTCTAGAAGCTATTTCCCACTGGTGTACAAATTGGGGTATGCAGTTAAACACTGATAAAACGGTACTTTTAAGAGTAACAAGGAAAATACACCCGTGTTCCTTTACATATAAGCTTAACAACAATAATATCTTAGAGGTGGGCTCATATAAATACTTAGGGGTTACGTTTACAGATAAATTAACTTGGTCAAAACACATATCAGAAACTTCTGCTGCTGCACTTCGCAAACTGTGGTTTCTTAAGCGAAAACTTAGGAATGCTCCTGCCAGTACTGTCTTGCCTATAACAACTGCGTAAGAGCTAAACTTGAGTACGCGGCGGTTGTATGGGACCCCCATAATAAAAAAGATATCATACAACTCGAGCGTGTGCAAAGAAAAGCTGTGCGATTTATATTTGGAAAATATAGAAGACACGATTCCCCATCTACGCTTATGAAGCAACACAACATTCACACCCTAGAATCCCGAAGGAAGGTTAGTCGCCTCATCTTGCTTCATCACTGCCTGCAAGGAAAAATAAAAATGAAGTTGCCTAATTGCGTCAAAGCTCATTTTACAAGAAGAACCAGGCATACGCAGGAACACTCACTGGCACCAATTTTCGCCCGCACAAACACATTTAAAAATAGTTACTTCCCTAGAACTGTATCCGAATGGAATGCATTACCTTCTCATAGTTTTCTGTAGAGCAATTTTGTAGCAGAGTTGGAACGTCATCTCTTTATTTCATGAGTTTTGTTTGTTTTGTGTTGCGATGCGATGCCTGTCTATATGTTCAATTCTGATTGATTGTCTGACTTATTATTTTTTTCTCTATGCATATGCTTGTCATTTTTTGTATTGAAAAGTGTTTGAATGTGCCCCTCCTGCTAGGACCATGCATGGTCCGCAGTATTTCAAATAAAAAATAAAAAAAACGTTGTTTTTAGTGTGGGGGAACCAAGGTATGTTGGCGTATTCTAAGACCGGACGGATAAAAGTGACGTAAGCAAGAAGTTTTGTATCGGATGTAGAATGATAAAGGGCCCTTTTAAGGAAAAATAACTTGTTCAATGCTTTGCTGGCTATGGTTTGAACATGCGTAGTCCAGTTTAAGTCAGAAGTGATGAATACACCCAAGTATGGATATTCGGTCACACTACGGATATTTATGTTATTTTAAGAATACACATAATCTAATTTACACTTTTTCTTTGTAATAGACATAGAGACCGTTTTTTCAAAATCAATTACCATCTGCCATTTATTACACCACTCTGCAATTTTTCCTAGAGCATTTTTAATTTTTTCCTGGTCATTAGAGTCATTTATTTCTTGGTACAGCACGCAGTCATCCGCGAATAGTCGCATTTTTACTTCGGTTTCATTGGATATGTCGATAATAAAAAGTAGAAACAACAGCGGGGCTAAAACTGTACCCTGAGGTACTCCTCAAAGAACAGGTACTAACTTGGAGGCATGATGGTCGTATTGTACAAATTGGTAACGGTGAGAGAGGTAATTATAAATCCATCGTACGAGTGGTCCATCACCAAATATAGTTCTAAGTTTAAAGTGGAGTTTAGCATGACAGACTCGGTCAAAAGCCTTCGACAGAGCCAGGAAAAGGGCATCGATTTGTGACTGATTATTGAGGCACTGCGCAAAATCATGCATAATTTCTACTAGTTGCGTAGTCGTTGACAAGCCACTACGAAATCCATGTTGGTTTCTGTGGAGTGTGTTATTGACTTCAACAAAATTTGTCAGAAATTTCAAAATAATGTGTTCCAGTAATTTAAAGCATGTACATGTCAGTGATATGGGTCGATAATTAGCAGCAGATGAAATATTGCCAGATTTATGTACCGGAATTACTTTTGTTACTTTCCACTCTGAAGGAAGGCTACACTCGTCGATTGATTTTTGATATATCAGGCAGAGGTATTTACTTACAGGCTCGGCATATCGCTTGAGAAATTTGTTCGGGATTCCATCTGGTCCATCACATTTCTTATCATCCATGTTTAACAACATCATAAGCACTCCAGCCTCGGATATTGAAGGAGTGCCTGACAGCGTGGTCTTACATTCGAATGCGGGGGTAAGGTCAGAGGAGTTGTTATCATGTGTGAACACTGACTGAAAGTGAGTGTTAAAGGTGTCAGCGTCAAGTCCTTCGGTGGATTTTGCCTTGCTGCTTGTGCGTTGGGAACTTAGATATCTCCAGAATTTGCTGGGTGCTGTTTTAATCAACCCATTAAGTGTGGTTTTACAATAAGTCAGTTTAGCAGACTTTATTTTGCTTTTTAATAAGTTAGTTAGAGAGTGAAGGCGAGTAAGGTAGTTTGGATTCGGGCGTATTTTGTTTGGTTTTTTCAGTCGTTTGATTTTACGCTTGAAGTGGATAGCATCGCGTGTCATCCATGGATTCTTTTTCTTTGTGCATTTAGTTACAGTGGGAATGAAATTATCAATGCAATGCCTGACGTGAACCTTAAAACATTCCCAGGCCTGATCAATGGTTGGCGAACCATCCATACACAGTTCAAGGAAATTGGCGTATTCATGGACGAGATATGCCATAATGGCTGCGTCATTTGCCTTTCCAGCCAGTAAAAAGCCAGTAAAAAGTCCTGGTTACAGCGGTCAGTCTATGAGAAGTCACTGAATGGCTGACAGCTTTTCACGAGCATGAATGACTGCTAGATTTTATTAATGCGCTCAATAAATTCTCGCTTATGGAGGTGCCAACTAATGGTTCGTAACCATCCGACCTTCCCACCTGGTCATCATTTAAGACGAGCTTCGCCGACGTTTTCGGCCCCCGCGCCGTGCGGAAACTCCACGCCGAGCAACGTCTCCGTGCTCACGCGCAGCTACCGGCCGAAACATTCACGAGCTATATTGAAGATATCGTCGATTTAAGCAAGCGCGTCAACCTTTCGATGTCCGAGACAGAAAAAGTTGCCCACATTCTTAAAGGGATAACCGATGACGCTTTTTAAAATGTTCCTGGCGAAGAACCCCACCTCCATCAGTGCCGTCATCGAGCTGTGCCGAAGCTTTGAAGTGTTGCGCAAGCAACGCGCTTCTACGCGGCAGTCTGGTGCGCCTACCGAGAGTCTGCTGGCTTCGCCCTTGGTCCCTCGTCTTCGGAGCAATCCCTGTTCGTGGAGCGCGCCAAAGATTTCATACGCGAGGAAGTCGCCCGCCAGCTTTCTCTTTTCCATCACGTTGAAGGGCCCGTCTGCCCTACCGCCGACCTAGCGCCCTCCTTTGCGCCGACTATCCGCCGTGTTGTGCAGGAGCAGGTCGCTGCAGTCCTGGCATTCAGCACCCCGCTTCATCCTGTACCGCTCACCCATGAGCCGTCACCCGGACGCCGCGCTCGGTTGCCCCTCCCACTTACCGCAGTCTGTTATGCCCCGCCCCCGTCCATGCCAAGCCACCACCGCCAGCAGCCTCGTTCTCTCGCACACGACGGCACCCCACGAGCCCTTGGCCCACCGCCGACAATCGGCCCATCTGCTACGCTTGTGGGCTTCCAGGCCACGTCTCTGCCGTCAGCACGTGCGTCGTTCTGAAGATGATGTGCGCCCGTACGGATGCGATCACGAGCCGCCCTCCCCTAATGGCTCGTCTATGCCTCGCCCCGAGTATTCGACTCGCCGCTCGCCTACCCCTCGCCGCCGTTCAATTTCCCCAATGCTTCGGCGCCGAGATACCCTCCCAGTGGAAAAAAATAACCGCAGTTCCGGAGGCAAGAACTGCGTCTTTTGCGAACTCGTTAAGTCCTCCGTTTCCTCCCGCTAACGTGATTCAGGCGTTTGTCGAAGGTGTCCCTGTTCTCGCACTCGCTGACACGGGCGCTGCTGTGCTTGCGATTAGTGACTCTCTTGGCCGCAAAATTCGCAAGGTGACGACGCCCCTGTCTCACTTTTCGCTCCGTACGGTCAGCTCGCAGCGCATCCACCCCATCGCAGCCTGCACGGTAAGCGTTTCTATCAACGACGCAGCATATCTCATCGAGTTTGTTGGGCTGAGTGCGTGCTCTCACGATGTCATCCTAGGATGCGACTTCCTCTCAACCGACCATGCAGTGATATATGGTGCCCGTGCTTAACTTGGGCTGTCTTCCATGCGTAACGTTTCCTTGTGCGACCTGCCTGCGCTCTCCGCTAAACTCTCGTAGCTGCCGACACCGCCATACCACCCTTCTCTTCTGCCCTCGTCCCGTTCCTACCATGTAAAAACATGCGTTACCAGAGAAAACATGCATTCTCTATTCAACACGCCCTATCGAAACTTGCAAAAAGAAATTTACCAACATAAGGACAGCAAGAAAGATTGCATTGCAAAAAAAACAAAACAAAAAAACTGAAGGCACTGTAACCGTTACAAAAACAGGTTCGCTATGTCCCTATGCGTCATTGTAATAATATCTATGTGCTGGAAGTCAATATCGTTCAAAAGAGACGGTAATGAACATTTTGTCCTTTCAACACCAAAGCCAGTCCGTGAAAAAGCAACAAACCATGGTTCGCTTCCTGAATCGCACTTCTTAGTTTGTGTTTGCTTGCAGGGATCCTGGTGCATGAATTGCTCTATGCGTTGTTTTCTATTTTGGTGCCTGAATGTATTTATACGCGCAGCGTGCCAAATAAATGTCAGTTGCTAGTTCAGCGCTGTGTTGTCCTTTTCCTCCTTTCCTCTGCTCTCTTTTTTTTTGGCCTTCGGCCTTGCGCTGTTTCAATCATATCAAACCATGGTGGTTGGTACCTAAAAGAGTAGGCTTTTGTCACTGTTTTCAGGTTTGCTATGTTTAAAACAATTTGTGATCTACTTTGTGCTGCTTTTTTTATAGCCACACAGCAGTTTGTATGCGTATATATTTTCCGCTGTTATGATCCTGCGCTTTCGGAAAAGAGGTAGTGTACGCTCAAACCTAGGCGTATTCTCTATAGCACGGACAGCTTTCTCTTGTAGTAGTAGAAGCTTGTTAATGTTTGTTATAGAGGTATTTGCCTATACTAAGCAGCAGTAGTAAATTTGAGAGTTAAAAAGCGCATTGCAAATAAGTCTCTTGATATTAGCAGGAACCATTCGGCGATTTTCTTTCTTTCATTTCATCTTCTCCCAACAGAGAAAAAAGGAGCAAGTGCTAAAGGCTCATAGCCTGACAGAGGCTCCTGCCACAATTCGGCATTTCAGTGCATACTTAATAAAAAGAAAAGATAGACAGGGAAACAGCTCTGAATTACATAAACACATTTGAACAGATAAATATTTGAACATATAAAAGTGCACATATAAATATGAAATTAGACAACACTTAGTAGAATTTAAGGGAAAAAAAACGCTAAATGCACATCTCGGCACTGTACAAAACTCATGCTCTTGCACAGAAACAAACATATAGATTACAGACACATAGCACACCGCACTCTGATAATATATGTACACCTTGATTACACCGAAAATTAATGAATGCAAACAATGTCTTATTAAAGGAAAGAAACGGTTTTTTAAACAAATATTGCCACGTATCATTGTAGTGTTTGTTCTTTCACGCTCAAGGCTGCTGGAAAGGGCTGTTATCATTTTTGTTCTTTACGCGAGAAGCGACCAGTCTAATCTCGATTGTTCACAGCCATGAACAGCTGCGTCTATGTGTTTCTAGATTACTCTAGATGATCTCGACCTTTTATCTCGAAGTTTCCTTGCCGGCTTTAAATTGAACGATGCCGCGAGCAGCGGACATTCGTAGTTCGACGACTGACGAGCACGTTTGTTGCTTACACCACCGCCGAGTGATTCAGTTCTTTTGTGGGCGCAAGTCAGCCCAAATAAAGAGCTTCGTTTCCAAGACTGGTTGGTGTCTTCCTGACCACTGGACTGCCGTCACTACAACGTGACATCTGGTGGAGGTGCGGGGTAGCCTTCCAGGTACCGGAAAACCCCTGCAAGTCGTGACGCCAGCCCTTTGAGTTATTCGCCGGAAGACCTGACTCCAGTCTACGACGCAGCCTCTGGAGCCTCCAGCCATTACTTACGCTGCAGAAGTGCGCCGTCCTGTACCTCGACGACGGGACCCAAGCCCCTATCGCCCTCAGCCAGCTGCGTTGGACCGCCGCCCACTCGCCCCAACCCGCCCATCCTACGAGCGACGCGCGCAGCCGAGGAAATGCGACGAGTGGAGAACTCCCGACCAGCGCCGCCCACTATGCTTCCACTGTGGCGAAGCCGGTCACGTCCTCCGGCACTGCCCATACAGGAGACTGGGCATCCGAGGGTTCTTTTACGACGCTCCACGACCCCGACCCGGCCAGCGACCAGCCGAAATCGAGGAGTTTTTGCGTCGAGAAGGATACTCATCGCCGAGCCACCTATCGCGTTCTCCGTCGCCATCGTCACCGCGCTAAGTACCTCCTAGCCGAGGCTACGCAGTGCGTGGACGTTTCCCCAGCCCCCGAAGGTTAAACTGAATAAAGCAGCCTGTGGAGGTGAGGTTGCTTCTGAGCGCAAGAATTAAGATCCTCCATCGATGAAATCAGAAGACCATGCCCCCTACGACGACGACGACCCCTACGACGACGACGACCCCTACGACGACGACGATCCCTACGACGACGACGATCCCTACGACGACGACGATCCCTACGACAACACCGACGACAACACCGACGACAACACCGACGACGACGACGACGACGACACGGCCAGACTTGAAGCTTTTACCGCTGCCCTTACACCTTATTAGGAACGCTAAAGGACTCTAAGTGCTCGAAGCATTTCTCCGTGTCTAATTTCATTTTAAAGCATCGAGACGCTGCTTCTTTGGAAGGGGGGTAATGCCACGTATCATTGTAGTGTTTGTTCTTTCACGCTCAAGGCTGCTGGAAAGGGCTGTTATCATTTTTGTTCTTTACGCGAGAAGCGACCAGTCTAATCTCGATTGTTCACAGCCATGAACAGCTGCGTCTATGTGTTTCTAGATTACTCTAGATGATCTCGACCTTTTATCTCGAAGTTTCCTTGCCGGCTTTAAATTGAACGATGCCGCGAGCAGCGGACATTCGTAGTTCGACGACTGACGAGCACGTTTGTTGCTTACACCACCGCCGAGTGATTCAGTTCTTTTGTGGGCGCAAGTCAGCCCAAATAAAGAGCTTCGTTTCCAAGACTGGTTGGTGTCTTCCTGACCACTGGACTGCCGTCACTACAACGTGACAATATGATTTGACATATTTCTTAAACTCAGGTTTTTGGAATTTAATTTCTTTTCCTATGAAATTCAGCAAATAAGGAACTTGGAAATTTAAGATCTGTCTGCCATAATTGGTCCTAGTGAGCGGTATTCTTCTTGTGTGTTTACGTAAGGTGTAATTTGATTCTTGGAGGTTTGCTTCAGAGAGGTACAATTTATTGTTTTTTATGTATTGTAATAACTTGAAACAATATATTTACGCAGCTGGAAGCATTTCATGTTTAATAAATAGTTGTCTGTTGGAAGATCAGACGGTTTTCCTTGATAATTTTCAGATATTCGCAACGCCTTTTTTGGAGGATCGTTAGTTTGTTATAGTTATGAGCTGTACTAAGTACCCCATACTAGACTAAAATGTGATAAGGAATACAATGTTTGCTTCAACCACAAAGGAATGAGCTTACCAATTTTATACATACAGGCCACGGTTTTTCCTAACTCTGCAGCTAATTTATTCACATGCGTGTTTCAGGACATATCATTTTGAAACCATACGCCCAAGTATTTTTGAGCTGTCACCTCATGCAGTCGCGTGTTGCGAAATAATATTACAATATTTCCAAAAGACGGTTTATTTATAGATTTAAATATCACATATTTGGTTTTACTTACATTTAACTGTAACTTATTTGTGTCCAACCAGTAAGAAAGGTTGTCTACTTAATCATTTATTTATTTTTTTATTTATCATCATACCCACAGCGCCATTGGCTGGCATTACAGTGGGGGGGTAGAAGAAAAAGTACACAAATGCCACCGCGTGCAGGTGGTTACAAAAAAAAAAGATAACAATGAGATAGAAAGAACACGGAATTATACACAAAAAAATGTCACAGCATGGAAGAAAATGAATCATTTGATAATATGGACACTACTTCCTCAGGCAGCTTGTTCCATTCCGAAACCGTTTTGGGGAAAAAAGACATTTTAAAAAGGTCAGTCCGGCACCTGTATTCTTTAACTTTAAGTGAATGATCTCTACGTAAAGACACGTAATCAGGGTTGGCTATATATTTGGTTCTGTCTATTCCAGTTCTAGAATGAAATATATTATGAAATAATTTTAAACGCAGTACTTTCCTACGTTTTTGAAGTGAGTCCCAACCCAAAGATTTTTTCGCGCTCGTTACACTAAAATATCGCCCATAGTTATTGAAAACAAAACGAACAGCCAAATTCTGAACTCTTTCTAGCTTTTGAACGTCAAGCAAGGTTTTCGGATCCCAGACTGTGCAAGCATACTCAAGTATGCTTCTAACGTTTGTATTATACAGCAGTTCTTTAGTCTTTAAAGGGAAAAGTTTAGCGTTACGTCGCAGGAAACCTAAAACACGACAGGCTTTGGCAGTAACGAAATGCACGTGACGATGCCAAGACATTGAACTTGTTAAATATACACCAAGATATTTAAATTCCAACACTGAAAGCAGTCTGCTATTATTTATGTTATAAGTGAAAATATGGGGAACCTTCTTTTTAGTGAAACACATATGTACAGATTTTTGTAAGTTAATATGCATTCCCCAGTTCTCACACCACTGGGCCACTTTACACAAATCCTGTTGTAATGCATCGCAGTCACTTTGATCGTTAATAATTCTATACAATACACAATCGTCCGCAAAAAGACGCATGTATGAAGAAATACCTGAAAAGATGTCATTCATGTAAATTATGAACAGTAATGGGCCCAAGACGGATCCCTGAGGCACCCCTGATGTTACAGCCACCTCATGCGATTGTTTCCCGTTGACAACAACACATTGACGCCTAACGCTCAAATATTCCTTTATCCACCTAATAACGTTCTCATTTATGTTGTACCAGTATAATTTTTGTATTAATAAGGCATGTGATACAACGTCAAAGGCCTTCCTAAAATCTAGAAAAATACAGTCAACAGAATATCCCTTATCTAAAGCACTTGACAGGTCATGTACAAATTCGGTAAGCTGGGTGACACACGAGTAACCACTGCGAAAGCCATGTTGATTAGTATTTAATAATGAATGTATACTAAGATGATTCATAATACTAGTATAAAACACATGCTCTAAAACTTTGCATAATACACTGGTCAAGGACACTGGTCGATAATTTGAAACAACATTCCTAGGTCCCGATTTATGTATAGGTACAACATTAGCAAGCTTCCATTCATCAGGCAAGGAGCCTTCCTGTAATGACTTTGTGAAAAGAATTTGAAGGTACCTTGACAACGCAAAAGCACAAGAAGAGAGCAGGATCGTGGGTAAGCCGTCCGGACCGGTGGCACTGTTATCTTTTAAGCGTTCTAAGAGCGACACAATTCCTCGCTGATCAAATTCAATGTTCTCCATGGGTTCCGTACTGTTTTTTCTAAGTGAGGCATTGGCGCATTTGAAAAGGATAGGTTTGTGTCATTTGCATACATGACTATTCGAGGTGAAGAAGGTATTAATGGACGATCACTTACGTACAGATTAAATAATAAAGGCCCCAGTATCGATCCTTGAGGAATACCATTTAGAACTACTGATAGTGGCGAGGACAGTTTATTAAGACACATATTGATACCGTTTGGTCAAGTAGCTCTCTAAGAGTATGTGCGTATTCCCTCGTATTTCATACCTTTGCAGTTTACATAAAAGAATGTCATGATTAACGGAGTCGAATGCTTTACAATGATCTTGAAATAAGCCAACCGTGTATAAACGATTTTCGATGTTCTTTATTATTTCTTGCTTGACGTTGAGTAGTGCGAGTTCACATGATTTGTTCTTCTGGAAACCGTACTAAGCATCGCTCATTATAGTTTATTTATGTATGAAGCTTATTAATCTTAAATTTATGATAGTTTCGAACACTTTTGAAAAAATTGGAAGGACAGGTATGGGCCTGAAGTTATTTACTGAGCTATCATTCCCACGTTTATGAATAGGACTTACTCTAGCTATCTTAAGGCTTTCAGGAAATATTCCCGGCTCAAGCATACAATTATTAATGTGAGTTAAAACTGGTTAAATAATGTCAGCTACATGTTTTGTGGGGACAGCTTTTATATCACCAAAGCCAGAGGCAGAAACATTTAGTTTACCAGTTATTTTGCTGACTTCATGAGGGGAGGTAGGGGACAATATAAGCGAGTTTACCACGCTTTCACTTGGCGGGGCAGTAGAAAGAGTATGCTGATGATGACTGCAAACGTAATTTCCACAACTGATAAAATGTTGATTCAGCGCTACTATTGAATCTTTAGCATTCAGACTATGGTCATTTAGTGTAACATTCAATATGTGTTCCTGCCCATTTTTACCAGTTAAGTTTCTCACTTGATGCCAGATTTTTCTCGGATCATTAAAAATACGCGTAAACAGTTCCTCATAGTATTTAAGTTTGGCCGTTTTTATTTCTGTATTAACCTTATTGCGAAATTTCTTGTAGCGAACAAGTTCACTCTCATCGCGACTCTTTATAAATGAAAGGAACATTTTATTCCTCTCTTATATTTTCCTTTACAGTGTGACATTTATCCATGGTTTCCTTACTTATTTATCCTGGCTAGCCTTTGTTTGCATAGGGAAAGCTCTTTCGTAGCACGTAATAAAATAAATAAATTTTTTTTGTAAGCATCATTTGGGTTTGACTCATTTATTACCGATACCCAATTGACATTTTCAATAAGGATGCGAAAATGTTCCAGTGAACGTGAATTTATGCGGCGGTAATAACAAAAACCTCTTCTACCTATGCTATTATGTTGCGGTATGAAGAAAAAAACTGGTAAATGGTCACTAATGTCTACAGACATACCGCCGGCTGACGAGTTTGGGGGATGTAGATTTGTGATACACAAGTCTATCAAAGTGGAACTATGCTGGGTGTTACGTGTGGGTATAGTGATTGCGTTTTAACATGCGTAAGAGTTTATTAAGAGGTTAAGCTGTCTTGAACACGTGTCATCGATCAACATATCTATATTAATGTCACCTTGAACTGCAAACGCCTTGCCGGATTTATGCAGATACGTCAACAGGTCCTCAAGGAAAGAAAAGAACTGGATTCTGCTCCCACATGGCGGTCTGTACAACACTGCGGCTAAGGCCCCGTTTAAGCGAAGTAAGAGGCATTACACATTCTGATATATCAGGGAAAATTCAGGGATGACTTCGTGTTTTGTAGTCTTTCTTACATATGTATGCTGCCACGCCCCCACCACGGCTGATGGCTCTGTATCTTAGGTGGCATACATAATCTTTAACCTGAATGGGACTATCGCGTTCGGTTAGCCATTTATCCGAGAACAATATGTCAAAGCGAGATCTAGTGTGTACAATTAAATCATGTATGCTGTCTTGTTTGTTTCCCATGCTACTAGTGTTTATATGTATATTATAGAAAGGAACCTATTAAAGTCTAAGTAAGTCTGACAAAGTGTTCTGTAATCATAATAACAACACTGAAAGTTGTTTACAGAGTCTATTTTCCTTAGTCATCCATGCCGCTCGTGTTCAAGTCATCTAACCTGTCATTTGATCTAGGTCTGCAGTACAGGCAATGTGGACAATAGTCGACGTGTCATCTTGTCGAGCTAGCACTTTTCCTCGGGCTGTCCACACATACTTCCATCCTATGTCCTTTTTATTTTTCTTAGCAGCCCCTAACAGTTGTTTTGCCTTCCTTGTCAGATGTTCGTTGACATAGATATCTTCTGTTTCTTCAAACACAAGTGCTTTTGCGTCAATTTTTGTTTTCCATGCTTTGACGAGAAAGGCGTTGCACAAAGCAGACAATGAGGTTTGTCTCGTTATGTCTAGAAGTAGGGACTTTGTGGCAGACATCAATATCCCTTTCATCGATTTCTTCTTTCAGAAGTTCAACAATTTTCCTTACTGTTTTCACTAGTTCCGCATCAAAAGGAATACCTTTGATTTCCAAAATATCGGACTGATGATAGCGCTGAAGTTCCTCAATTTTTTCTGTCAGTAGACCATGTTCAGCTTTAAGAGCCCTGTTGTCTTTTAAGACTTGCTGGATTTCTTGTCTTAGGTTCTTAATGTCTGCAGTGTCTTGTTTCAATGTCTTGATTTCATTTAATGCTTCTTTTATCTTTTCAAGTTCCTCAAACAGCTCAGTGCGAAGATCTTCAAGAGCCTTTTTAGCCTTGGCTAATACACTACACGCGACATGCACAGCGTTCACAAGCATTAAATTTCACTTCATTTCGGTAGTAGTGCACAAAGATAAGTAAACAGAAATACGATATTGATTTCCCTTACCTGCAAAAGCAGATAAGTTTAGATGCGTTCTCGAGGTGCACTGCTGCCGAAATGCGGATAGCACTCGCCGTCCAGCCGTTTATGTAGCCCACAGAATCTCTGGAAACGCCCCCAAGTGGTCGCGTTGGTATCAGCAGTATCGGCAGTTCAACGAATTGCAGAACCGAACTGACGACGTCGTATTTAAGAAGCGTAGCTTGTTGGGCCAGCTGGTGCATGGTAAGCGGAAAACCAGCGGAAAGGACGCTTTCACAAGGAGAAGTACACAGGACAACGCTGTAAACACAAATGAAAATTCTTTACTTGATGAATCGTCAACATCATGACAGGGCGCACATGCGCGAGAGCAACCACAAACGTTAACAAAAATAACAAACACGAAATAGATTAAGCGATCGAAGAAAGCGCGTGGCAACCTATGTTCCATTCATGAAACTATACTCTTTTGCCGTGAACCTAACAGAGCTGTCGCTGTCTCATTCAGTTCCTAACTGCTTGATTTTGAAGGCTTCTAAGATTTCTCGTTTTATCTGCGTTTTGCCGCGGCCAATGATTCTTACATTATGGAACAAAGGGGTGCAGTCTTTGCAGTGGTTGCAATGTCGTGGCAGATTTGCTGTGTTGCCTGGCTGCAGCGAAGTGCAGCCAGGCAACTTTTGACTTGCTACCTTTCTTCCACGGTGGTAGAACATGAAAACTGCAGGTGCATACAGAAGCAGGGCGTTCCAATTGGCTCGTGTGTAGCTCCTATTTTGTGCCACATATTTTTATCTCATTTTGGCAATGTGTTGCATGACACGCTTATTGACGATCGAGTAATGAAAGTGTTTAGGTTGTGGGGTTACTGGCACGGTTTGGACCCTGAACTCAGGGCCAACGCCACTCCGCTAGCTCGACCACACCTGTGGCCGCGAAGAACACACCTCCGAGGAATAAGCCCGCAGGCAAAACCTTTAATTGGGATCTCCCAATGTATTTCCTCGGTCGCGCGCAGGCAGCAGCGGCAGGCAACAGGCACAGGTCACAGGCACGGGAGACAGGCACAGAGCAGTTCAGGTCACCTGGGCCGCCGCTGGTGTCGCGTCCGCTCTCTCTCAAGGCTCGCTGTCAACTCTCCATCAGACTCTCCCGTGCGCGCGGCCCGCACGGCCGCCGAAACCGAGAGAGGGGTGGGTAAGGAGGGCTGCCCACGTGACGACGCGTAGTCGCGGGCACCTCCCCTCCGTTCCCCCCGCCGCCGCGCCTCCAGAGGAAGAGCCGCGGCAGGCCACGAGAGAGAGAAGGGTGCATCCGGCGGGCGAAGGGCAACATGGATCCCCACACCCTCCCTCTCTCAATAGTGACCTCCACCCGCTGAAGCGAACTCGGCGGATCAGCAGGTCCATGTCGCCTTTCCGGAGACTGGGCCCCGGGATGGTAGCTCTGCGCCTGGGGCGCGGGCCAGACCAGGATGGCGCCCGCGAAAGCCGGCCTGCTCCGCATTCAGGCCGCCCATCGTCAGCTCGCCCCGCGCTGTTCCGGAACCGCCGCCGAGGCCCCGTGCGATGGTGTGGGGGCGAAGTTCGGCGGCTCGACCCCAGCCGCGCGCCGCTCTCCGTGCCGTCGCTGAAGCCAGGGCCGTAAATCAGGGCAGCCGGAGGGGGCTCAGCTCCTCCGAGCGGGCGTCTTGCAGTGTTCCGGGCACAGGAACTACACCGGCTTGTGTATCCACACAGGCAGGGTGGGCACGAGACCTCTCGCACCAGGCTTTGCCGTGGTCGGCATGGGTCACATTCGGCGATCTCGCCCAGTTCGGATATTGTGACGTCGGGGGCAAGGATCTCCTTGCATGAGGTCCACCGTGCGCGATCTCGCGCGTCTGGCGTTCCTTCGCCGTTTGCTCGATCTCGAGCTGTTTTGGCAACCGACGCCGCCGTGTGCGTGATCTCACGCTTTCGGCATTCTCCCGTTGCCCCAGCGAGCTCGCTGGCTTCGGGTATTATAGCGATGCCTGTAGAGATCTCTCTGGGCTTCGCTCGCCTCTGCACAATCCTGCGCGGGTGGCGTTTCTGCTTCCACAGCAACCTCCCTCTGGAAGTACTGTTTCAGCTCTCCCACGTGAATGGGTCCGCTGATTCGGCCCGATCTCGGGTCTTTCAGCCGGTAGTTGAGCCGCGAAAGCTTCTCAGCGATCAGGAAGGGTCCCACCCATTTGGGCGCTAGACTGGCCGCGAAACCTGCGGTTGCATCGCTGAGTGCGTGATTGCGCTTGAGAACGAGGTCTCCCATCTGAAAGTCCACGTCTCTGTGTGCGCGATCATAAGTGGCCTTTTGACTTGCCCTGGCCTTCGCGCGGCTGCGGTTCGCCTCCTTAATGGCATTTGCGAAACGCTCGCGCAATCGCCTTGCGTAGTCGTCAACATCTGCCGTGACTTCGCGGACACTCTCCGACCCTTCCATCCGAATTGTGTCCATAGGCGTGTTCAGCTCCCTGCCAAACATGAGAAAAGACGGCGTGAAGCCGGTCGAGCGATTTGTGCTCGTGCGCAGAGCGAAGGAGATAGCGTCCAAGTGCTCATCCCAATCATTGTGCGATCTCGCATATGCGCCCAGGAGCGGCTTGATATCTCGATTTCGGCGCTCGCTCACATTGGACTGGGGATGGTAGCACGTGGTTTTCTGCTGCCGGACACCCATTGCTGCACACGTATCACGGAAAACTTTCGATGTGAAATACGTGGCATTGTCAGTGATCAGCCGCTTTGGGAAGCCGTAGCGGCAAAACACTTCACACAGCTTTGCCAGGATCTCCCGGGCAGTCGCTTTTCGCAGCGACCCCATCAAATCGCACGCCAGGATCTCCCAGGGCTTGGTGCTTAGGATGGGTTGGAGTAAGCCAGGTGGCTTTCCACCTCTAGGCTCTCTCTCTTGGCAGACGTGGCATGTTCGTACATATCTACATACGTCAGCCTTCATTCCCGGCCAGGTAGCAAACCGACAAAGCTTCTGCCATGTCTTTGGAGCGCTCCCGTGACCGTCTGCGTCGTGATAGTGCCGCATAGCGGCGCGCCGCAGTTTGCGCGGAATAACGGCTTTGAAACTCTCATCCGAGGCTTCTTTGCCTGGCACGTATTTTAGCAAAGCTCCATCACGGTCCAGCAGGAAGTTCTCCAACTCACTCGCCGCAATACCAGCGACACTAGAGTTAGCGCCAACCACACTACCAGTGGCTTCACAGCGCAATTTGGCCTGACTCGTCGGAGTGTCTGTCTCTTCACTAAGACTATTGATCAACTCCTGACAGAATGAGTCTTCCTGCTGAGCCTTGACAAGCTCTTCTCTGCTCAACGCCACCTCGAGAGGGATCCCCGCTCCAACGAGGTGCATGTGCTCTCGGGGCTTCGAAAACGGGGCACTCCCCGCAACGAGCTCCTTCCGCAGAGGGGGAGACAGTTGCCACTCTGCCTCCTCCTCGTCCTGGCTGGCCGGTTGGGTGTCAGTGACCGGCGCCCGTGACAGCGCATCGGCGACTACATTTGCAGTGCCTTTGCGGTAACGCACTTCGAACTCGAAGCGTTGCAGTGTCAGGGCCCATCGCGCAAGCCTCCCGCTGGGCTCACGCAGGCGTTTCAGCCAGGTTAAGGCCATATGGTCGGTCTCGACCGTGAACTTTGTTCCCTCTACGTACATCTCGAACCTTCGAAGTGCGTAGATGATGGCCAGGCATTCCTTTTCTGTCGCTGAGTAATTGCGTTCTGCCGGCGTCAGGGCGCGGCTCGCAAATGCCACAGGTAGGAGTTCATGCCCCTCCATCTGAAGGAGTACTGCTCCCACCCCGATATCACAGTCATCTGTCTGGATAACAAATGGGCGGTTCAGGTCGGGCAGCTTCAAAGCCGCCGTCTCAGCGATAGCGTGCGAGAGCTGATGAAAGCTCTTTTCCTGCTCGTCTCCCCATATCCACGGAGAAGACTTTCTTAGCAATCTTGCCAAGGGCGCTTGCAGTCCCACACAGTTAGGAATGAAATGGCGATAGTATCCCACCATGCCAAGATAACGGCGAACACCGCTCACATCTTTAGGCTCAGGAAACTCCAGGATCCCCCGAAGCTTCTCTGGATCAGGAGACACCTGTCCCCGTTTTACTCGATATCCAAGCAAGCTCACCTGAGCCTGGCAGATTTGCACCTTTGCGGGATTGAGCGTGATGCCAGCCGCCCTGAGATTTCCCAGGACATCTCTCAGGTGATCGAGGTGCTCCTCGAAAGTTTGAGAGTAGACGATCACATCGTCCAGGTATGCGAGAGCGTGATGCCATCTGGCGTCTCCGAGTACACGGTCCATCAGCATTTGGAATGTGCTCGGAGCTCCGGACAAACCGAAAGGCATTCTCGTGAAGTGAAACAGACCTCTGTGACACGTGAAGGCCGTTTTGCACTCATCGCCCGGTCGCATTTCGACCTGCAGGTACCCCTTGCTTGCGTCAAGAATCGAGAAGAACTTAGCGCCGCCGAGATTTGAGACGACCTCGTCTATTCTCGGGAAGGGGTACGCATCTTTCTTTGTGACCGCATTCAGCCGCCGATAGTCAACGCACAAGCGCCACGTGCGATCTTTCTTCGGCACAAGAACCACTGGGAACCCCCAGGGACTGGAAGAGCGGCATATGAGACCAGCATCGAGCAACTCCTGGAGCGCCTCGTCGATAGCTTGCCGTCTGGCAGCACTGACGGGCCTTGGGTTACATTTCCAGGGCAGCGCGTCACTCGTATCTATGCGGTGCTGCACCAAACTACTGCATCCCGGCTGGTCCGTGAATATCTTGTCAAAGTCATCCAACAACGACAAGAGGCGGTCACGTTCGAGCTGTGTCAGCGCACCGGCATCTGCCAGTAAGTTGTGCATTTTCGCCCCCGATCTCGGAGGAAAACCGTGCTGACAGGCCGCCGCTGCCGATCTCGGCATTGGGCGGGGAAACCCGCTGTCTCTTAGCTCGCCGACATCTGTCGGTACAGCCTGCTTTCCCTTCTCCGACCTCGGAGAGGGCGCATTGGAGCGGGCCGCTGCTGCCGATCCCGGCATTTGGCGGTGCGGGCTTTGCTCGTGGGAGGTATTTCGCTCCTCCGCGGGCGTGTCGGCCGTGCGTTCTGACAACGATCTCGTTGCAGTCGGCGGGTCGACAAAGGGCCTCAGTGGGGCGCGCGGGTTCTCCCGATATCCGCCACAGGCGATGTCTACAACCAGTCCAGTTTTCGCCAAGAACTCTCGGCCTAGAATAACTGGCACTGTGGCCTAGAATAACTGGCACTGTGAGACCAGGCAGGTGAACGAAACGCATTCTGCGCACACGCTGATCCCAGCGCACTGCGAGGCGAACGTCACCACAGGACCGCACCTCTCCGCTAGCTAGCTGGAGTGGCGTCCTTCGCTGTCGCAACCGAACGGATCTCCACCGGAGCTGGGAAACGACCTCGTCTCCTATTAGCGAGATGCTTGCCCCCGTGTCCAGCAACGCCTTAAAGGTACTCCCCGCAACTGAGAGGTCCATGAAAGGCGCAGGCGTGTTAGTTGGTTCTCCAACTTTGAACGCGGACATGACGGGGATGGGCTCCCGAGCGTTGGTAGCCTCCGCCGGTGCTGCTACCGGCGGCCTGCCTCGTTTCCCGATCTCGAGGGGCAGTTTCTGGCTATGTGACCACTCTGGCCACAATTAAAGCAGCGCACAGATCTCCATGCTTCCCGCTGCGACGCTCGGGGGGTCTCAGTGGCACCTCGGCCATCCAGCCGTACACGGATCTCCGTGGGTGCTTTCTGAGCAGGTGTGGGCTTTTGTCGCGGTACCCCGCAGATCTCCGGGGGTTGTGTATCAGCACTCCGCAGCCCGTACCTGTAGGGATCCAGAGCACGATCCGATATTGCGAACGGCATCCGCTCGTTCGTGAACGCACCTGCCATGGGAGTGATCTCACCCCTTAACGCTGCAGCGCCGCTCCAGGCACACCTTGGCTCGAGGCACTCCTCAGCCGGCGGTGGGGGCCGGTATTTACGGGCCGCTGAAATTTGAGCCTGGACTCGGCGCGCTTCAACGGCAAGCTCGTTCAAATCGCTGCATCTGCAGCTCCTCAAGTAGAGGGAAAATGTCGGATGGCTTTGCCGGATGACACGTTCCACTCGCTCCGAACTCTGAGCTCCTGGGTCTGCATATTCATACAGCTCTTGCATCGCTCGTACGAACTCGACAAGCGATTCATCCGGGGCCTGTGTCCGCAGTTCAAGCTCTCGTCGCATACGCAGCTTGTAATCGTATGGAAGGAACTCCTCCCTGAACAAGCGTCGGAAATCAGCCATGTTGCCTGCTGTGTGGACAACCAACTGGTACCACCGGGCGGCTTGATCAACGAGTGCGACGGGGAGAACTCGTCTCAGAATCTCGCTCTCGCTCAGGTCACTCGCTAGCTCGTACCGGCGCAGGGCCAGCAGAAAGTCATTCGCACTTTGCTTGTCGCTGTAGCCACTGTAATTCGGTATCGGCACTCCAATCCGACGGCCGGGCGAGCGCGCTAATTGCAACATCTGCTGCAAAGCGTTTGCGAGGACGTTTGCGATGTTCTCTCCTTCCGCCGGACACACTGCGCGCTCTTCAGCCGCCTGGCTGGGTGCGCGTCCCACATTTGCGGGCGTAGTTAGAGCGGGGCCAACTGGCCAGCTTTTGTCTGAGGCGGGAAAAGGGTTGCCTTCGCCAATTGGCGGTGGCTTGTAGTGGTGCTCGGGACCTCCCGGAGCAAGGTGCGCTGCGTCACCCTCTGCCATCTGGCGGGGAGCGCTGCCCGCATCTGCGGGCATCGACGCAGTTAGACCACCTGGACTGAATGCGTGCGCAGGAGTTGAAAGGAGCGAGTAGCCGACGCCACGATCTCCTGGGTGGAAACTCGCTTTGCGAACCGCATCTGCGGACGCGCCTGAAACGTAGCGGAGCGTTTGGAAGCCACTGACACCGGACTTTGGCTTTCCTTGCTGGCCGGGATCTCCCGGCGCGTAACCAGTTGCGCGACCCGCATCTGCGGGAGCGCCTGGGGACACGTTCAGCAGAACGGAACTCCTGTAGCTACAGCCATCTGGCTGCTCCAGCTCGGAGTATTCACCAGGAACTCCTGGCGCAATATTTCGGACGCCAGCCGCGCCTGCGGCTTCATGCATAGCGCCCGACCGACCTTGCGCTACCGCATCCGCGGTCGGTTTAGATGTGGCCACGGAAACGATGCTCGAGATCTCCCGTGCTTCGCCGCATACATCAGCCAACATCATTAGGTCCGGCAGCCCGTAGCGCGGGCTGGTCATGCTGTTCTTCGTGAGCTAGCACCCCACCTGGAACTCCAGAGGGGCCCCACGTTGGTGCGCCAAAATGTGGGGTTACTGGCACGGTTTGGACCCTGAACTTAGGGCCAACGCCACTCCGCTAGCTCGACCACACCTGTGGCCGCGAAGAACACACCTCCGAGGAATAAGCCCGCAGGCAAAACCTTTAATTGGGATCTCCCAATGTATTTCCTCGGTCGCGCGCAGGCAGCAGCGGCAGGCAACAGGCACAGGTCACAGGCACGGGAGACAGGCACAGAGCAGTTCAGGTCACCTGGGCCGCCGCTGGTGTCGCGTCCGCTCTCTCTCAAGGCTCGCTGTCAACTCTCCATCAGACTCTCCCGTGCGCGCGGCCCGCGCGGCCGCCGAAACCGAGAGAGGGGTGGGTAAGGAGGGCTGCCCACGTGACGACGCGTAGTCGCGGGCACCTCCCCTCCGCTCCCCCCGCCGCCGCGCCTCCAGAGGAAGAGCCGCGGCAGGCCACGAGAGAGAGAAGGGTGCATCCGGCGGGCGAGGGGCAACATGGATCCCCACAAGGTATGTGGACGATTTCTTAATTTTCTTGAAATTAACTTCCCGTGACAATGTTGAGGCGGCCTCAAATGACATTTTGACCTTTTTTACCGATACCTGTCCTGACTTGAGTTTTACTCATGAGGTGCCCCTTGATGACTCAATTAGGTTTTTAGATTTGACTCTCGCTTTCTCTGAAGAGACCCATGCTTGCTGGAGCTACTTTCCACGTACCAAGAAAAGCCTGCTGCCCTACTCCTCCTCATATTCAAAACTTGTGAAGAGAGTTAGTTTAGTTTATTGGGCGTTTAACGTCCCAAAGCAACTGAGGCTATGAGGGACGCCGTAGTGAAGGGCTCCGGAAACTTGGACCACCTGGGGTTCTTTAACGTGCACTGACATCGCACAGCACACGGGCCTCTAGAATTTCGCCTTCACGAAATTCAGCCGCCGCGGCCGGGATCGAACCCGCGTCTTTCGGGTCTGCAGCCGAGCGCCGTAACCACTGAGCCACCGCGGCCGGCCTTGTGAACAGAGGCATTGCCAACCTTTGCCTCGGTAATGCTCTGCGCAGGTCTTGTACACACAATATGCAAAAGAGTTTCTTAGGGCAGCTTGACCGCTTGAGGACAGCGGGCTACCCTGACGACGTCCTCGTTTCTATTGCTGAGACCTCGACCAGCAAGTTAAATTCACAGTACAAAAGAGATGAAACGCCTAGTGAAGAATTAAGACCCGCTGTAATGCCATACCTGCATAAAGTGTCACATAACGTTAAGAAGGTAGCCATGAAATACGGTGTTAACGTTTTCTTGTGAAACAGCGCAACGGCACAAGGCCAGAGGACAAGAAAGGACGAAACACAGCGCTGCTGTTTCGTCCTTTCTTTTCATCTGGCCTTGTGCCGTTGCGCTGTTTCACAAGAAATCATGTCAGACCAACGCGCCCATCAGTTTTTATTGGTGTTAACGTTGTCTTTTCTGCGCCCACCATACTATCGTCGGTTTGTTCACGTATCTCTAACATTATGACAAAAAAGAAATGCAATGTCAAGCACCAGAGCATGTTCACTAAATGCACAGCCGATGTTGTTTACTCGCTCCCACTGTCCTGTGGCAAGGCCTACATAGGTCAAACTGGTCAATGCGTCAACGACCGTATGAGGCAGCCCCGCACTTCGCTGAAGCCAGGCAACACAGCAAATCTGCCACGACATTGCAACCACTGCAAAGACTGCACCCCTTTGTTCCATAATGTAAGAACCATTGGCCGCGGCAAAACGCAGATAGAACGAGAAATCTTAGAAGCCTTCAAAATCAAGCAGTTAGGAACTGAATGCGTCAGCGACAGCTCTGTTAGGTTCACGGCAAAAGAGTACAGTTTCATGAATGGGACATAGGTTGCCACACGCTTTCTTTGATCGCTTATCAATTTCGTGTTTGTTGTTTTTGTTAACGTTTGTGGTTGCTCTCGCGCATGTGCGCCCTGTCCTAATGTTGGCGATTCATGAAGTAGAGAATTTTCAGTTGTGTTTCCAGCGTTATGTGAACGCGTCCTTTTCGCTGGTTTTCTCCTTACTGACGACGTCGTCTTGCGGCTGGCCCAGGATTCCAGACATGGCTGCAAAAGCAGATATGGTTTAACAAAACGTTCAGTTGGGCGAGTTGGTAGATATTCATGATGTGAACAGCGCGAACTACAAGGGACAAGAAAAGAAAGAAGAAAAGAATGCCAGTGGTGTCGCTGTTGACAGTTTTCTTGAACTGCTTTCCTTTTATCTGGCATCGACCTTCGTGAAGTGGGACGATCGGTGCTTCGTTCAACGGTCGGGGGTGTGTATAGGTTCCAGAGTTGCCCCAATCCTCAGCGAAATATTCCTTGGGATGGTGGACAGGGCCCTCGAAGAAGATATCAAGCTTCTAGCAACCAAAGTATTCCGGTATGTGGACGACTACCTGGTGTTCACTAGAGAAGGGAGTGACATGAGAACCTCGGTAGACGTGTTGAAACTTCTTAAGGAAAAGGGACAAGGCTTGAAATTTACCTTTGAGTTGCCAGATAGTCGACATATACAGTTTCTAGACATCAATATGTTCTTTAGGGAAGATCACGTGTGTTGGAAATATGCACCACGATCTCAGAAGCCCCTTCTGAGCCACGAGTCTGGTCATTCGAGGCTTGTTAAAGATGGCATAGCAATGTCATGCCTTGGGTAATCGTTGAAGAAGTCCTGCCAACACTTGGTAGAGGAAAGCTTCTACGCACAGGTTTCTAGGCTCAAAGAGGCTGGCTTTCCGGTAGAGAGCCTCGCGCGTCTGGCGGAGAGGCTCTTGGTGAAGATCAAAGGGGGTTGCCAAAAAGCCCAGGAAAGTTCAGACCACAAAAAGGTTGTTCCCAATTCATATCTGCATGGGGTCTCCCATCGTCTAAAGAAAGTCGCAGGCAGGTTTGGCATACAAGTGGTTTTTACTGCTGGAAATAAGGTTGGCAAGATTTGTGCCGCGGTCAGGAGAAGGATGGAAGAGTCGAGGCCCATTGCAGGAGCATGCGCTGTCAGACACGCCAACAGATACGTGCCGTGCAACCTGGGCGTAGTGTACAGAATACCCGTATCATGTGGGAAAATTTATTATGGGCAGACTGGAAGGTGCCTCAACGTCCGCCTGAGAGAACACGAGAGGTCGCTGGGGACGTCTGCCGCTTCTTCTAATCTCGCTCTGCACTGCCGTGACTGCAGTAAGGAAAGTGACAGCGTGTGTACTCCTGACTTGGGGCGTGCTGACGTTGTCTTCAGGCGCAGGGATCAGAAGTGCCGGGAAATAGTAGAGGCGTATCTGATCGCCACATCGCGCATTCCATGCGTTGCAAAACCTTCGGTGGCGTTACACCAGGTAGAACTGGAATATCTTGATAGTACTGCGGCAGTGCAATGAGGCTAATGCACACGTGTGGTTTGGTTTGTTGTTTCGGTTTTGCTGCTTTTGTTGTTTTGTTGTTTCAGGCTTTGTGCGCCTGCGCGTGCTGGGTTGAAGCCTTTATAACCACGAGTTTCCTAATAAAATTTTCAGTTGATAGTCAGCGCTTGTTTGTTTGCGTGTTTCTTCCCCTGTCTTAGTTTTTCGCGCTGTACATAATGTTGAAAAGAAGGGACACAGGACGAGCGCTGACTCGCAACTAAAAGGTTTATTCACTGAAACCTTCTTATATGAAGAAACAATCAAAGGGAAGAAACAACATAAAAAAACTAAAAACCATGAAGCGCAACATTCGTCAGGTGCTCCCGAGAAAATTCACCTCCCTATCGCAAAGGAAAACAGATGGTTTGCTGACGCAATTCAGTTGATCCCCTGCGATGTGAAAAGCCTCGACAACTTCTCGTGTCGTCTGATCACTGTGGGTGTATAGTACACGTGTTTGATTGAATAATGCGGTGCATTTTTTCTTTTTCTTTTTCATGACTTTACATTCTAGACAATGTTTGACCAAATGTGAAAGGTCATCACCAATTTTTAAGTTGTTCCTGTGCTCTTGGCGCTTGTTAAGGCAACGCCCGGTCTGACCAATGTAACGCGCTCCACAGGAAAGGGGTACACTGTATACAACACATGTTTTACAGGCCACAAACTTATCCCTGTGCGCAACGCCACATCCTTCTTTTTTTTTTCTTCTTGGCCTCTTTCTTTCTTTCTTTCAATGGCAGGGCATATCTGTTTGAGCTTGACGGGGGCTGAAAGGAACACGCCAACTTTGTACCTACTTGCTACGTTCTTTAGTCCGTGGGAGACGCGGTGTACATATGGCAAAACGGCAAATTTCTTCTTTTCAGGCTGGACGTCTGTCGTAAGCGGAGTGGCCTGACGCTTTAATGACTGAATTAACCGAGAACACGCCCCTGCTATCATCTGGTCTTGATATCCAGCAAACTTAACCCTAGACAACTGGGTCTGGAAGCTATCTTGAATGGTGTGATGACAGGATTTGGTCAAAGCACTTCGCAAGCAGGAACTGATTATGCTATTTTTTTACCAATTTGGAATGACCGGAGTGAGAATTAAGAAGTGTCTTTGACAACCTCGGGTTATACTTCCAGCAAACATGGTTCTGCTCGAAATGCAGCCACAGGTCTAAAAACTGCAGTTCGTCGTTAACTGGTGCCTCAAAAGTGAACTGTAACCCCCCCCCCCCCCCCCCACTCCCTGAACACTTTTAGAATGTCAACCATTCGAGCCGGAAAACGCCCACGTTCTACAAAAATAAGATAGTCATCGACATATCTGACGGTCTTGAGATGTAGGCCAGACAGGTTCTTTTCCAGATCCCTGTCAACGTACAACAGAAAAATGTCACTTAACACCGGGGTGACGCTGAACCAGATGCACACTCCTGATTTCTGCGCAAATAGCTTGCCTTGCCACCCTATGAAAGTGGAATGCAAATAAAACCAGGCAGTCATGTGGAAGGCTATAATACAGGTCTGTGACATCGATACTGAAGGCTGCACAGGCACTCGGGTTGTTCTCCTTTAAAAAGGACACGAGGGCGTCGGAGTTGGGGATCTTGAGAGGGTCGAATGCATGCAAGGACGAAAGATGCCGTTGCAGAAATTTTGACACGAGGTGTTGCCATGTGCTCCTTTCCGATACAATCGCTCTGAAGGGTACGTCAACTTTATGTGTCTTCGCGGTGAAAAAGATGTCCAGGTGCAATTTCTTTTCTGAAAGGCTTTTCTGAAAGCCAATTCCAAGAAAAATCCCTGGCCGTGGTCATGAAGAACTTCGAGGTGTCTCCACTGAAAGAGGCCAAGGTCAAGGAGCAAGGCGTCTCCCTTCTAAGCACTCTCGGCCTCGAACGCTTGGCCAAGCAGGTTGGGCAGTGCAAGAAATTGCACCTGGACATCTTTTTCACCGCGAAGACACATAAAGTTGACGTACCCTTCAGAGCGATTGTATCGTAAAGGAGCACATGGCAACACCACGTGTCAAATTTTCTGCAACGGCATCTTTCGTCCTTGGATGCATTCGACCCTCTCAAGATCCCCAACTCCGACGCCCTCGTGTACTTTTTAAAGGAGAACAACCCGAGTGCCTGTGCAGCCTTTAGTATCGATGTCACAGACCTGTATTATAGCCTTCCACATGACTGCCTGTTAAAGCGTGTGAAAAGGTACATTACAGATGATAATGACGAAGTGGCGTTCGTAACACAATGCGGGATGTCTGTGGAAAACTTCCTAGAACTGGTACGGTTTTATTTGCATTCCACTTTCATAGGGTGGCAAGGCAAGCTATTTGCGCAGAAATCAGGAGTGTGCATCGGGTCCAGCGTCGCCCCGGTCTTAAGTGACATTTTTCTGTTGTACGTTGACAGGGATCTGGAAAAGAACCTGTCTGGCCTACATCTCAAGACCGTCCGATATGTCGATGACTATCTTATTTTTGTAGAACGTGGGCGTTTTCCGGCTCGAATGGTTGACATTCTAAAAGTGTTCAGGGAGTGTGTGGGGGGGGGGGGGGGGGTTACAGTTCACTTTTGAGGCACCAGTTAACGACGAACTGCAGTTTTTAGACCTGAGGCTGCATTTCGAGCAGAACCATGTTTGCTGGAAGTATAACCCGAGGTCGTCAAAGACACTTCTTAATTCTCACTCCAGTCATTCCAAATTGGTAAAAAAAAATAGCATAATTAGTTCCTGCTTGCGAAGTGCTTTGACCAAATCCTGTCATTACACCATTCAAGATAGCTTCCAGACCCAGTTGTCTAGGGTTAAGTTTGCTGGATATCAAGACCAGATGATAGCAGGGGCGTGTTCTCGGTTAATTCAGTCATTAAAGCGTCAGGCCACTCCGCTTACGACAGACATCCAGCCTGAAAAGAAGAAATTTGCCGTTTTGCCATATGTACACCGCGTCTCCCACGGACTAAAGAACGTAGCAAGTAGGTACAAAGTTGGCGTGATGTCCTGTTGTGTGTGTTGTCTTCGTTTTTTAGCGCCAGTACGCCTTTTGCGTAAACATGTCATGCTACAACCAACTAGCTCAAATCAAAGTATTGCTGGCGTGTTCCTTTCCGCCCCCGTCAAGCTCAAACAGATATGCCCTGCCATTGAAAGAAAGAAAGAGGCCAAGAAGAAAAAAAAAGATGGATGTGGCGTTGCGCACAGGGATAAGTTTGTGGCCTGTAAAACATGTGTTGTATACAGTGTACCCCTTTCCTGTGGAGCGCGTTACATTGGTCAGACCGGGCGTTGCCTTAACAAGCGCCTACAAGAGCACAGGAACAACTTAAACATTGGTGATGACCTTTCACATTTGGTCAAACATTGTCTAGAGTGTAAAGTCATGAAAAAGAAAAAGAAAAAATGCACCGCATTATTCAATCAAACACGTGTACTATACACTCACAGTGATCAGACGACACGAGAAGTTGTCGAGGCTTTTCACATCGCAGGGGATCAACTGAATTGCGTCAGCAAACCATCTGTTTTCCTTTGCGATAGGGAGATGAATTTTCTCGGGAGCACCTGACGAATGTTGCGTTTCATGGTTTTTAGTTTTTTTATGTTGTTTCTTCCTTTTGATTGTTTCTTCATATAAGAAGGTTTCAGTGAATAAACCTTTTAGTTGCGAGTCAGCGCTCGTCCTGTGTCCCTTCTTTTCTTGTCCCTTGTAGTTCGCGCTGTTCACATCATGAAAAGCAGATACGTTCAGTTGTGTTGCGTTCTCGAGGTGCACTGCTGCCGAAATGCGCTGCCGAAACTTCGGTTCAGGATACCGACAATCTTGCTCAGTTTTGATGAAATTCTCTTAATAGGCTCGTTCCACGAAAAATGCTCGGAGAAAACTACTCCTAGACTTTTTATATGTTTCACTGTTCTTATGGAATAGGGACCTAAGTGAAGGCTATCAGGAGGTGTGATTGATGTTGCTGGTGTACGGAATAAGACGCACAATGTTTTACTCTCATTCAAGATTAATACATTGTTTTGGCACCATTCCTGGTGTCCACAGCAGAAGATATCCGCTGTTTCTTTAATCTGAGTTAGGTCCTTGCCAGAAACGAGAACCGTGCAGTCGTCTGCGTAAAGTATGTACTTACGGTTGCCCTCTATTCTTACGACATAATTAATATGAAAAAGAAACTGGATAGTACAAAAAAAAAAGCTGCCTTGTGGAACTCCGGATTTTATTGGCTTTACACTCGATTTTAGTTGGTTTATCTCGACATACTGGTGTCTTCCCTGAAGGTAAGATATAGTTAGACGCTGCGAGATTCAGCGGAACCCATAGCGCTCCAATTTGTCAAGAAGTTTGGTTTGGTTTGTGGGGTTTAACGTCCCAAAGCAACTAAGGCTGTGAGAGGCGCCGTAGTGAAAGCTCAGGAAATTTCGACCATCTGGGGTTCTTTTACGTGCACTGACATCGGACAGTACACGGGCCTCTAGAATTTCTTATTTGTCAAGAAGTATACGATGATTCACAGAATCGAACCCTGTTCTGAAATCTATATAGATTCCTAGTGTCGCCAATTTTCTTTCAAAAATTTCCAACACTGTTTCCTTATAAACTAAGAGGGCGTCTTCTGTCTAGCGAAACTTCCTAAATCCGAACTGACGCTCAGTTATCAAATTTCATTTTCCAGCAAAATCCAGAATGCGTGAATTAATTACCTTTCTCTCCGCCATGCCCCCGATCATGTAAAGTTACTAGCATACAAAACACTTGTCAAATCAAAATTAGAATATGCCTCACCTATTTGGAGCCCGCATCATGCTTACCTTATCAACGCACTTCAAGCAGTACAAAACAGAGTAGCCAGATTCATTCATTCTTCATATACCTACGACATCAGTGTGTCAGGGTTGAGAGGTAAATCAGGGTTATCACTCCTCTCAGTTCGTCGTCGCATCGCCAGCCTTTGCTTATTCTACAAATTTTACCATGTGGGAATCTGGCTTTCCGCCGTCGCCTTTGCGCGGCTAGCCGGCCTCCCGCGTTGTTTCTCCTCTTTCCCTTGCTCCCGCCTCAGGCGGTGGAGAGGCGGCTGGGTGACTAATCACTGTCATTTAGCCACAGCTCCGCCCCGGCTCCCCAAGGGCCTTTGCCATTGGCGCCTTTTGGCGGGAATTCGGGACCCCGCTTTGGGCGGCCGCGCGCCGCGCGACCGTCCGAGCGGGGCCCAGAGAGAGAGATCCCTCCGAGACAGCGTAAGGTGCGTACGTTACTGTTTGTCCGTGCCGGCTTTGCCGCTCGGACCAGTGCTTACTCGAGCTCGCCCGCACGTGTCCTCTGACCTGCAGCGGCTCGAGCCTGTCCAGCGGGGTCCAGCGACCTCAGACAGGCGTACCTTGCGTTGAATGCCCACTCTCTCTCGCAACCGGCCCAACGGTCGACACGAGAGAGAGATCACAGCACTGCCGCGGGGACATTCTCCTGCAGCGGCGTGCTAGCGGTGCGCATTACTCGAGTCGCTTCGTGCGCGCAGCGGAGCCTTGCTCCTCGCGCGCCCCCGGGACGGGGTGACTATTGAGTGTGTGTGTGTACTGCTGAAGGACGACGTGAATAAACGTCTCCTTGGTGAACTTGGAGGCCTATTTCTTTGCGGCGAATCGCTCTCCTCCCAGCGGAGCTTGAGTGCGCCGCATCGGTGTCCCAGTGGTGTGTGGTGACGGCTGATCGGGGCCCTTGGCTCGCGCGAAGCTCGAACCCGCGGTGGGTGGTGGCCTGTGTCCATTTAGAAACCCATAACTGGCGCCCAACGTGCTAAGTCATTGGCGCTTACGCCTTTGATGGCACATTAGCCGAGCAGGTCGCCTTGACGATCACGCTTGCGCACCGTGTCTACCACCCCCAGCGGGGCACTCGGCAGCTACATGTCGGCTCCCTACGGAGTTGTAGCGTCGTTTGATCCGCTGGCTGCTGTTCCTTCGAATAGCTAGACACCGTGGTTTGCCGCGTCCCCCATTGGGGTTTACGGTGACACAACCCAAAATGTTGACCACGTGGCTCCCATTGGAGTTGTATCGGAAGCACCCTGCGGTGCATCCGCTGGTCACATGCCTCAGCTGTGCACGCTTTCCGCCCAGTGCGAAAGCAGTTCGTGTCACGCTGCCGCAACCGGCAGTTTCGAACAGCAGCAGCCGTGCCCCGCGAGCAGTCAATTCTGCTCTGGGAACGGCGAGGCGCTGGCCCGGTTCCCTGGGGAAACCGCGCCGCTCATCGAACTAGGAGCCTTGCCTCCCTCGTTCGTGCAGCCCACCCAAGCCTCCACTGAGGCAGGGGTGCAGTGCGCTTAGTTGGCTGATGCGGCTCCGCGAGCCTGCGGGTCGGCTGGCGCGCTGGGCTCTCCTGATACAGCATTACGACTTTTCCGTGCAGTGTCGAAAGGGGAGCACAAACGTGGTAGCTGACGCGCTATCCCGTGCCCCACTCGCCAGCGGCGCCTTGACGCCTGTAGGCGGAGGGGGCGAAACAGCGGACGAGCCGCCGGGCGGCAAGGAGGGGGAACCCGCAAACGGGTTAACCCATTCCGCTAACCAGGCGAGCAGCGCTTCGCAAAGCGGACGAGAGGCAAAGCTCTGCGTGAGCGCCTCGGAGGTGCCGACGCGAACGGAAATTTTGGCTGCAAACCTGAGTGGGGACGAGACCATGCTCCCCTCTGGGATGACTGGAATCGTTTTCAGCCGTAAGAGCTACTGAAAGCCTAGCAAAATGACCCCTTTTGTCGCGAGGTGAGCGACGGTCTCAGGGAGACGGAGCGCCGTGACGCTACTTGTATTGTAGCGGGCGCAGGGGGGCAGAAGCCAGCGTGTGTCGCGGCGAACCCCGGGGAGTCATATTTGCTGGACCATGACGGGCTCGTGCTGAAGTACATAGCCACCGATGACGAGTCCATCGACCCGTTCTAGGTGGTTATCCCCAAAAGTCTAAGAGGCGCACTTTTGCGATTCTCTCATGACGAACCACTGGCCGGTCATCTGAGTGGCTCCAAAGTTTTCGCGAAACTGAGTCATTCGGTGACGTGGCCCGGCATGAAGCGTGACATTATCCGCTATTGCCGTTCCTGCCATGTCTGTCAAGCGGTGAAGTCACGGGTGGCAAGCCGCCTGGAATGATGAAACCGATTGACAGTGTGCGTCCGTGGCAGATGGCCACCTGCGATTTGATGGGGCCTTTCCCCAGGAGCAAGCAGGGGTTCATAGACCTGAAGGCCTACGCGTCACGGTCTGACGAGCTTGCGCCGGTACCCAATGGTATCAAAGGCAAGCGCAAAGGCACAACTGGTGCTGCGGAACGCAAGCGTACGGAGCACCGGTACAATCTGAGGCGACGGTCACCGGTGTGATTAATGCCGGACGGCGGACTTTTCCGCAACCTAAGGCACGCAGCCTCAGCTAGCTGGCGAGCTTTCTCGCCAGGCCCTACCTAGGCGAAGCACGGTGTGTTATTTTTTTTGTTGTTGTTTTTGCAGCATGCTCAGTTCCAGCCTTGTGTGTTTATCAGTTTATTTATTTGTTCGCTTACGTCAGTTTCTAGCCACTTTCGTTTCCTGCTTGTACGTCTGTTTTCGTTCTAACGTACCGAGATGTACATAGGCAACATGCGTTTGTGTTAGCGTTCAGTTTTTTTTTACCCGACTTGTACATAGGCAAACTTCAGCCCGCTCGTGCTTGCTCTTATCTTCTAGAAGAAAACGATGGGTGTCGTTTGTACAGCGCGCCTTTTCTCATTTCCGGCCCGACTGTGGGTGGTTGGCTCGTTAAGGAGCCATGTGTCGCGGTGCGAGTTTTGTGCGGCCCGCATGGAGGGGAAGTTGGCGGGGCGTTTGGGGCGATGGGGGGGCGGAAAGTGCATCCTTTGACCCTCGCCGCGGTGCCTCTGGACGCTTCTGATGAGGGGATCGTTGTCGCCGACCGGTGTCCGCGCACGTGCTGGTGTACGTGTGTTTGTGTTTGTGGCTGTGTGTGCGCGGAACCATGAGCCGAGGCGACGCCTGTGAGTTGTGCCGCTGTGCTTCTGCGTGAGCGCGACGATGAGAAGGAACCCTCGCTGTGGCCAAGGTTACACATCAGGACGCCGCCGAACGTCCTCGCCCGTTTCAGCCGGCGTGAAGGGGGGGCACTAACTGTCTTGTGCCCGAACGTGATGTCGTGTCCAAGGGCGCGAGGTCAGTGCCCTGCCGCGGCCCCGTCGTCATCAACGCACCCTACATCAACGGAAAGAAGACCGCATCAGTCGTCGGCCCTCCCAACCCGTCCAACTTGAAGTCTGCGAGCGGTGAGTCGCCGACAGGCCCATTGGGCCGCGCCACCGAACTTTGGGACTGTCACCCACCTGTCACATAGTTGTACAGTTATCACATCTTCTTGTGTACCGTGTATATAATCTGCAAGCTGTTTTGATTTACTGAAGCGTATGCCAGTGTTTGCCTTGTTTTCCCTTTGTTTTCTTACGTTGTTCTGGCTGGAACTGAAGGGTAGCTAGTTTTTTTTTGTGTGTATTCATTTCTTTATTTTGGAACTGAAGTGTAGCTTATTTTTTTTGTGTCTTGATTTCTTTATTTTGGCCGCGTGCTTTGCCGATGGGTAGGAGGGCATTTAAGGAGAGGGGGATGTGGGAATCTGGCTTTCCGCCGTCGCCTTTGCGCGGCTAGCCGGCCTCCCGCGTTGTTTCTCCTCTTTCCCTTGCTCCCGCCTCAGGCGGTGGAGAGGCGGCTGGGTGACTAATCACTGTCATTTAGCCACAGCTCCGCCCCGGTTCCCCAAGGGCCTTTGCCATTGGCGCCTTTTGGCGGGAATTCGGGACCCCGCTTTGGGCGGCCGCGCGCCGCGCGACCGTCCGAGCGGGGCCCAGAGAGAGAGATCCCTCCGAGACAGCGTAAGGTGCGTACGTTACTGTTTGTCCGTGCCGGCTTTGCCGCTCGGACCAGTGCTTACTCGAGCTCGCCCGCACGTGTCCTCTGACCTGCAGCGGCTCGAGCCTGTCCAGCGGGGTCCAGCGACCTCAGACAGGCGTACCTTGCGTTGAATGCCCACTCTCTCTCGCAACCGGCCCAACGGTCGACACGAGAGAGAGATCACAGCACTGCCGCGGGGACATTCTCCTGCAGCGGCGTGCTAGCGGTGCGCATTACTCGAGTCGCTTCGTGCGCGCAGCGGAGCCTTGCTCCTCGCGCGCCCCCGGGACGGGGTGACTATTGAGTGTGTGTGTGTACTGCTGAAGGACGACGTGAATAAACGTCTTCTTGGTGAACTTGGAGGCCTATTTCTTTGCGGCGAATCGCTCTCCTCCCAGCGGAGCTTGAGTGCGCCGCATCGGTGTCCCAGTGGTGTGTGGTGACGGCTGATCGGGGCCCTTGGCTCGCGCGAAGCTCGAACCCGCGGTGGGTGGTGGCCTGTGTCCACTTAGAAACCCACAACCACAGTTCACTTTCCTGCGCGCCCTACGTCGTCCCGCCAACCCGCATATCTCATCGCACTTGTCATCCTTTCCAAGTTTCTCGACCACGTGCCCGCACGGTTACTTTTGCAGCCTCATTTTCCCCCCGTACCACTGTGGACTGGAACGACCTTCCCAGCGACATTGAAGCCATCATGTGCTCCGCGACCTTCGCTGAAAATCTTCATGCTCATTTGTCATCGTGTTAACACTTGCCGTCAACGAATATTGTTCCCCCCCCCCCCTTATGTAATGCCCTTCGCCGGGCCTTTAAGGGAAATAAATGAAATGAAATGAAATAAACCTTTCGAGAGTACTGGTAGTATCGAAAGTGGGCGGTAATTAGATATTTCATTTTTATCTCCTCCCGTGTGCATTATTATTACTCTACCAACTTGCATCTGTAGTGTAAATTCACCGGTTAAGAGAGAAACGTAAATATGTGTTAAAACGGGCGCTATTTCATCTATCACATGCTTGATAGGATTAATTTATAAATTATCTACATCGTGAGCTCTACTGTTCTTAATGCCTTGAAAAAGCGTTGTTACCTCCGATACAGAAGTGGGGCGGAAAAATAATGTATTTTGAACATCCTGAATACTTCTGGCGGTTTCAGAGCAGTATCTGCTACTGCCGACCTCTATAAAGAAATCATTGAAATTATTAGCCAGATCGATTCCGCTTATTTCTGTATCATCAATAATGAGAGTGTCCATCCTTGCATTCTGTTTATTTTTATTTATGATGTAATTAAGCTTTTTGCACACTACATCGCTCCTTCTGAGGCAATCGCTGTGAAAAATGCGCAGATAATAGTCGTAATTCGCTTTCCTTAAACTCTTACCGTGCCTGTCCTTAAACTCTCACCGTGATCACCGTGCCAGTCCCGAGGTTGCTCTCCTGGACATTTGTGCGACGACGCCCGATCCGCTTCCCGTCGACGTCTTTCATCGCGCCATCCTTCCGCCCGCTCAACGTGACCAGCTACTGACACTTCTCTAACTCTTCGGCACGTCTTTTGACCTTTCACAACCTTCTTTGGGCCGTGAGTTTGCCATCATTATCATCATCATCATCAGCCTGACTACGCCAACTGCAGGGCAAAGGCCTCTCCCATGTCTCTCCAATTAACCCTATCCTTCGCCAGCCGCGGCCACCATATTCCCGCAAATTTCTTAATCTCATCCGCTCAGCTAATTTTCTGCCGCCCCCTGCTACGTTTGCATTCTCTTGGAATCCACTCCGTTACCCTTAAGGAGCAGCGGTTATTTTTCCTTCGCATTACATGCCCTGCCCAAGCCCACTTCTTACTCTTGATTTCAACTAGGATATCATTAACGCGCATTTGTTCTCTCACCCACTCCGCCCGCTTTCGATAGTTACACCTATCATTTTTCTTTCCATAGCTCGCTGCGTTGTACTTAACTTAAGCTGAACCCTCTTTGTTAGCCTCCACGTTTCTGCCCCATAGGTGAGTACCGGTAAGATACGCCTGTTGTATACTTTTCTCTTGAGGAATATTGGTAAACTGCCATTTATGATCCGAGATAACCTGCCATATGCGCTCCACCCCATTCTTATTCTTCTAGTTATTTCACTCTCATGATCTGGATCAGCGGTCACTACCTGCCCTAAATAGACGTATTCTTGAACAAATAAATAGCAGCGCAAGGAGACAAGGACTAGACGAGAGAACAAGGAGGGCGCTGAACTTCCAACTTTTATTTCCAACGAATCGTTCGAACATATATGCACTCTGAACAATCCGGCGTCATCGTCAGTGCATGCGCAGATATGTCAGCTCTTTATCAGAAAGAGTGATAGAAGCGGAGCTAACACATGCTTCTCCCCGATTATAAATCAACTCTGATTCAATGATCTCGCGCGTTACACATTGATTATTCTTTTTTCTAATGACGGTGCTAGCAAGGTCTGGGGAACATTCTTCACACGTGAGACAGTGGGCGGCCAGAAGTCCTTCAAAATCTTTTCCTTTATGGGCATTATCTACATTTTTGGCATGTTCCCTCAACCTGTCATTCACGCATCTCCCAGTTTGGCCGACATAAGATTTGCCACAGATTAAAGGAATTTCGTATACCACGCCTTCTGCGCATTCAACAAAGGGCCGCCGATGCCTCTTCCCACAATTCTTTTGCTTCGCTGTCTCGGGATCTGTCATCTTGCACAGCTTTGACAGCTTGTGAGGAGCAGAGAAGACGACTTGCACGTCGTACCGCTGCGCTACCTTTTCAGATTGTGTGACAGCTTGTGAATGTAAGGTATCACAACTACCTTATGCCTACGCTGCGCGTGGGCGTCACATTTACTCACGTCAGTGCGTAACTTGTTGAGTAGGCCTTCAGCAACCGAAATGAGAAGGTGCTGCGGATACCCGGCACTGCTCAGCCTATCGGCTTGATGGTTGAACGCTTCTGCGGCGAGATGCGGGCAACTTTTGCTAAGGGCGTTTTTAAAGCAGGAGGTGGCGATGGCTCGCTTAACGACCATTGAGTGTGCAGAGTTGAAGGGCAGAAGCGATTTATTGGCGCGCGGATCATAGCCCCAGCAGACACCATCATCTTTAAAGTGAAGCCTAATATCTAAAAACCTAATTTGGCCGTTCACTGGGAGTTCGTGGGTTAGGTCAAGAGGCCTCATCACCGTTCCAAAGGTGCCCAATATCTCTCTAGTAGCACGTTCAATTGCCTGCGCGTCACAATCAACAACAACTAAATAATCATCAACAAACCTAAAGACCCTGCGGACGTTTGGTCTTTGAAGGATGAGATTAAAAGGCGGTCTTACTGAGCAAGTACAAGGTCACTAAGGGCTGGGGCAATGCAGGACCCGATGCATACGCCCTGCTTTTGCAGGTGCGGTGTCCCTTCAAACTGGATGTAGGTTGACTGTAAATAAAAGGTTAAAAGGTGTAAAAAACCTCGGACTGGAACACCAGCAGCGTTCTGGAAGGCAATGCAGCCAAATCTGTCAATGGAGTGCTCAACGCATTCAAGGATTAGCTTGTGAGGTAAAGAATAAAAAAGGTCTTTAATGTCAACTGAGAAGACTTGGCAGCCCTTGTCATGATTATGGGAGAAGAATTCTAAAACCTGGTTAGAGTTCTTGACCAGAAACGGATCGTCCACGGGTAAAAGCTTAAGTTGTCGTTGCAAAAAACCTGCGACACAATGCTGCCAAGCTCCAGCTTCAGAGACAATGGTCCTTAGTGGCATTTCTAACTTATGAGTTTTCGCGCTAAAGAATACATTTAAGAAGTTTTTCTTGCTGTTATCGATCGCCTTTACAAGCTGTAAAAGGTTTAACCGTTCGCAGAGTTTCTTTGCGCGGGTCTTGACTTTAATCAAGGACACCTTAGGATAGTTGTTGAAGACTGACGAAATAGCATCCCTGGATTTTGTTTTAAAAACTGTGCTAAGCATAACAGTGAATCCACCCTCCTTATCGGCCAGAAGGAGACGAAGCGAGTGATCACGTAAAAAGGCGGCCACTCCTCTGACAGGCAGAGAGGGAACCTACCTCACAAGCTACTCCTTGAATGCGTTGAGCACTCCATTGACAGATATGTCTGCATTGCCTTCCAGAACGCTGCTGGAGTTCCAGTCCGAGGTTTTTTAGAGCTTTTAACCTTTTATTTAGTCAACCTACATCCAGTTTGAAGGGACACCGCACCTGCAAAAGCAGGGCGTATGCATCTGGTCCTGCATTGCCCCAGCCCTTAGTGACCTTGTACTTGCTCAGTAAGACCGCCTTTTAATCTCATCCTTCAAAGACCAAAACGTCCGCAGGGTCTTTAGGTTTGTTGATGATTATTTAGTTGTTGTTGATTGTGACGCGCAGGCAATTGAACGTGCTACTAGAGAGATATTGGGCACCTTTGGAACGGTGATGAGGCCTCTTGACCTAACCCACGAACTCCCAGTGAACGGCCAAATTAGGTTTTAGATATTAGGCTTCACTTTAAAAATGATGGTGTCTGCTGGGGCTATGACCCACGCGCCAATAAACCGCTTCTACTCTTCAACTCTGCACACTCAAAGCTCGTTAAGCGAGCCATCGCCACCTCCTGCTTTAAAAACGCCCTTAGCAAAAGTTGCCCGCATCTCGCCGCAGAAGCGTTCAACCATCAAGCCGATAGGCTTGATGGTTGCTGAAGGCCTACTCAACAAGTTACGCACTGACGTGAGTAAGTGTGACGCCCACGCGCAGCGTAGGCATAAGGTAATTGTGATACCTTACATTCACAAGCTGTCACACAATCTGAAAAAGGTAGCGCAGCGGTACGACGTGCAAGTCGTCTTCTCTGCTCCTCACAAGCTGTCAAAGCTGTGCAAGATGGCAGATCCTGAGACAGCGAAGCAAAAGAACTGTGGGAAGAAGCATCGGCGGCCCTTTGTTGAATGCGCAGAAGGCGTGGTATACGAAATTCCTTTAATCTGTGGCAAAACTTATGTCGGCCAAACTGGGAGATGCGTGAATGACAGGTTGAGGGAACATGCCAAAAATGTAGATAATGCCCATAAAGGAAAAGATTTTGAAGGACTTCTGGCCGCCCACTGTCTCACGTGTGAAGAATGTTCCCCAGACCTTGCTAGCACCGTCATTAGAAAAACGAATAATCAACGTGTAACGCGCGAAATCATTGAATCAGAGTTGATTTATAATCGGGGAGAGGCATGTGTTAGCTCCGCTTCTATCACTCTTTCTGATAAAGAGCTGACATATCTGCGCATGCACTGACGATGACGCCGGATTGTTCAGAGTGCATATATGTTCGAACGATTCGTTGGAAATAAAAGTTGGAAGTTCAGCGCCGTCCTTGTTCTCTCGTCTAGTCCTTGTCTCCTTGCGCTGCTGTTTATTTGTTCAGGACATGTACCAACACGCCCAATTTTCCGCGTTAATCAAGACGTATTCTCTTACTACTTCCAGCACCTGGCTACCAACTCGAACTGCTGTTCCCTTGCTAGGCTGTTAAACATTACTTTCGTTTTCTGCATGTTAATTTTTAGCTCCACCGTTCTGCTCTGCCTGTCTAATTCATTGACCATGCTTTGCAGTTCATGTCCTGAGTGACTTAGCAAGGCAATGTCATCAGCGAATCGCAAATTACTTAGGCATTCTCTATTAACTCTCATCCCCAACTGTTCCCATTTCAGGCCCCGGAATACCATCTATAAACTCCTGAAAAATACCTCCTGTAGTTTGCCGTCCCTCACGAAATTGACACAGGTACGCACGCCCCCTTGCGCCAGCGACCGTACCGCGTCTTGCCCACAGAGCGCCGAGTCATCCGTGACAATGTCGACGATATGCTACAGCGCGGCATCATACGGCCCTCTCACAGCCCTTGGGCCTCTCCTGTTGTCCTCGTGACGAAAAAAGATGGCCAGATTACACGCAAAGATGTTTATCCTCTACCCCGAATCGACGACGCACTGGATTGCTTGCAAGGAGCGGAGTAATTTTCGTCCTTAGAGTTATGCTCTGGCTACTGGCAAGTCCCGATGGCTGCCGCTGACCGGCCGAAAACCACCTTCGCCACCCCAGACGGCCTGTATGAATTTAATGTCATGCCATTCTCCCTATGCATTGCCCCAGCAATATTCGAGAGAATGATGGATAATATTTTCAGCGGGATCAAATGGGAAACGTGTCTGTGCTATCTGGATTACATTGTCGTTTTTCCTGTGTCCCTGATATGCTCTCCGAACAACTGCGGGATCCTTGGATCAACTCGCTTCCTGTATAATCCTGTATAACTTCCGGTATAACTTCTTGTATAGCTTCCTGTATAACTTCCTGTATAATCCCTTGCCACCTCATTCGTCCCGGACCCTTTGTCGCCAAGCCCACCGTTTTGCCGTTCGTGATGGCCTCTTATACCGGCGTAACTACATCTCCGACGGGCGGAAGTGGCTGTTGGTGATTCCTCGCCACCTCCGTGCTGCGATCAGCGCCTCTTTCCACGCAGATTCACAATGCGGCCATGCCGGTGTATTGAAAACGTATGCTCGCCTGCGTCTGCGATATTACTGGTGCGGTGTGTACCGCTTAATAAGTCAGTACATGCGGTCATGTACAGCCTGCCAACGTCGCAAGAACCCTCCCCGCCACGAACCGGCTCCGAAGTAGCCGTTACGCTGCCCTGCTCGCCCCGTTGACCGCGTTGGCATTGATCTTTACAGTCCGCTTCCAACCAGTTTGGCTAACAACCGCTGGGTCATCGTGGCCGTTGACCACCTAACCCGCTACGTAGAAACGTCGCCTCTCCAATCTGCCACCGCACAAGATGTTGCTTCTTTCATCCTACACCGTCTTGTTCTCCCTCACGGCGCCCCGAAAGAACTGCTCAGTGACTGTGGCCGGGTTCTCTATCGGAAGTCGTCGCGGCGCTCTTAAAGAAATGCCAAATCGTCATTCGCTGTACCAGTGCATATCAGCCCCAAACCAACGGCCTGACTGAGCGCTTCAACCGCACACTCAGTGACGTGCTCGCCGTCTACGTTGATATCGCCCACTCCAACTGCGACAAAGTACTTCCTTTCGTAACCTACGCGTGTAATACGGCTACGCAGACAACGACGGGATTCTCCCCTTTCTTCCTCTTATATGGTCGAGAGCCTACATCCACCATGGACACCATCCTTATTTATCGGCCTGAGCCTTCCGAGACCTCATCCCTTTCCGAAGCTCACATGTATGCTGAAGAATGTCGGCAACTTGCACGCTCTTTCCCCACGCAGCTCCAGGGGCACCAGAAGCCCCACCGGGACTCCTTCGACCCTCCGCGTCATATCCCTCCGGCGCACTGGTTTGGCGCTGGGTGTCTTCGTCCACTCCAGGCCTCGCCACGAGACTGCTTTCCCGCTATCAGGGCCCTCACCGCGTTCTACAACAAACTTCTCCCGTGAATTGGATAGCCTTGACCCCTCCCCGGATCATCGTCGCCGGAGGCTTGAAACTACACGTCGAGCGTCTCAAGCCCTACTATGGCCCGACCATTCTTTCGTCCCCGTAAGTCACCGGGATGGCTGCTTTTCGGCGGGGAGGTAACTGTGATGGGAACGACCGGCAGCCGCGGTGAGACGAAGAGGTCGTCGAAGTGCGGTGCTGGTTCCTGGGTGACTCCTGGGAGCGTGGCTTTCGTGACGCGTCTTCGATCAACAGCCTCCGACCTGCGTTTCGAAGAAGTACCCTTACAATAAATGCGAAAATTAATAAACAAAAAGAAATTAATCGTTATAATTAATATGATTTATTTGAAATACATTATAGTTAAATATATTTAATGTATTAAGAACCTATTGCACGAAGTATAGTTTCTTGATTTTTGCAGCTTTTTGACGCGAAATAATTAGTCTGCAGATGTCGCAGCATAACGTTTGTGTTACGTTCACAAGATCACGTGATATTTGCTGCTCATGTTTTTATGCGGCAGCATTTCTGAGCTGTGTTGGTGGGGTCGTGTAATGAAAACGGGTCGGCATTGGTTGTGGCGTTCTCAGAAGAGGTATGATCAAAGGAATGATTGAAATAGATAGTGGATGATATGGCGATCATGTGCAAAAATTTTGTGCTGGAAGCATGCTGAAATCATTAGAGCAAAAAACCGTTGAAGTAGCATGAACGTCGATATAGTGAGAGGACGGGAAAACAACTCTGGATGGCAAAATATTGAAAAAATACTCAAAGTGAAAATAAATTTCGAAACGAACTGAGATCTGTTTGATGAGTGATAATTATTCGAAGCAAAAGTTTGATCGACACGGAATAATTAGCTAATTATTTAGAAAAAATTGCTTCGGACGGTCGAATAGGCTGGTGGGAAAGCAGCACTGGCGTCCAGTTCGAAAAACCAAAATGCATGATTGAGGTGAAAATGGCTGTAATCGGAGTGAATGTAACTAATTAAGATGATTAGTTAAGAAAAAAATGGGAAACAAAGAGATAACAATCGATACCCGTGGTCAATGAGGGTAATATATGGCAAAATATATTATCGGGCCGATACACTTTGCTAACTTCAACAGGACACGCTAGAATGTTCCGCCCGGTCATCATGCTGGCACTAAAGCCGACAACGCAGAAGCACGTGGACTTTATCCCCCTGCTGGAACACGATTTCGGTGCGACATCCGGGACACCTGCGTCATCCGGGACTTCGTGGGAGGCCTTTAAAAGAAAGAGCCAGCACAGCGGACGACTCAAGGTGGATGTAGAATGGTGACGAAGGCTGGGCCCAAAAACGGTTTAGCGCGACTGCAGCACAGCCACTTTGGACGGCCGAAACACTTATGTAATGAAATTCAAAAGCACAGATAAAAATGCTATAAAACAGCAAAAAGAAATGAATATTTTAATGGCACGCTTTATAAGATAGGTAAACTATTTCAGCAAAACATTACGCCGAAATTTGTAATTTTTTGCAACGCACTTGCTGCGCCCTCTGTTGATGAGTGTGCGGTGCATTTGCAGAGCGACTTTTCAGGCCTTGTTTCGGTACCCGGCCAAAGTGGCTGCAGGAGCTTACGAAGCGATTTCTTATCTCCAGCTGCCTGCTATGGCGCGCCTTAATTAAGCTCGCCAGTCTCGAAATGGCCGCTTTACGAAGGTTTTGAGGTCCTTGCCCCTCGCTTCTCTGTCACCGTTTGGCAAGATCTGCACCCCGCTGCACCGCTGCAGCGTTTCCTTCGGTGTGCGGCCAGTGCGAAACCTTTTCCCCAGGCTTCGCGCTCATCGTTTCAAGCGCTTAGCTCTGCATTTCAAGATGAGGCTGCGGCATGTGAAGAAACCTTGCTCCGTGGCACATTGTGACAGCGTGGGTTGTACCGTGGGTGCTTCTCTCTGGACTTTCGCAGGTGAGCTCTTGCCGTTGTCGTCTGCTCCAGATATGCTTTTGTCGGGCTTTCCGCGCCTATCGTAGCTGTAACCGTTTCATACGCATTTGGCTTCATGTTATTGGGATATTTAAGTAAATTGCAGGGCACGCACTTGCAGTCATAAGATGTGCAATCGACACAAATCATTTTTTATTTATAGCTAGTTTCGTGCAGCCGACTGTAACCAACGTGATGCGGTGGGGGCACGCCACCGCATCGGAACTCGTCATGCAATCGCCCTTTCTTCACCTACTGCAGGCTATCCTGATATGGCTTCCCGCCACTTCAAGTATCAGCGCCGAAAGCTCAGGCTTTTTCGCGACGCATGACGCCACCGTGTCCTCCTGGCTGCCTGCCGACAACGACTTCTTCGACAACGACCACCCTGACCTGCATCCGCTGCTTCCAGCGGTGGACCAGCCTGTCATCTGGCAACCGGGCACGAACACAGGAACCCGCCACCTACATAAGCCGCTGTATCGCTGGGGCCATTTGGGGCACGCCACCGCATCGGAACTCGTCATGCAATCGCCCTTTCTTCACCTACTGCAGGCTATCCTGATATGACTTCCCGCCACTTCAAGTATCAGCGCCGAAAGCTCAGGCTTTTTCGCGACGCATGACGCCACCGTGTCCTCCTGGCTGCCTGCCGACAACGACTTCTTCGACAACGACCACCCTGACCTGCATCCGCTGCTTCCAGCGGTGGACCAGCCTGTCATCTGGCAACCGGGCACGAACACAGGACCCCGGCACCTACATAAGCCGCTGTATCGCTGGGGCCATTTGGGGCACGCCACCGCATCGGAACTCGTCATGCAATCGCCCTTTCTTCACCTACTGCAGGTTAGTTATCTACCCTGTGCCGCTTCCTGCCGCTCTAGTGACCCGTTCTTGCTAGCGGTGTCGTGCCCCATTGACGCCATTGACTGTTGCAAAAGATTGCTGTATATTGCTTGCCCCTTCTGCCTCAACGTCCACCTGACTTGTCTCCTGCTCATATTATCTGGAGACGTCGAATTGAACCCAGGCCCGACCGAAAGCAAAGCTCCGCCGTCTCTAGAATCAATTTTCGAAGCTATATCACGTATTGAATCCTCTCAGAGCACTGTAATTGCAGAGCTTGCCTTGATCCGTTCTGCTCAAACAAACATTGAAGACTCGGTCCGCCGTCTTTCAGCGCGGGTCGAAACACTGGAAAAAACAGTCGAATCTAATCCGGAAAATGTAGCTGCACCTATAAATAACACCGACGTGGCCAGACTTTCTTCACACGTAAAAGCATTAACAAACAAGTGCGACGACGCTGAAAACCGCTTGCGCCGCCCGAATTTATTGTTTCTCGGTCTTCAGGATGAGCCCAGCGAAAGTTGGGCACAGTCTGAAGCACATATTATTTCCTTCTGCTCCGAACACCTAGACATTACTATAGATAGCCAAGACATCGAACGCGCGCATCGACTGGGCCGTTTCCAAACAGACAAAAACCGCCCAATAATTGTTAAACTGGCACATTTTAAAGATAAATCAAGAATTCTTGTTGCAGGGCATAAACTTAAAGATACCTCATTCTCAGTTCGTGAGGACTATTCCGCGAAAGTTCGACAAGCGAGGAAAAAACTTTTTTCTTACGGCCAACAAAGCAACGCCTCATTTAAGATCCGCTTCGACAAGTTACTTATCGGCAAAAGACAGTTCACTTTCAACGCTGAAACGGATTCCATTGTAGAACTTAAACCATAGCGATTAGCCAAGGCACCATGTGTCCCGTTCTTACCGCAGGTTCAACGATCCAAACGCTTGCGTCCTACCGCAACTTATCAGAAAGCTTCTGTCCTGATGACCAACATACGCAGTTACCTGCAAAAAAAAGAAATAGTTGAAACCGTCCTTGAAGATCATAACACTGACATTGCAGTATTTACCGAATCTTGGCTAACACCTGATATTCAAGACGCAGAACTGTTGCAAGACAACCGGTCTTTTCATTTCTACAGGCGAGATAGAATAGGTCGCAGGGGAGGGGGCATTCTTGCTCTTGTCAAATCTAACATTCCATCCGCTCTAATCGAGATTAATTGCCGCAGCGAAATAATATGTCTTAAAATCTGTCTTCCGTCTCGTACCAACCTAGTAATTGCATGCTATCGAGCACCTGACACAGATCAATCTTTCATTACGGACCTTCACTGTGTGCTTCAAGACCTGCATTCTCGACTTCCCCACGCCAATTTTATACTCTGTGGCGATTTCAACTACCCGGATATCGACTGGAAAGCTTTGACAGCATCGTCTCGCCAATCTAAAGACTTCCTTGAACTCGTCCTTACATTCAACCTCTTCCAAGCAGTTCATGAGCCAACACGGGGCTCAAACATCCTTGACCTCATTCTTGTCTCCAGTCCAGAATTAATCCAATCACTTTCGCAATCTAGTGGACTCAGTGATCACAGTCTCTTGTTTTTCGACCTAACCATTGAACTTTCCGCCCACCAACCTTCCGTCAAATACATCCGCGATTATCGTAATGCCGACTTAGCCAGTGTGAACTCCGACCTAGAACAATTTTTCGCTGCTTTCCTCCTATCCATGTCTACGAGATCCGTTAATGAAAACTGGTGCCTTTTTAAGCACAAACTCTTGTCGCTCATTGACGCTTACGTACCACTCATATGCATCCGCGGCGACGCCACTAAGCCTTGGTTTTCGAATGCTTTGCGCAAATTATCGCGGAAGAAAAAACGCCTCTTCCGTAATGCCAAAAATTCTACATCATCTGTGAAATGGAACAAATACTTCGCCAGTCTTCGCGAATACACCCAGTTATTACGGTCGTCTAAAAGAAAATTTTACAATCATGATCTCCTAGACATAATGCGCTCTAACCCAAAGAAATTCTGGAATCTGATAACGCCCAACAAAAACAGCTCATACAACATTTCTTTGAAAAGACAAGATGGCACACACGTTCCGCTTTCAGAACGCTCTGATACTATGAATTCCTACTTCACCTCAGTCTTCACCCACGAACCACCGGACAACATGATTACTTTACCGCAACTTAATCTTGATTCAATGCCACCTGTTACCATCACATCTGAGGGAATTTCTAAGCTCATTGAAAATCTCAAGCCGTCTACTTCCCCAGGACCCGACAACATACCTGCCAAAATCCTCAAAGGAACCAAAGAACTGTCTAGCCAAATCCTACAGCTCATTTTCGACCAATCTCTAAAGACCGGCCAAATTCCGGACGATTGGAAAACAAGCAAAGTTGTGCCCGTTTTTAAGACCGGTGACCGCTCTGACCCCTCGAATTATCGTCCTATTTCATTAACATGCATCTCGTGTAAACTCTTTGCGCATATACTGTACTCCAATATTGCAGATCACCTCGATAAAAACTCTTTTTTCTTTCCAAAACAGCACGGTTTCAGGGCAGGCTTCTCATGTGAAACTCAACTCTTCGAATTCACAACTGATCTTCATCTAAGTCTAGATTCTTTATTTCAAACAGACGCCATTTACCTAGATTTCTCTAAAGCATTTGATCGCGTTCCTCACCAACGCCTCATCTGTAAACTCGCATGCCTGTCACTCGACCCTCTAGTCTTTTCCTGGATTCGCTGATTCTTGACTAATCGCTCGCAGTTCACCGTCATCGCTAATCACGCATCTGCAACTACCGTAGTTATCTCCGGTGTACCCCAGGGTTCCGTCCTTGCTCCACTTCTCTTCCTAATCTTCATCAACGACCTGCCATCTGGAATCTCGTCATCTGTTCGTCTTTTTGCGGATGATTGCGTCATTTATCGCCGAATATCTGATAACACTGACCAGGAATTATTACAGGACGACCTAAATAAAATACAGAAATGGTGCTCCGACTGGCTCATGCAGCTTAATATTTCGAAATGTAAATGCATGCACATATCACGCAAACGTTCCATTACTAATTTCCAGTACTCCCTGAACTCTGTGGCGCTGTCAGTAACGAATTCTTACAGGTACCTTGGCGTCGAAATAACGAACAAATTAACATGGTCAGACCACATTATCAAACTTTGCGCAAGCACTTCCAGAGCACTTGGCTTTATCCGAAGATCACTATCAATGTCCCCCCCACCAATCAGACAACAAGCATACGAAACATTCATTCGCGCTAAAATGGAATATGCCTCAGCAATATGGAACCCTCACCAGGCCTACTTAATACAACTGCTCGAAGCTATCCAGAATCGGGCAGCGCGCTTCATAACGTCGCAGTATTCGTCTCGACACAGCGTTACCAACCTAAAATCGTCTCTCGGCCTTGAACCATTAGCATTCCGCAGAAAAGTATCAATTCTTTGTCTTTTCCACAAACTATACTTTAAATTCCCTGCACTACGCCAAACTTTGTTATCTGCTCCCTTACGCTCATCTCGCCGATTATTCAACTCCCTCAGCATTCAGCGGTTGCATAGTTCATCCAACGCTTTCAACAAATCTTTCCTTCCCATCACCATAGAGGAATGGAACAATCTTCCTGAAACCGTTGTCATCGAAACTAATCCCACCAGATTTAGGCAGCTAATAACAGACCACTTGATCCAACTATAGCTACTTCCCTCGCGATGCTCTGAGTGCAATTTGAACTGCTTGTGTTATTGCGACACCACCCCCCCCCCAAGTGTTTTCCCACTTATTTCATTTCCGTACTTTTTAATGTGTAATTTATATACTACTGCTTTGCCATATATATTCTGTTCTATTTGAATCACCTGACGCTACTTTCACGTCAAATTTGTTATTCTTGTTATTTTTTGTTCTTTTGTTATGCTTTTCTATGCTTACATGCTTTTGTATGACTGTTTCACATCACTGTCTTCCCCCCCCCCCTTATGTAATGTCCCAGACGGGATCTTTAAGGGTTCAATAAATGATGATGATGATGATGAAATTGATACCGGGCTCTAATGAGGAACGACGTGCCCTCTACTTGCCGCATGGCCAATTTAAAACCAACTGCGCTGCCTAACAGCTCTGATCATGACATTTATAGGTTTGCAGCACCGTGAAGCCAATTTGAGGATCCCCTCGCAACTGACAGTATTGAAACTCAACCATTTGTATGTGCGCCGCATTGACTGTGCCTTAACTGATATCGGTCAGAAGTAGTTATTGCCGTTCTACGTATACATGACCGTCAATGTAGTTTTAAACTCATTTCGCTGCACCGCTCTCGTCACTCTTTGAGCATAGAAAAGCAGCTAGCCGCGTGGTATCAGGCGAGCGTAACCGAATTCTGAGGCGCGGAGGCTTGGTTCGAGCATTTTCTGCCATAGTTATTACGTACTGCATTTACGTGAAATGAATCTTGACGTATTGACATTTGCAATATATGGTATTCATTTGGGTGCAGTTGTGTAACTTTGACGCTGCATCATGTCCAGGTGCAAAACGTGGGTGCAGTTCCGCCGCAACCTCAGCCTGGAGAAGACGCCGTGCCAGCTGCGAGACCTGAGGGTTTCTTCCAAGCACTTCGAACTATTTGTGTATCTGCGACCATGATGGCTGCGTCTCGATGTTGTGCCTACTCGAGGAAAGAGTGGCTGTATTGAATGTGCTTGCACTTCACTTTAAACTGCACTTCATGTATATTTTAGTTTGACTAGAATTGCTTCAAATTACTTCGGTTAGCGACAAGAAGGAGGTCTCGAGGTTGTGGGCAGGCCCTATGTATGGTGTAATGCTCTAGCGTTGAGCAGATTTGTTGATGCTAAAACTTGTTTTAAATGTTGTCATGAGATCATAGCTGCTATGTTCTCTAAGTTGAAGAAATGAAATGTGAAGAGTAATCCCTGTGTGCTGCATGGCACATGGCGCAGTGTTTGTGCGCCTACTTATGTCATGTCATGTTTGCCTCAATGGAAGCTGTCGTAGCATTGTTTTCTAGAGGAAAAACACAGCGCACTCCTAAGACACGGACAAAGAAAGGCAAGACGATACAGCGCTGACTTCAACTGATTATTTTATTGTGGAGCAACATATATATACGTTCGAAAAGTGGGCGGGAAGACATGACTAACAGCTGCTGTGTTTGCACGGGACCGAAAGATAACAAACCGCAATTGAAAACAACATGAGGGCAAGGGTGACCCTTGGAGGCAACAAAAAATGAAAACTAGACAAGATAAAAAGACAAGTGGAGGGGCGATTAAACGGATCACGCTTAAAAGGATGACGCATAAAAGGATGACGCAAGCAGGCAGTACAAGAGACAAAAAAACACGAGGAGATGAAAACAAGTGAACGAAATGCACTAAAAGGCCAAAAAGACCATTAACAAAATTTTTAAAACCGATAAAAGAGCCAAAAGGGACGTTAAAAGCAGAAGACAGAAGAGAGACATTGTTTTCTATACTTGTCAAATTCCTACCTGGCAACGTTCGTGGAACTTCAGGGCTTTTTCCTGTCCGCACTGTGACCATAGAGATGAATAGCCAGCTTAAAAAAAATACTGCTTGAGCTGCCTGTGATGCGCATTTTTTGTTGGTGTGCTTTATCACTGTATTTGTTTGGTTGCTGTAATAAACCATGAATATGAAAACCATACTTGCCGTACACTGTATTGCAAACTGTGCACTTTAGCCTGTGCTTTGTGCATCATACCTTGATATACACAAAAGTACTAGCACCAGCATTTCCACCAAGGTTTCCACTACGAATCATGCATGATTAGCCAGCGTCTGAAAGTGTTGCGGCCTTTCTATGCTGCCTTCTTCGCCAGTCACTTTCATTGGGTTCTCAATTGTGCATTAACAAGGCCATAACTAACAGAACTCGAGCACATTTGACTGGCAAAGGTTGGTGCGCACTGAAAGGCAAGCTTCAAGTGATACCGGCTCGAAAATGCGGGTTCTATAAAAAGACCACTTTATAATTCGCGCCCAAAGCATACGTATGCGTGACGTCATTCAACGTCACTCATACGTAGGTTGCCCCCCAAAATAGGGGCGCTGGGGTGCCCCCATGAGCCGCCATTTTTTGGACCAATGGCGTCTATGGAGCCTTCGCTACCATGGTACGAGGGGGTACCCAAAAGAAACCGGACTAAATTTTTTGGTCGGAAAAGCTTCTGTGGTACCGCGTTTTTCCACTAGGAGCGCAAAGAACATTCCAGAGTCAATAAACCGAGCGCCGTCGTTGAAGGAGGTCAGACTAGTTTAGGCAGAGATTTAGAGTGACGACTGTTTTGTGTGAATGTCGTTTTTGCAACGGCCAATTTTCGCGAACAGCGTGCGCCGGTGAAATTCACAATTTTTCTCGGAAAAAGTTGAATGGAAACTCTTGAAATATTAAGAAAGACGTACAAGGACGGTGCTATGGGGACAACTCAAGTGTTCCCGAATCGAATCCTGAATCAAAGCAACAATCATGCCAATGGAAAACTTCAAATTCACCTCGCCTCAAGAAAGCTCGTTAGGTGAAACCAAATATTAAAACAATGCTGATTTGTTTTTTCGACGTGAGTGGAGTCGTCCATTGAGAATTTGTTCCGCAGGGTAAGACAGTTAGCCTGGCTTTCTACTTGGATGTTTTGAAAAGATTGCGCAACAGTGGGCGGTGGAAGCGGCCAGATTTGTGGCGGTCGGGTGACTGGTTTTTCCATCATGGCAATGCCCCTGCTCACACAGCCCTGTCTCTGCGACAATTTTGGACCAAAAATGGCATGACCCCTGTTCCTCAACCCTCATATCTCCCGACCTTGCGCCGTGCTACTTTCTTTGTTTCCTAGAATGAAAAAATAGCTGAATGGAAAGCGTTTCGCTGATGTTGCTGAGGTGAAGAAAAAAACGACGGAGGCACTGTCAAGCATCACAAAATATGAATTTAAAAAATGTTTTGAAAAATGGAATGAAAGATTCGACAAGCGTATCATTGCAAGTGAGGAATATATTGAAGGAGATTGAATGTCTGTGTTTAAAATGTGAACAAATAAGTTCAAACAAAAAGTCCGGTTTCTTTTGGGTATCCCCTCGTATATCTACCTTGGACGACTCAGTGGGCTCGGCGGCACCGATCGGCGCACAATGCTAAATTGTGTGCTCTTCGTTCTTCAGGTTAGTGACAAATGGTCCAATGTCAAATCTGTAAAGAGCAATTGCGTTGGTCTTGTTGTGCTGCCGAGCCGCAGTGCTTGTTGTGCTTTTGCTGTGAAATGCTCTGAGTAGCCACATTGTTGCTGAAGCTCAGCGATGACGTAGAAGAGAAGCCCGGTCCGGATAAATTGGATGAGATACACGTCATGGTGTCAGAGATTAGGGCGTCACAAATTACTTTACATGATGGTTTGCAACGTGTGGAACGTAGGCTGACCGAAATGGAAGCATCACTCGCCACATTGAGGGAAGACCATGAAAGCGTAAAAGAATGGGTGAAAGCAGTCAGCGACATGGAAAAAAAAATTACGCAAGTAAAGAGGAAAATCGACGATCTAGATAATCGTAGTCGAAGGAATAACTTGGTCATCTTCGGTTTAAAGGAAGGCACTAAAGAAGATCGAGCAGCACTGGAACAAGCATTCTGGGCATCGAGGTCCGTTCTGTAGAGCGAATTCACCGAATTGGTTCTAAAAATGCCCGTCGTGAACGACCTGTTATCCTGCGATTTTACGATTTTGCCGAAAAGATGGAAGTATCGCGCAATCGCTTGAAGTTGAAAGACAGTGCTATATTGATATCAGAGGATTTCTCGGCAAGTGTCCGAGAAACGCGTCGAAAATTGTGGGAATGATCTAAATTCGAGCGCTCGAAAGGCGATAAGGTAGCCCTAGTGTTAAAGAAGCTCAAGGTTAATGATGTTCTGTATGTGTGGGACGACACAGAAAACAAGCAAATTATAGTGAATCGAAAACAAAACACTGTCAACGGCAATACAAGTGAGCTGGACTGAGACAAGAATACTACAGCACAACTTACAATTTTAAGCTTTAACGCCAGAAGCATTGTCAATAAAACTGACAAATTAGAAGAACTTTTGCTGTTGTTTTCCCTCGATGTGGTCATAATCACAGAAACATGGTTGCATTCCAGTATAGACGGTCATGAAATAATCCCTCCCTCCTACTCGCTACTTCGTTCAGGTCGTGATGGCCGGGAAGGCGGAGTGGCTATTGCCATTAAGCAAAGTCTGACATTCCAGCAAGTCCCCGGAATAGCTAATCATAAAAGTACTTGGTGCAATTTAAGACTTAACGAATCTTCGATATTAATAGGTGCCATATACAGACGTCCTGGGGAGACTGAAGATTATATTATGAAAATATATGACTTCTTACATAGCAAAGTCAACGACCGGGCTAAACTGTTGATAAGTGGGGAATTCAACCTTTCGGGAATTGATTGGGATACAATGACGATTGGAAATAAAGAATTGCATAGCTGTGAGCGGCTCCTAGATATAATGTTCCGTCTCTCATTGACACAAATTGTTAAAAAACTACTCGAGTGCAAGGAAACTCCCACGCAATTCTTGATCTTGCCTTCCCGTCAGAATAATTAAATCCAGTAACAACAATAGAAGAAGGTATCTCTGATCACAAGATGCTTGTTTTAACATGCTGTAACTTCAGCGCGGATAATAAACGCAGTATAAGTTCTTCGATGAAGGCATTGAAAGACTATACAGCAGGGCTGAAGGTGAGAGTGTAATGCACTTCCTTGACATAGCGTTAGTTGATTTTTCAACCGGAGAATCCCGAGGACCAGTGTCCGTAAACAGCCTGTGGGTAAAACTAAAGAATGCGATTGCGCACTGCGAATCCAACTTCATTCCCACAAGACATAAAAGAATTAAACGCAAAGCTCCGTGGATAACACGTTCAATAATTCACCTGAAAAGAAAATTGCGTAGAAAGAGAAAAAGAATAGGCAATAGATTAGAGGTGGTTGCGCTGTAAAGTCAGCTGAGGTTGGAGATCAGGGCAGAAAAGAGGTTATTTTTTACCGACACATTAGCAAATTTCTTGAAAACACAACGACAGAAATTCTGGCGATATTTGGCGGAACCAAGAGACCACACCCGAAAATTAGAAATTGCTGGCATAGTCGTCGAGGACGAACACGAAATAGCCTATTCCTTGAACACGCATTTCCAATCAGTTTTCACGCGAACAAATGCGGTAAGCATAGCTGAGACAACTTTTGATTCTTTGACGCCCGAGATAATAATAACTGAGGAAGGCGTGCTAAACCTACTTCTGCAGGTTGACACGAAAAAATCATCCGGCCCAGATAGTATCCCAAATCTGTTTTTGAACCGATATGCGCAGCAGATAACCCCTTTCCGGCATACTAAATTCATCGAGTCACTGAAAACTTCCACGCTCCCTGCTGATTGGCTTCGCGCGAAAATAATGCCCATTCATAAACAGGGAAACAAATTAGTAGTTGGCAACTACAGACAAATATCGCTTATAAGTGGTTGTTGTAAGCTTATGGAGCACATTATTAACAAAACAATTATGAGTTACTTGGAAGAAAACAACTTATTGAATCCGACATAACACGGTTTCCGAAAAGGACTGTCCACAGTCACGCAATTATTAAAAATAACGCATGACTTCACGAGAGCAATCAATTCCCGAAAACAAGTTCACAGCATTTCTATTGCTTTTTCTAAGCCTTCTGACCGCGTTGTGCACTGTAAATTAATTCACAAACTAAAGTTCATTGGCATCAATTCGGAAGTAATAGCATGGATAGAAGCTTATCTGTCAAATCGCACCCAATATGTAGTTATAAATAATAATGAATCGGAGAACCTCGAAGTAGTTTCAGGTGTACCGCAGGGATCCGTCCTGGGACCTTTATTATTCCTTATATATATTAACAATGATAGCTCTTGTATTGTCGATGGGGTGAAAATAAGACTTTTTGCTGACGACTGTGTGATTTACACAGTCGTGCCGGGAGTCGAGGATCAATTGAAACTCAATATGTCATTAAATAACATTGCTCTCTGGTGCGAAACGTGGGGAATGAAAATAAACGCAGAAAAAAATAAGTATTTAAGTAAGTCATAAAAAATCGTTGTTAAGGTTTAGCTACACATTAGGGGGGTCTGTTCTCAGCCAAGCAGACACTGTTAAGTATTTAGGGGTAACACTGACGCGCACAATGAAATGGGATGTACATATTAACAACACCTGTGCAAAAGCATTTAAAACACTAGGATTTTTACGAAGAAAATTAGGCAAGGCTCCTCCTGAAGTAAAACTTAAAGCCTACAAATCTCTAGTCCGAACAATTCTGGCATAGTCTGGAACCCGCATCAACAGTACCTGATAGATTGCTTGGAAAGGGTGTACTAAAAAATAAAAGCACTAAATAAAGCACTACGATTTATCTCCTGAAATAGTCCCGGTTTGAGAGCGTCAGTGCTCTTAGAACACAAGCAGGCATTCCCACATTTGCGAGTAGACGTCGCGTTGCCGCCATGAAGTTTTTTTTCATGCTTTACCATGGGTCGCTCCGTATGAACAAGATCAGTATCTGCAGCCACCACACCGTCACACTAAACGAAAAAATCATAAGCCCATCCGGCCATTCGACACACGGTGCAATACTTTTAAGTTTTCTTTTTTCCCGTCCTCCGTAGAGATTTGGAATTCTTTGCCACGGGATGTTGTTGACGACGATTCTGTGTCTAGCTTTGTCAATAAGGTAGAATCTTTGTTTTACTCAGTGCCATAACGCGGAAGCTTTTTTTTCCTGCTCTTTTCTACCGTTTGATTTTGGTTGGAGTGATGTTCTGTTCCAGATAATAAGTTCTAGTGTTAATATATTTTACAAAATTTGTACGCTGTGAATACCTTTGTAACCCACTGCCTGTGTAGGCCTGTGAAAAGCTTACAGTATTGCTAAACAAATAAATAAATAAATAAATTATTGATAGGATCATCATCATCAGCCTGGCTACGCCCACTGCAGGGCAAAGGCCTCTCCCATCTCTCTCCAATTAACCCTGTCCTTCACCAGTTGCGGCCACTGTATCCCCGCAAATCTAACATAAAGAGTAGCGCAAAACTAGGACGACGGACAAAAGAGGAGAGAACATAAACCTTCAACAAAGGCCCTGTGTTGTGGGTTTGTGTCCTCTCCTCTTTTGTCCGTCGTCCTGGTTTTGCGCTACTCTTTATGTTATGGATCAGTACTGACTTGCCCAAATTTCCACCCTGGTGAATCCGATTCTTAATCTCATCCGCCCACCTCACTTTCTGCCACCCCCTGCTACGCTTGCCTTCTCTTGGATCGACTCCGTTACCCTCAAGGACCAAAATAAATAAATAGTTAATTAATGTGTTAATGAGACCAGTGCGATGCTGGTTGAGAGCAAAGAGGGCCAAAAAGTATCACAGAGAAGCAAAAAGGGGCGACGAGTGCCGTGGGGGTGTCAATGCTTTCGCATTCTCCCAGTGCGGGTTGGTTTCTTGGGATGCAGTTGCGCACATGCAAAAAGGTGCACAGGAAAGAGCAGAAGATGACAGATAGACACTTGTCATCTCCTTATTTTTTCTTTTTTCTTCCCTCTCCCCGCTTCTTTTTTGCGCGTGTGAATACTGCATGTACAGTCTTTGCCAAAAGTAACCCGGCAACAGTGGTTCCTTTTCTTAGCAGCGTAGCGAAGCACTTATGGCAGGCCTTAAGCCCTGAATCTGTGTGGAGCAAGGTGAGCCTTTCTCCTGACTCCTGTCGGTCTTGCCGTAAAGGCTCAGCTATACGGTTGAGAAGTGGAAAACCTGCTGCTCGGTTACTTTTGGCTAAGAGGGTACATGCTGTTGTTAAAGCAATAAAATAAGTTCAGTTGATAGTTCCTGCTCTATCTGTCATGTTCTGCTCTTTCCTGTGTACGTTTTTTTCGTGTGCGCAACGCCATGTAGTCGAAATTTCTGGAGCCCTTCACTACTGCGTACCTCATAGCTGAGTCGCCTTGGGACGTTAAATTCCAATAAACCAAACCAAGAAAGCTATGCACCGACTCGCGAAGCAAAAAGTTCAACATTCATTGCGGGTTGCCGCAGTGATCTGTAACGTTTTTTCTCTTGCTGGCTTGGTGCGAACTGCCAATGAAAGGGGGGGGGGGGGGGGGGTGCGGTGCTGTCAAACTGGCTTTCGGCACCATTTTGTGCAGGCTTCCGGTATCATGCAAAATGATCAATCCTATTATTGTTTAAGATATCTTTTGCCTTCAAACGGGTGTCGTAAGGCCATCGATGGCGAGAGATAGGCCCCACACTGGCACTGGCCTTCCTCTCATCGACAGAGTGTGACACATGATATTTACAGGGCGGCGTAGCGATAACTCACGATTCACTGCGGACCGGCGATAGCACCCTGAGAGAATTACTTCATCGCATTCACGCGACGGCTTTTCTTCTGCGCTCGCTCCCGGCATCTGACCGACCGGGACCGAAGCGGTGCTCCGGATGAGGAAGGACACTTCCCGGGGAACAGCGCTGCACGCTAGGCCGAGGTTCGCCGCTGCTGGCTCGCTACACTTGCTCCGTGGTGTTATTTAGGCGAACACCGTGCTCTTTCCTCCCAGCAGAACACTCCTGGCAGAAATAGAGAGAGGCTGTGCTGCTTAGCGGCCCGAAGCAGGGATATTTAACTTCTTCTCAACCATTTTCGAACACATACAAAGCCCGAGGCGAGACCGAAATCTGCTTTATCGCTTTGCTTTTCAGATTTCGCTTGCGATGTACGCTTACTCCAGTGGCTGTCGTATCAGGCGTGCATCGGGCTTAGAATGCAAACAAAGTCAGTGCTAGAGGCCTGAGAGATAATGAAGGAAATAATTGGATTCCTAAATTGGGTCCTCGTTTGAGGCCTTTTCTTTATTTGCAGCCTCCAGAGGTTCAGCACTGTGCGCCAAAACTTAATTTCCCCGAAGCTGTCGGCAGAGCCTCGTTATCTGTGTGCCCTCTTTTGCTTCGTTAACTATGGAATATACGTGTTCGATTTAATCAGCGAATACGCACAGTGACTGAATAAATTTCGACCAGAACTGGCATTATATCATGCATTAAATAATCGACTAAAGCATTTTTGAGCGGGAAACCTTTCATGAACGCAATTTTTTTTATGTAGTGTAAGATTCTACTACAACAATCAATATATGCTTAGATTACCCAAAGGCAATCTTGCATTTTACTTCTGTTAACGTTTATGCTATACTCCAGAGCACTCCCCTTTGGTTTTCTATGGCGGTGTTAACTGTACAATGCGATCGATGGACCCACTTTAAAAGAAAGATTTTGCTACATCTCAGATGAATAGACCATTGCAGTCAATATTTCCACAACAGCATCTTTTAATTTTTCAATTTTCAAAAATTTTTCGAGAATGTTCGACCAGATATTCTAAGTATATCTGAAGAAAACAAGCCTTCCATCACTGAGAAGATAGTAAGCCGGAAATTCCAAACAAGATGCGCACTTTTTCATAACCACCTCAGCAAAGCTGAAACGTGGGCTAGTTGGTTCTGCATCATGGTACACTGCGCGCTACTACAAAACGGCGAGACAGAACCAGATGCGCACAGCGAGCTCACAGTTTTGTAATGCACATGCAACATTTCCTTGAGGACACAATTTTTGGCGCATGTTACACATGTCCGGTTATCTGGCTACGGTGATACACGTCAGTGTAATCAAGAGTGGGTCTAAAGATTAATGTGTAAGCTTGCTGCCTCAGTGCCCTAGATGAGTTGCCTAATTTATGTGTTAAGAAAATAAACTCTTCCTTCGCAGAGGAGTACGTGTTAGAGATATGAGTTGGCCATTCGAAGTTCACGCCTGCCTCATATCCCAATATCCATCCATTTTACCGGATATGTTGTCACCAGTGCGATACGCAAATTCCATTTAGTTGACCTTTGCAGCATTCAAGTAAGCAATATCTGATAATTAGTGGTACTGTACCACTGCGTCAATCTGCTAAGAGCTGCAAGTCCGGATTTACGACAAGTACGTCGCGTACAGAATGAATGCTTTAAAATATAACGCAGTCATCGATCACATGGCAGTCACTTGGCCACGTGCGACACATCGCTGATGTAAATAATAAATGAAAAGGTTCCAAGCGTGAGCCCTGAGGAACACCGAGTAAACATGAAGAGCGCCCTTCGATGTCCGCATGTTGTTTGGGATTAATTAAATGCGACATATTCGAACCTGTGATTCGAGAAGGGAGGCCTGTTGCTTTCAAGGAACCCTCTTAAATGCTTTTGCGACGTCCATCAGCATAACATTCACTTCAGCGCAGTTGTCGAAAGTTTTAGTTGACTCGATCGTGTACGGTGTGAATTAGTGGAGTAGTGCTGCAAAAATGCTGCCGGAAGCCATTCTGCCTGTTGCTAACTACGTCATTCATGTTTAAAAACGGTTTAAAGTCGAGCAGAAAGAGGTAAAATAATATTCGACGGTTATTATTAGTTTGCAAGGGCGATTTTGGACGGTGACTGTTAAGTTGTAATGCGTCCCCTTTTGTATCACACCGGGGGAGGGCGGAGGGGGGGGGGGGGGGGGCGTCTTCCAAATGCAGGCAATGGTAAGTTTCGACGCTACGGTTCCTCCTAGTCAAATGTAGGCGCTGTCCATCTACATGTAGCCATTCGTGGCTCTTGGTGGTTGTATCCAGTGAGTGCCTGGAGGTCAAAGGCAATCCACCACATCGGCCACCGCTTCTTGTAGACGGCACCATCGGGCTCACCGGCCGCGGAAAGTCCCCCCCGATATTCCACTTTCCTATTTTCTTTCTAACGGCTGTGCTGCCTGCTCCTACCTTAATGGTTTTTCTACTTTTCCTTAGGGCTAGGGCTAACCTTGTGTGGCTTCTACCCTCGGTTACGCCGTATTTGGGCACAGTTAAGTTGTACAGCCACCGTGGACAGGACTTGCTTCAAAGTCCTTGTCCCGGCCCCTTGCTGGGTCCCACAGCAGGCGGCTGGCACTGTGGCCGAATAATCGATGTTTGCGCGAAAGCACTAATCCGGAGGTGCAGAGCCTAGCAGAGTCGTCTGTTTGTGGAAGCGGACTGGCTGAGCGCTCCGTCCCGCGGCGCTGCCCACTCGCCGTCAGGTTCTTGTAGCACTACTCCGGTGGTTCCGACCCAAGCAAAAGCGTCCGTTGTCACGGCGTTGTTTGTTCGCAGCTGGCCCACCTCGAGTGCTTTTCCCAGCAGGACTGCCCGCTTATCGTCGTCTTCTGCGTAGCACATTGATGGCTTTCGCTCTGATTCGAATGTACTAAACATTGCCTGTAGCTTCTTTTTTTTTTTCATGGCTACTTCATAGCTATAAAAATTACGGAAAAGGCAAAGCGAAAAGAACGAAGAAAGAATACATAACGCAGGACGGGGAATGAACTACCAGCGATTTATTTTTCCCAATAACAGCACAAAAAATACCCGACACACTGGGCCACGTAGTATGGTCGGCCAAATGATGGTGGGAAGAGCGCCTTGAAAGCGTTTGAAAGATGAGGCAGGTATATAAACAACAATGTTACCTGCACAGTTCAAGTTAGGTCGCGCGGTAAAGGCAAAGAAAAAATAAAACACGAACAGCAGCTCGTATGACAGATGGATGAAAGGACAACAGAGTGCGAATTACGAGCAGAAAAAGGACCATTGCGAGTTAAAGACGACAGAAAAAACATGAAAAATGGAAGACGGCTAAGATGGGCGCGAAAAAAAATGTAAAAGAATTAAAAAACCTGCTGGAGAATATGCGGAGTCGATACTCTAAAAGACAACAGATCCATCGAAAGTCGTTAATAAAGACGGCGAAAAAAATTAAAGATGAAAAACAAAACATTAAAGATGAAAAACAAATCTACGACCGACGGTCAGCAGTTAACATTCACAACATTTGAAACATTTAAAAAGAACTCAAACTAAAACGGATGTAAATAGCGCGTGTACCTTAGCAAAGACAAAAAAATCCTCAAAACAGATGTAACACTGAGCCTTCTGGAGAAGAACAATCAATCAGGCGCCTAAATGGTGGCTGTAGCGCTAGCATCGAGCTCTAGGTGACAGCATCGCGCCTAAGTGACATCTCAATTTTTCATCAAGAACGGGAATACCTTTGCACGCTTCAGGCTGGTTTGCGCGGATCACACGGAGAAACCCACCAGACATCTCATCCTTCACATTCCCTAGGTCTCTTGTGACTATGAACGATGGGATGGCGATGAAACGCCATAGATGCCAGTCGACCCCATAGATCACGGCTACAAGATCAAAAAGCTATCAACTGCTGAACTTGATCCGCGAGTGCTCTATAATCATCTTTACGAATAGTTAGTTATCAGGAATCAGATCTTTTCCTGAAAGAAGAAAGATGTGCTAGTTGGTGCTTTCGATTCACTGGCTGAAACACGGTGACTAGCGCTAAAAAACACAAGGGGCAGCAGAAAGATACGAAGGGTGTGGCCCGTTGGTACTTTTCGCTGTTCCTTGTTTTTTAGCGCTAGTAAGCAGGCTTCAGCCAGCACATATTTTGGAAACATGCCCGTAACAATCAGCCCACACTATTTATTGAATACAGTTCCATCCATCAAACAAAACCAATTCTGATTCCTATTCCTACTACTTGCAGCACTGCATCGAGGAGGAACTTCTAGAAAGATTAAATGAAGGAAATGTGTCAAACCTCTGGAGGATCAAAATTAGACAACATAACAAGGAAACTCAATGCAGGTACGCTGTCATTACCTTTGCGTGAAGCATACTTCCTGGCCCTGTGTAAGTGGGCTACACAAAGCTCAAACCCAGTCTATACATTCCAGATCCGCGTATCTGCTGCAAATGCTAAAGATATGGCCAGGCTGGGGCCTAGGGAACAGACATGTGCCAAATGTTTATCCCAGGAGCATCCCACCCATAACTGTGACGGTGAACCACACCTTTCGGAAAACTGCGAGCGCAGTCATCCCGCTACGAAAATGTCCAAAGAAGACCATAATGGCCGGCGGCAGCGCGGGCGGATGTCCTCCACCGCCATTATGGGAACAAATACGGTGTATTTTATACGGACATGGCCGGACCGCACTGCTCTAGGTGGGGATGGCACACGGCCGCGGTCAAACACCAACAAATAAAGGTGGACGGGCTCACTTTCAAAGCTCCCAGCGCAACTCACACTGAGGAGGTAGCCATCGCCCTGGCGGCCTCTCACCCTCAGGCGCAATATATCCTATCAGACTCGCAAGGAGCTTGTCGAAATTACGAGCTGGGTTGGGTCTCCCTGACAGCTTATCGAATACTTTGCAACGTGGCACGGGACCCAGCTCCTACGCTCCGCTACTTAGTCTGGACTCCGGGCCCCCAAGGCCTACCAGGTAACGAGGCTGCAGACGCAGCCGCACGCGCACTCACTTCCCGGGCCCCTGGCGATGACCTTACCGATTCGGATCTGGACAACGAACCCCTTTTAAATTTTGAAGATATAGTCAATCACTACCAAGACTCTCACAGCAAGTACCCGACCCCCTCAAGGGGCTGGGAAAAGCAGGTGAGCGTCTTCCGATAAGACTCTTTACAAATACATTGCTGTGCCCGGCAGTCATGAAACACTTCGACCCCTCCTTTTCTGGCCTCTGCCCATATTGTACAGAGGTGGCTGACACCTACCATATGGTGTGGGCATGTCAGAAAAATCCTTCCCTCACCCCCACCCCAACCCAACCCGAGAGGTCTGGAGGCGGCCCTGCTCGGCGGCCACGACCTTCCGGCCCAACATGCCATGGTCCGGCGTGCCCGAGCGGCGGTAGAGTCAAATGGGGTCCCGGAATAGGGACCCCACCTAGTATTGTGAGGGGGGTGGCGCACTAGGGGCCACCTCCCAAACTACCTCTCTATACGTAACTTGTATTAAATGCTTTTCACCACCACCACCGCTTTCTCAAACGCCTGTCCAGCACGAAAACAAAAAGTAATAGTCACAGCCACAGAAACCTGAAGCTCCGGGAAGCAAGAAAGAGGCTTTTGTTGGTGCAAATCCGAGTTAATCCGTCATGGTGTAAAAGGCCGCGGTCTGCGGCGGTCACACACAGTGAGACCGGAACAGGACATGCCAAGTTGGATGCACATTGTGCTCCTCGACGACTTGAAAAGCAGGATGATAAAACCATGCCCGTGCGTTCTGCGCGATCCTACAGAGCTTCTGAGCAGGCGATGGACACGAGCCAAGGTAGTCCTGTGCCATTGACGTTAGATGGACGCCCGGGGAGAACGCCTAAAAAAGACAAAAGGGGCCGAAAAACACAACTTAGGTTTTACACAAATAATAAAAGGTGGCATTTGCAGCACACTGGTGCTGTGGGAGATCATTGAAGAACTCTAATGGCCGAGACACAATAGACACCATCTTTAAACTTTTGCTGTGTGTTTACAAGAAACATAGCAAATCCAGCAAACGTATGTGGTTTCCATAGAGGCCATGAACAGACAAGCAGGCTGTCTGGAGGGGTAGCCCTCACAGGAAAAAGTGGTGAGCAGCTCGTTAGCTTAAAGCTTCAATATTTACATGGCCGTTTTAGCCAGCTGTGTGAATGACTTCCAGCTTCCTCCACCTGTTACTCTTGTGCGCCATATTGCTCAAAAGTGCAAACATTTTCAACTCTCGGTGCGGCTGTAAGAACGCTATATTTTTAGCGCTTTATTGCGCTTCAACTAAACTATTCCCGAACAGACCTCGCTTTTCGTTTTCTTCGGAGTTTCCTGAAACGTGCGGTCCACAAGCAAAAAAAAAATCGCTATTTCTTGCTAGTATTACGGCAAGGTATGGTGCTGCACGAGTTGTTCTTCCGACATTTTAAGGCATGCAGCTCTGGCAGACGAATGACGACAAAGAAAAGATACAACTGCGCTGCCATCAGCATAATCATCAGCCTGGCTATACCTACTGCCGGGCAAAGGCCGCTTCGATGTCTCTCCAATGAACCGTATCATTACTGTGCTCTACTGAAAACTTTATTTCAGAAAACGCCGCATTGCATCTTTTATACATAGAGTGAAAGCTGAAAAAGAAAAACTGGCAACAGATGAGGATGCGTAGCACTATCGAAAGATTTCAACGATGCAAGAACCGCGAAGGTCACCATCATTTCTACCTTTATTGTCAAAAACACCAGAAGTGACATGACTGAAAAAAAGAGAAAACAGCAACTATAAAAAGTAAAAATCCAAAACCATAGATAGAAAAAAGTGATGGGATATCAAGAATCAACGCAGCAAAAAGGGCGACAAAGATGAAGCGCCAGTGTACAAGCTAAAAACGAAACTGAAAATGGCAAAGTAAGACAGAACTTAGCCGAAATAGTGCAGAAAAGCCAGCAAAGAACACCGCAAAAAAGGCAAATAGAGATAAAAGCGCTAGAAACGATTGAAATTTTAAAAAAAAGAACGCGTGATGCATAGAAAAAGGAGAAAGAGACAACAATGCGAAAACACGCATGAGCAACATCTACAAAAACGGTGGTTAAAATGCAGCGGATAAAAATCTGGAGCGAAAACTATGATTTATTTATTTATTAATACTGCAATTCCAGGAAGGGATTTTCGCAGGGTGAGCATACCGAAAATAGGTAAATACAAATATTAAGAAAAAAAAGTACAAAGGCCACAAATTAATAATAAGCAACAAAAACACAACAGCAAAAATGAAAGTCTCAATGACGTAACACAACAAAAAAAGTACACTAAGGTTTGGGGCATATAAATACACTACTATCAAGTCATCAGTGAACATGGTCAACAGGGAATTGATTAAATGAAGAAAGAGCACCAAAACGATCACAATATTAAATTCAGTTAAAAAAATAAATGGGAAACGGGAATGCATGACAGAGGACATTATTGTGCACTGAGGTTGCCGATGAATGATGTTACAGATAGCTGTAGGACTTCGTCGTTAGTAAGTTGATTCCACTCCGTTACTGTTCGCGGAAAAAAAGAATATTTAAAGCAGTTATTACGCTGGGTGAAAAGGGTGATTGTAAGATTGTGACGTTGTCTTGTAGAATAACCTGAAGAGAAGGATATTAGTCCATCAATCACAAAAATGAACAAGGGAGGGGAAAACCTCAGGTTGCGTGAGCCAACGTTTCGACAAGGGGACTTGGGGACGCAAGGGGACAAGGGGGACTTGGGGACAGAAAGGACCATCAACCATACCCTCTCTCTACCATGGACATTAGTCCATCAATGTTAATTTTAAAATGACCTTTGACCAATTGGTATAAGAACTTTAGTCGAGCAACGCGATTCCTTTCGGTTATAGATATTAAAGCAGCCCTGTTTAAGAGGTCACTTACTGATGTGCGTCGATAGCTATTGTAAACAAAACGTACTGCTTTCTTTTGTATTTTTTCAATTTTATTTACGTTTGTTTTGGTGAATGGATCTCAGATAATTGCCGCATAATCTAATATTGGAAGGACAATCGATTTATACGCTAGAAGCCGAACTCGGGGTGTGGAAAGTCTCAATGCACGCCTAAGAAAAAAAAGTTTACGGTTTGCATTATTTACAGTTTGATCAATGTGTTTAGTCCAGTCAAGGTTGTTAGTAATCCATAGCCCTAGATATTTGTAGTGTGAGAGTTCGGAAAGAATGTTGTTATCAAATGAATATTGGAACATCAGTGGACTTTTCTTGTGAGTGATTCTCATATACACGGTTTTTTGAAAGTTGATAGGCATCTGCCATGCATCACACCAGGCATTAATTTTCTGAAAAGCCTCATTAAGTTTTACCTAATCTGACATATTTTTTATTTCGGAGTATAGCACACAATCATCCGCATATAGTTTAATATTAACTGGAATGTCTTTCACGATGTCGTTAACGTAAATGATAAACAAGACTGGCCCAAGCACTGAGCCCTGAGGGACGCCAGAGTCAACAAAAACAGTTTGAGAGGAATGTTCCCCAAAAGAGACATATTGCTGACGGTTATTCAAATATGCTGAAATCCAATTAATGATTTTGTTATTTCTGAGTGTGCTATTAATTTTGGAAAGCAGTTTTTTGTGAGAGACCTTATCAAATGCTTTGGCGAAATCCATAAAAATGGCATCTGTTTGGCTACTATTGTTAATAGCTTTCGCAAAATCGTGTATAGTCTGAACTAATTGGGTACAAGTAGAATAACCTTTCCGGAATCCGTGTTGGAAATTTGTAATAAAATTGTGTTGTTCAAGAAAATGGGAAATGTGGGTGTGTATTATGTGTTCCATAATTTTGCAAACTGTCGATGTTAATGAAATCGGTTGGTAATTATTAATGTACTGTTTGTTTCCATTTTTATGAAGTGGTTGGACTCTGGCTGTCCACCAGTCGCCCGGAACCTGTCCTTCGTTTAGAGACCTAGCTCACAGCCGGAGGTTCAGCTCCGAATGGTGACCTGGGCCACAGAGGTCGCCAGGGCCCATGGGCTCCTGGCCACCTAGCGCGACCGCGAGGGCCCACCTGTTCCTGCAAACCCCTTATCCTTATCCCCACCCTCACTGGCTTCCTTTTAAGGGTTGCTTAATAAAAGTTTTTCCTCCTCCTCCTAGAAAAAATTATAAACAAATACTTGGACACCCATTCTGCATACCTCGTTAAGAATGCATTGGGTATTTTATCAGGCCCAAGAGATTTTTTTACGTTAAGATTCAAAAGCATTTTAGTTATACCCTGTTCACTGATGACAAGATCAGGCATCGGAGGTAAGCATGTTTCGAACACAGGTTGTATGCCATTATCCTTAGTAAAAACGGATTTGAAGTATTCGTTAAAGGCGGTTGATATTACCTTTCCGTCATGTGTTAATGTGCCATTGATTTCAAATGCATGGGAATCCCTAGATACTGGTGAGATTGTACGCCAAAATTTTTCAGGTGAGCTAGTCATAAAATTAGGCAACAAATCGCCAAAATAATTTTCTTTATCAAGTGCTACTTGTCCTCGTAGTTGACTTGACAGAGCGGAAATTTTATCCAGCAGGCCTTCAGGATGGACAACTGCTTGCCTTTTCTTTTTCAACTTTTTTTAATTTTCTACGCATTTGTATTGAAGTGCGGGAAATCCAGGGATTGTCGCGTTTTGTCTTTTTAACAATGCTTGTCATAAAACGGCTAATACACATCATAACCAGATCCTTGAAAGAAATCCACAGATCGTCTACATTTGCGGTAGACCTCGAAAAGCTATCAAAAAATTCAGGGGGCACTTTGACTGTCTAAAGTGGGTAGAGGCGGAAGCGTTTTCCGCACCACCTTCGCTGTTTCTGTGGCACTGGTGGCGTCACATATAATTGAGTCCTAATTACTAAGTGATGGCAAATCACTAATTAATGCTTAATTACTGATAAATGCCTGAATATTAATTAACTGCTAATTAATGACGCTTAAGCTTCGCTCTTAGGAGTGGAACGCGACAGCGCGTAGTAGCGCTGCCAGGGAGTCCACGGAACGCCACCACCAGTTCGGCGCGATGCCTAGCCCTTTGACGCAACGCGTTTTGAGGAAAGGAAATGGCGCAGTAATTCTCTGTCATCTCGGTGGACACCTGAACCGCACCGTAGAGGAAGGGAGGTGGGAGTGAAAGAAGTTAGATAAAGAGGAGCCGTAATGAAGAAAATGAAACTTGTATTTGAGGAAAGGAAATTACGCAGTAACTGTGTCACATATCTGGGTTCAGGGGGGCACTGTTTTGACCTAAAGTGTGGTCACTGATGTGTGTTAAAGATGTTAAGCTTCGCCCCTAAGAGTGGAACGCGACAGCATCTTGCAACGCTGCCAAGGAGTCCATAGAACGCCATCGCCCATTCGGTTCTACGCCTCCCTCGTCGGTAAATTGGTTTTTGAGGAAAGGAAATGTACCTGTCTCTCATTTGTCAGCGGACACCTAAACCTCGCCGGAAGGGAATGGAGGAGGATGAGAGTGAATGAAGACACCGTATTCACTAGAAGCGCCTTTGTTCATTCCAAACCATCGAGCTGGCATGGCGGAGTGGGTAGCATGCTCGTCTCTCACGCCGAAGACCGGGGTTCGATTCCTGAGCTCGACCAATTTCTTAATCGGTTTTATTTATTTATATGGCCTGACTAGTAAAGCGAATTAGGCTAATTGAGTAATTAAGCAATTAACTAAGCTCAGTCCCACTTACTTGGAGCATCACTATACGATCCCTTCAATTGGTTGCATGGTTACTAGCCAAAGTGCAATTGGCCCCGTTTGAAATTCGCGCACTGTGACGTCACGACCGTTTCCACCAATTGAAAAGCGTGACATTTTCTGTCGACAACTGCTGCTTACAACGATGAGACATTAAAGGCTTCCGCCTTAATAAAAGGATAAGGTATCGATTATTGATGTGTCATCAGCGCGTGAGAAGTTAGGAAAACATGACTGCTTTGGATGCCTGTCAATAGCGGCATCAGATAAGGTAAGGAACACGGCCTGGTGATCGGAGACTCCTGGGATTATTTCACATTTTGTTTTAGTACTAATAGATCTGCTTACGAAGAAAAGGTCCAGTATAGATTTAGCGCTGTCGTGTACCCTGGTGTACTCGTCAACAAGTTGGGATAAATCAAATGCAAATGCTATGTCCAACATGGCATCACCTGTTTTGTCGTTATGGTTCTTGAGGGACATCGTGCACCAGTCAATATTAGGCAGATTAAAGTCGCCAGCTAGAGTTATCCGATCGCCAGGTTTTAAATATGTGTTCATGTAAGTTTTCAAATCATTTAAAACCGATATGGAAGAAGAAGGGGGCCTGTACAACACACCTATAATGTACCTGATTGTATCACAATATTTTTTACTGAAAATGCACTCTACATTAGGCACGTCAGGCATCCTTAAAACTCGTTATGATTTCTTGTATATCATACAGACGCCGCCACCTCTTCAAGTACGGTCTTTCCGGAGTACATTGTAACCAGTAGGCACGAATTCACTGTCGAAAATTGCATCCTGTAACCATGTTTCGGTTAGCACAGCAATGTCTGAATCGTTAGTAAAAAGGAGTCCTTGAAGCTCGGTTACTTTATTGATTACACTTCTGCAGTTAATGTTTAAGATTTTCAAGGATGTAGGATCATGCTTTTTCTGTCAGTTATTTTTCTTATTGACCAATCTGACACGCTCTCCTTTCTGGGCATCCCAAGCAAACATAACACTATCAATGCTAATTTTATCAGACCAGCTTTACCTTAGCGCCATTTGCTTTTTATTCCGCTGCGCTGTCCCACAAAAGTTTACGTAAGTCACGCACGCGCTTTGAGAAGTCTTCCGAGATAGAGTACGACGATCCTTTTAGTTTGTAGGCTGCTTGTAAAATGGATGCCTTTTCCCGATAGTCAGGAAATTTTATGATAACCGGTCCAGATTTGTCACTGGATTTACGCCCAAGCCTATGAAATCTTTCTATGCCTGTAGGTGTCATACCTATCTTCTCTTTTATTATGTCGTATTTCACTGTGTTTTCAAGTTCTTCAAACGTCTCGTTTTCTGGCTCTTCTAAACCGTAAATTATAAGATTATTGCGACGGCTTCTGTTTTCTAAGTCGTCCACCTTATTCATCAGAAAGGACAACTGGCTGTCAAAATCTGCTATTGTTTTTTCTATTTCGCTTACTTGTTTTGTCAGCGTGCCTAGTTTGGACACCTGTTGTTCAATGCTATCTATTCTGTTGTTTAGTGTAACCATTTGCTCTTTTATTTCGTTCTGACCGTCGATAATTCCTTCAATAGTTCGTTGCACTTTCTTTTGGCCGTCTAGAAGTTCCGACAGCAATTGCTTCTCAGTTGGTCCCGGGTTTGTCTCAATATCGCCCGAAAGAAGTAGGTTAGTAGGCAATAAAGCAATGTGCGCCAGAATACATTTGAAACACTGTGGGCAGGGCAGCAGCAACAGAAACCGGTTGTCACTACGATAACAGTGCATGGAAACGTTTTTACTAACCTGTAGAGCAAGACAAAAATGGTTGCTGAGCATGTTGCCGATACTGCTGCTGGCCTGCCCACTGAAGAAAGTCGATGTTGCTCGCTCTTTTAAATGGGCTTGCTGAGCCATGTGATGTGACGCCACAGTTGTCGAGATGAAGCGATGCGCTGTCAGTTGCGGAACGGAAAGCAATGTAATCGCCGGGCACCTGGCACGAGCCAGATTTATGCCGGCTCACTGAACACATCCACGTCGATTGCCCTTGATGCGTAGGCGCTGGGCCACCATTCATTCCCGCGATGCGAGGGCTCGTTGACCAGGTCAAACGACGTAGCCACTGGGTCGCAGCCACGCGGTAGAACTGGTCCGCACAGAAGGGCCGCCAAAATCTGTAGAGCAAGACAAAAATGGTTGCTGAGCATGTTGCCGATACTGCTGCTCGCCTGCCCAAAAAAGGGTGGGATGAAAACCGAATTATTAAGGGCGAGGACATAAAAAATGGGCGCAAAAAGGTACCGCAAGAAAAACCTTAGGAACACGAAAGTCATATCGAGGTCGAGAGGAACGCGATCTCTTTTTTTTTTTTCAAGAGGAAGAATGGTCGCGCGCTGACGTACGCATCTGTTAGGTTGCCTATGGTTGCTGCTCCTGTTACTTCATGGATGAGTTGGCTTCGGTGCTTTGCCAGAATTTCTGGGTCACCGAAGTTTCATGAAATTTCATTTTATACCTGAATGACCCGGTGAGGTGTATTACTTTACATAAACGATAGCGACTGCATTCTCGACAGAGAATGTGCAAATCTCCAGATTTTTTGTCATTGAAATGAGCGTTAGGTCCGAGCAGCCTTTTATTTATACAACGGCCGGTCTGGCCTGTACATTTCTTGCTGCATAGTAAGGGAATGGAATATACAATGCCCATGGAGCGTGTCACAAAAGGATCCTAATTCCTAGTTTTGCATTCTGGATTTACTTCACCAGGCTCATTCTCATGTCTGCCAAATCTGGGAAGGCGGTGAGGGGCAGAGGAAATCAGATCTGCGCCTGCCGCGGGCTTAATTTTTTCCTGTCCACTCAGCCATTGACTGAAATAAACTAAACTGAACTAAAGTACACATATGGTACATAATTGCCAGATTCTTGTTTCGAACCGTGGCACTTGTCGAGGTCACGATGCTCATATTTTTTCTAAGAAGTACTTTGGTTTGAGCTAGTTGGTTCAAAGCTAAGGTTGATTCTGAAGGCGGCGCAAAAGGTACAGGCACAGAGTGGGGGCAGGAACACACAAGCGCCTTGTCTGTTTTTTCTTGTGCCTTCATTCCTTGTGCCTTTTTTGTCACTGTCGCTTTTGCGCGTGCGCCGTCTTCTGAATAAACCTAACAGTTTTTCCACATCTTGGGAAGAATGTCCATTACCTGGGGAACAATATTTGCAAGTGCTAATCGCAGGTTAAGAAAGAGGCTTCGTAATACGGCCGAAAGGTGCCTACATCGCGAAAGCGCCAGCCGCAATTGAATCCTGTTGTGATAAACACAGCAAGAAAGCTTTGAGAAATATACTTTAACAAAACTTCGTGCTGGGATAGTTGGTAGGACATTGTTGAAATTTGGTTCAGCGCAAAAGACGAACACAAAGGAAGGAAATGACACACGCGGAGCGCTACTACCAACTGATTTATTGATGAATGCAAGAAACACATTTATAGTCATTGACACACATGCGCACATTCGGGCGGCTCCAGGCTACTTTAAGAGTTTTACATGGTTCACACTTATCTAAACTCACATTACGTCACTGAAGAAAGCGCGGGTAACAAGATGAGGTAGGTAACTCTGAACATGAAAACGACAGCACGAAAAGATCTGGAGAGGGATATGAACGAGACAGTTTGAGAATCGACAGACGAAAAAGAAACGGGCCAGGACGTTACATGACCTTACATGACATTGTCCAAAAATACACGTTCAGCCGAGCGCAAGCTTATGCAAGGGTCGCTGATGCACTGGCTAGCCTTTTTATGGATATTGTTACAGGTGCTTATTATGCAGGGGAACGGTGACAAACATCCCAGCAGGCATGGTCCCGGACCAGTACGGCATAGTGGGGCTGTTGACGTTCATCCGCGCCGCGGAGACGGATCCCGATCTTGTCGCTCTGGCATTAGGCAGCGACCTCACAACGTTGGGTCTCAACCTCAACTCTCCCGAATATTTAAACCCCGTGTTTGGAGGTCTCTGGGCGGAGCAGCCTTGCAGGCCAAAAGACATCGACTACCCTGTTCCCTCCGAGTACATCATCAACCAGAGCATCCGGGACAAGCTGGCGGGAATTAAGTTGAACCGCTATGGCGAGGACCTGCTCTTTTTCATCTTCTACATGCTTGGGGGCGACCTCTTACAGCTCCTCGGCGCCGCAGAGCTGTAGAATCGGGACTGGCGCTTCCACAAAGACGAGCGAGTCCGGATCACGCGGGCGGGCCGACGGAGAAGACGTCGACGTCTTCTTCTTCGACCCAGTCAACTGGCGGAAGGTCGCCAAGGAGTTCCACCTCGACTACGACACGCTGGAAGACAGGCCACAGCAGTACCCCGCACCTCCACCACACTGGTACAGGTTATATTTACAAAGGTTATTTACAAAGGCAGGTCGACCCGTGCCTGGTGCGTCAGCGGCAAGATACCGAACTTCCTCCTTTTCTTCCTGCGTGCGCACTTCTTCATTGTTCCTCAGCGCCCATGCGTTTGAGCGACAATATGAAAGGCCTCCAAAAAACTCTGGCTTTTGTGCTTTTACTCTTGCCTAAAGCCCCGCCGCGGTGGCTAAGTGGTTACGGCGCTCGCCTGCTGGCCCGAAAGACGCGGGTTCCATCCCGGCCGCGGCGGCCAAATTTCGATGAAGGCGAAATTCTAGAGACCCGTGCGCTGTGCGATGTCAGTGCACGTTAAAAACCCCAGGTGGTCGAAATTTCCGGAGCCCTTCATTACGGCGTCCCTCATAGCCTGAGTTGCTTTGGGACGTTAAACCAGAATAAACCAATAAACCAAACTCCTGGCTAAAACTATTGCTTCTTTAAACCGTGGCGCGCAGCTGCACCCCATTACGTGCGAAACTATATTCCCAAGCTTATCTTGATGTAACAAATTTTGAGCATGCTCCCTTAAACGGTCATTGAGGCAACGCCCTGTCTGCCCAATATAGCACTTTCCACAGGACATGGAGATCTTGTACACCACTCCTAAAGCACATCTGACAAAGGATCTTTCATGTTGCTTTTTGCAACCGCGCTCACTGTCAACGCAGATGCGGGGGCACAGCTTCGCCAACTTATATGGCGCGGACAATACAACAGGCACTTTGTGCCTGCTGGCCATTTTTTTGACATTATGTGACACCTTATGAATATAAGGCATCACCTCAGGTTTGGGCTTTGCGCGTTCAGTTGCAGCCACGTTTCGTCGGGCAGGAAATTTCTTTAGGAGGGTTCTGGCTACTGCCGTAAGGACCGAGCAAGGGAAGCCTAAGGCCAAAAGCCTGCTAGCCTGATGGTCGAAACTACCGTGCATCTCGTGCATCGGCTTTTTCACGACGCACGCGGTACTGATTGCGCCACTGGCCTTCTCCGTTTGGACTTGCCGCTCTGCTCCGAAAGCGCCGATAACAAGCCGTCTTGCTTACGTGCCGCTGAATTTACTAGCCTGCCGCGCGACGCTGCATTTATGTGCCTATGTCCCCGTTTCCCGCCGTTCCTGATGGTGTCTACGTCACGTACCCAATCAAGGACGTTGTCCACCAGCGTAACGCCATTCTTCCACGCACAGTCCTGACCGTCACTGGCAACCGCACCTACCTTCCGATTCTGAACTTCGGTCTCTGTCCCCAAGTGCATCGCACTCGCTGAACTGGTTCCTTTGGCTGAATGTAAAGTGTCTGCTCTAAAAGCTGAGCCTAACGCTGGTCTCCATGCCCTTCCCCGCTCGGCCGCTTCACGCCCGGACGCTGCTTCTGCAATGATCGCGGCGGATTTGCCACCTGAGGTAGAACTTTTTGACGGGTTAGTTGGTACATCGTCTTGAAAGAATGTCGTACGCCAAACGAAAGAATGGCCACCTGACCACGCCAACGCCCTCTGCGCCCTTTTAGCTTCCTACAGTGATGTCTTCGATTTCGGGAATCCTCCTCTTGGCCAAACTTCTGTCGTGACCCATCGCATCAATACGGGCGATGCCAGCCCTATACACAAAGACCCTATTGTGTCTCTATTCCTGAGCGATATGCCATCCAAACAGAGGTGGACAAGAGGCTGGTGAACAATATTGTCGAGCCTTCGGGCAGAGATTGGGCATCCCCTGTGGTGTTGGTCGAAAAGAAAGACGGCAGCTTAATCAAGTAACAAAGAAAGACGTCTATACTCTTCCGAGAATAGATGACACCCTCGACTGTCTACATGGTGCCCGCTACTTTTCTTCTATTGATCTCCGTTCAGGCTACTGGCAAATCGCTGTCGACGAACGGGATCGTGAGCAGACTGCCTTTGTCACCCCCGACGGCCTCTACCAATTCAAAGTTGTGCCTTTTGGGCTCTGCAACGCTCCTGCCACCTTCGAGCGCATGATGGACTCGCTTCTGCGTAGCTTCAAATGTACAACGTGCTTGTGCTACCTAGATGACGTTGTCGTTTTCTCTTCCACGTACGAAATTCACCTACGCCGTCTTGCTACTACCCTTGCTGTCTTCCGTCGCGCTGGTCTCCAACTGAACTCCATGAAGTGCAGCTTTGGCCAGCGCCTAATTAAGGTCCTCGGCCACTTGGTTGATGCTTCTGGTGTAAAGTCCGACCCTGACAAAGTTCGTGCCGTTCGTGAGTTCCCCATTCCCCGGTCCTAGAGCGATGTAGGAAGTTTCCTCGGGCTCTGCTCGTATTTTCGCCGGTTTATCCCGAACTTCGCCGACACGGCCCGTCCCCTTACCACCCTCCTGAAGAAGGATGTCCCTTTCTCCTGGGGCCTTGACCAAGCTCGCTCCTTCACGGCACTTGTTGCGGCCCTCACGGCTCCACCTGTGTTGGCCCATTTCGACCCATCTGCGCCTATGGAACTTCGCACAGACGCCAGTGGCCATGGTATTGGCGCCATCCTTGTGCAGCGCCAACACGAGATCTTTCGTGTGATTGCCTACGCCAGCCGCCAGCTCTCTCCTTCCGAACGTAACTACTCCATTACGAAGCGGGAGTGCCTTTCTCTTGTTTGGGCGTTAACATAATTCCGCCCTTATTTGTTTGGAAAGCCCTTCTGTGTAGTTACGGACCACCAAGCTTTGTGTTGGCTGTCCTCTCTTAAAGACCCTACAGGCAGTCTGGGTCATTGGGCCTTGCGTTTGCAAGAATACACATTTACTGTTGTCTACAAGTCCGGCCAGCTGCACCAAGACGCTGACTGTGTCTGTCCCGCCATCCTGTCGGCCCTCCTGAATCCCACACCCGTGATAACGACGATTGTGTTCTGTCCGTATCGGACTTTTTATACATTGGTGATGAGAAGCGCCGTGATACATCTCTACGCCTCACAGTCGACCGCCTCCGCAGCGACCCTTCCTATGCTGCTCTGCGCCAGTTCGTGCTGGATCACGATGCACTGTACCGACGCAATATGCACCGAGGTGGCGTCTACCTCATGAAGGAGCTTAAACACCGCAGCGGACACGAGACAGAGAAAGAAGACGACACAGGCGGGTTATGCTCGTCGTCCCGACCCATCTCCGCTCCACAGTACTTGCCCAACTTCATGATGCTCCTACTGCACGGCATGATGCTCCTACTGATGCTCCTACTGCACGCACGTGCGACAGCGTGCGCAGGCGGTTCTTCTGGCCTGGCCTTTACCGCTCTGTCCGGGGGTATGTTGCTGCTATGTTGGGGGTATGTTGTGTACAATGCGCTTGATGACAGATTTCTTGGTATTATTGCTGTCTTTTTTTCCTACCACTCCTGTAATGACCCTTCAATAGGGTTAACAGTATCAATAAACAAACAAACAAACAAACAAACAATGTCAGCGCCGGAAAACGCCCCCACTTCCACCCAGTGGCCTGCTTCAGCCCATCGACATCCCGACTGGCCCATTTTTCCGTGTTGGTCTCGAGCTGCTTGGTCTTTTCCCCACATCAACTTCCCCGAGCAAGTGGATTGTCGTTGCGACCGATTACACTACCTGGTACTCTATTACGCGCGCTATCCCTACCAGCTGTGCCTCCGATGTCGCCGACTTTCTTCTCCATGATGTCGTCCTGCTTCATGGCACTCCTTCTCAACTGCTTACGGATCGCGGCCCCTGTTTTCTTTCTAAAGTGGTCCACGACCTTCTGCGCTCATGCTCCACCCGCCACAAGTTCACGATGGCCTACCATCCTCAGACCAACGGCCTTAAAGAGCGTCTTAACTGCATTCTGACGGACATGCTAACCGTCATCGCTAATCACGCATCTGCAACTACTTTTTGTGGATGATTGCGTCATTTATCGCGGCATATCTGATAACACTGACCAGGAATTATTACAGAACGACCTAAATAAAATACAGAAATGGTGCTCCGACTGGCTCATGCAGCTTAATATTTCGAAATGCACATATCACGCAAACGTTCAATTTGAAAGGGGGTTTCTGCACAAACGGTACAGGGCGTGGTGTTCACGGCAGGCGACACAAAACGGCGAGCAGACCGGCGGGCAGCGCAGAAGACGGCCAGTCCAACCCAAGCGATCTCGTGCAGCGCGGCGGCACTTCGTCTTTTAGCGACGCTTCGTCGTCGTCGGCGCTCTGGCAGCGATCGGCCTAGGCGGTATCAGGCGCAGCCGTCGTGGTTCGCTACACATTAATAATTTCCAGTACCCCCTGAACTCTGTGGCGCTGTCAGCAACGAATTCATACAGGTACCTTGGCGTCGAAATAACGAACAAATAACATGGTCAGACCACATTATCAAACTTTGCGCAAGCACTTCCAGAGCACTTGGCTTTATCCGAAGATCACTATCAATGTCCCCTCCATCAATAAGACAACAAGCATACGAAACATTCATTCGCGCTAAAATGGAATATGCCTAAGCAATATGTAACCCTCACCAGGCCTACTTAATACAACTGCTCGAAGCTATCCAGAATCGGGCAGCGCGCTTCATAACGTCGCAGTATTTGTCTCGACACAGCGTTACCAACCTAAAATAGTCTCTCGGCCTTGAACTATTAGCACTCCGCAGAAAAGTATCAATTCTTTGTCTTTTACACAAACTATGCTTTAACTTCCCTGCAGTACGCCGAACTTTGTTATCTGCTCCCTTACGCTTATCTCGCCGATTATTCACTCCCTCAGCATTCAGCAGTTGCACGGTTCATCCAACGCTTTCAACAAATCTTTCCTTCCCATCGCCATAGAAGAATGGAACAACCTTCCTGAAATCGTTGTCATCGAAACTAATCCCACCAGATTTAGACAGCTAATAACAGACCACTTGAACCAAATATAGCTACTTCCCTCGCGATGCTCTGCCTGCAATTTGAACTGCTTGTGTCATTTCGACACCCCCCCCCCCCCACAAGTGTTTTCCCACTTATTTAATTTCCGTACATTTGAATGTTTAATTTTATATACTACTGCTTTGCCTTATATATTCTGTACTATTTGAATTACCTGACGTTAATTTCAGGTCAAACTTGTTATTCTTGCTATTTTTGTTATTCTTTTTTATGTTTACATGCCTTTGTATGACCCTTTCACACCACTGTGTCACCCCCCCCCCCCCCCCTTTATGTAATGTCCCAGACGGGATCTTTAAGGGTTCCATAAATGATGATGTTGATGCTGTCTATGTATGTCTCAGACCACCATCGTGACTGGGACGTCAGTTTACCTTTCGTGATTTTCGCCTACAATTCCACACGCCATGATACCACCGGCTACTCCCCCTTCTACCTGCTCTTTGGCCGCGAACCGTTGCTACCCTTCGGCAGCCTCCTGCCTCACGACCCTTTTACCAGCAGTTACGCTTGTGACGCCATTGCCCGAGCTGACGCCGCGCGGGAAATCGCTCGAGATCGCCTCGACGCTTCACAACTCGCTCAAAAACGATGGTACGACCTTCATCACAGTGACGCCCATTACCCTCCCGATTCCCTCATACTCTTCTGGCTCCCTGCGCGTCGTGTGGGCCTGTGTGAGAAGCTGCTGCCTCGTTACGCGAGTTCTTACCACGTCTTGAGCCAACTGAGCAATGTGACCTACGAAATCACGCCCCTGCACCACCACACTCCTTGCGCGGCCCCCTCGACACAGCTCGTGCACGTCGCCCGTCTTAAACCCTACCATTCAAACCCACCACCTTAGGACGCCCAGGGACTGTGCCTGCTTCTGCCCGGCGGAGGAGGGAGGAGGGTAGTGTTACGGTGCATAGTCGCGATACGAAGACGACGTTGTTTGGCCGCTCGGCAGTTGACGACGACGAGGACGTGGCAGTTTGTGCTGACTAGGCTTGGCGTACCTTCCGACTGCGGACTGTCCCGTCCGCTGCTGGGCTAACCCCCCGTAATAATATGTATTCAAGGATGCATGAATTGGGGGCCAATTATTAAATGTTTTCGTGAACATTCCCTTCCATTTACTTTGGACGGCACCTGTACAAGAGTCGTATGTGAAAGTACTGAAAGGTACAATAGTCCTTCATAAAGTCAGCAATAAAATTCCAATAATTCCAATTCCAACACGATCTCGCCAGTGTTGTACACCGCCTGCTTACGGGAGGTATTCCGAGGCCTGGATTGGGAACTGTTTGGGATAAGAGATGATGAAGAATACGTAACTTACGATTCGCTGATGACATTGCCTTCCTAAGGCACCCTGGAGATGAACAGCCAAGCATTATGAATAAGTTATGCAGGCAGAGCAGAGCGATATGTCTTAAAATTAACATGCAGCAAAACAAAAATATTTTCAACAGTCTCGAAAGGCAGCAGCAGTTGATTATTGGCAGATAGGTGCTGGAAGTAGTAAGAGAATAAGTCTACTTAGGACAGGTAGTGGCTGTTGGTCCGGATCATGAGAGGGTAATAATAAGAAGAATAAGAACGGGGTGGAGTGCATATGGCAGGTTCTCTCAGATCATGAATGGCAGTTTGCCAATATCCCTCAAGAGAAAAGCATACAACAGCTGCATCTTACCTGTGGGGCAGAAACGTGAAGGCTAACGAAAGCAGTTCACTTAAGGACTACGCAGCGAGCTATGGAAGTAAAAACAATAGGTTTAACGTTAAGAGACCGGAAACGGGTGGAGTGGGTGAGGGAACACACGTGGGTTAACTATATGCTAGTCGAAATCAAGAGCAACAAATTGATATGTAAAGCGCATGTAATGCGAAGGCAAGATAACTGCCGGTCCTTAAGGGTAACGGGGTGGATCCCAAGAGAAGACAAGCGCAGCAGGGAGTAGCAGAAAGTTAGGTGGGCGGACGAGAAGAAGTTTGCGCGGCTGCAGTAGCCGCAGCTGGCAAAGGACACGGTTAATTGGAGACTCATGGGAGAGGGCTTTGCCCTGCAGGGGGCGTAGCCAGGCTGATTATGATAATGATGATGCTGCAATCAAAACTTACCTTGCCTTTAGGCGAAGAACAAATTTTAGTGAGAAATTCAATGGCCACAACTCTATTCTTTCCGTAATATAAAAGCTTTGCATTCTTAAGCTTCTCTGATGACATGAAAGGCCTATATTGTCACGTAGTAGCGTCTGCACTCCGGCGAATCAGAGAACAGCGAGATTGGATTCTAAACGAAACTGTTTATTTTTGCTCACTTGCACCTGCAAACAACTAAACATCACAGCAGCGGCGTGGAAAGAGAAGTTTATTTTGTTCGATGTACACAATAAAATACAAAACAAAATGGCTGAACTCAATAGTCTGAACATTCAATCACATGTGCAGTGCCGCAGCACTGAGCACGTCAGTAGGGCAGTAATGAGCCTGACCCTCGACCGCCGCGCAGGACAATGAGCTATGTAGACCATCACCGCAAAAACTCAGCCTCTCTCATTGACAGTGCGTCCAAGCCTGCTTTCTCAAAGAGGCGCGTGCGGAGGCGCTGCAGCATTGGAAACGTCGCACTTTGCGGACGGCCATTTAAGGAAGCCACTATACGCTTCCTCCACAAAACGAACATGCCGACACACAAGAGCATATTTGCAAATACTTCGGGCGTACTAGTGCGCGCTTCCAGGCGGGTTACAAACACCCGTGACACTGGTATCCAAAAGGTGCGCGCCACTACACAGTCGAACACTGCGTGCCGCAAATTTCTAAGAGACCGCATTGCCGGCATCGGGCGGAGGGCGCCACGCCTCATGCCGCAAGGCGGTCTTCTGGGGGCAGGACCCGCAAGCCTCGCAACCAGCCGAAGTCCCTGATATCGGCAGGAAGCGCAGCTGAGGCCAGTTGGCGCCAGCGCGCCCGTCTCGTTTTCTGGAGTTGTTCGCGGGGCAGCTGAGCGACCGTTAGTGCCTCACACATCCTGGAGGTCGGGGTTTCATCATTAAAACTTCCTGTTGGCCGAGTTGGTAGTTCATATTGAATTAGAAATATTATAGCGCAAACAAGGACACGGACAAAAAAGAGAGGAAACACACACACAAGCGCTAACGGTCAACTGAATTTATTCGGTGAAAGCCACACCTTTCATAGGCCGAAGGATCGTGAGAGAAAAAAAATGACAGAAAATAAAAACAAGGGTTGATTCAGAGCCATCAAATCGCGAGCGCATGCGCGGTAGACAAGGGCATCACACTTCGGTTTATCTTCCATCTAATCAACGAGTAGCTGCATTAAAATAGTCAATCTCAGCCTGGAATAGAGATAAAGGAGGTTCGCTGATGCACTCGCTGCCAAGTTTCTGTATGTGGTAGGCTTCTAGGCTTATCCGTGCTGTCCTGTCTTTACTTTTGCCAAGAACCTTTGTCTCCTCAAACCGGGCCACGCATGCTCCACACTTACATGTGCAACAAGATGCTTGTATTTATCGCTTTTATTTTCTAAATTAGATGGTCCTTGACACAACGTCCAGTTTGGCCTACATAAAACTTTCCACAAGACAGGGGAATGGAATAAACCACTCCAGTGGAACACCTTACAAACGGCTTCTGATGCTTTTTCCTATCGGGTTCATCCCGATCGGGCACGCTGGCAGTCAACGACGCCAGTGTGCGACGCACGTTAACGAAAAATGCCGGCGGCTGCTCGGCTGTAGTGCCAACCAGGTGTTGTGAAAAAAAACGCTTTACGCGCTGTACCCAGGAAGTATGCGAGGAGTGTTCTCCCGGGATAGTCTGGGTTGCGCACAAGAGCGCGTACTCCTCGCAAGGCGAGCGGATGCACACATGGGGCGGGTGCAAGGTATACTGAACCCATCCATGTACAACGGAAGGCGAATGAACAACCGCGACACAAGTCCGGTCTTGCCCCCCCCCCCCCCCCCCAAACGAAGCAGCCACAGGCCGAGGTTAGCCTACGAGCAAACGTGCGCGGTGGGTTTGCGACGCGGGCGACAAAAAAACATGCGGCTAGGACTGTGGACTTCACAATATAGCTGCGCTCTGCCAGTGAAAGGCGGAAAGTTGACGCCACCGAGAGGCGTTTCTCAGCATTCGTGCGGAGGTTAGTCCAGGCTTCGCGGGCTACTTCTCCGCTGGCGAGGAATACTACTTCCAGGGCACTCCCTGCACCCACTCCACCTCTCCCGCAAGGTTTCGGTATGAAGGTACGAAACCTTAGCGCCAGGGGAAAAACCCTGTTCATTAGGGACTTGTGAAACAGGGACTTGTGAAACAGGGACTTGTGAAACAGGGACTTGTGAAACAGGGACTTGTGAAACAGGGACTTGTGAGACAGCCGCGAAAAAGCGGCATATCGTCCTTGCGAAAAAGGGACACGCCGTCGGCGGAGGCCGAAACTTTGATTTGGCCCTGGCCAGGCACAGGGAAGCCGCGTATGGATGTGCTGTCGATAATACGCCGGATGAGTGGATCCAGGCATAAGACAAAGAGCGTTGGGGAGATAGGGCATCCCTGCCTTATGGCCCAGGTGACAGAGAAGAGAGCGCTCTGGTGGCCGTTTACGGAGAGACTAGCGTTCGGCTCTGAGTAAAGTAACCGCAACCTCTCGACAATTTGTGGTGGGAATCCGAAGGCTTCGAGGACCCTGACAGATACGAGTGTTCACCTGGTCGAATGCTTTCTTTTGTGACGGAACAGCGCAAAACACCGGGACAAGAGGAGAGCGCTGACTTACAACTGATTTTTATTTCGAAGAAACACTGCTTCTTATACCTTCTTCACCCCCTCAAAAACATATGCGTCACAGCCATATCGTTCAAGCGTACAAAAAATTACAACATACGACAAATAATCACAGATTTATAATCACATTTTTAACATGTCAAATTCTTTCTTTGTCAAAGCAACAGACGGCGTGCTGACACAATCGTCGCGCAGACTTGCTATCGAAGCTGCCTCGATTACTTCATCGACTAACTGGTCTCTGTGATTAGCGAAAGCTCTACATTTCTGGAAATCAGGTGCACAACTTGTTGAAGAGCAATCTCTCCAATGAATTCCCAGGTTCCTGTAAGCTTGCTCGAAATTAGCTTTGTGTTCTAGTAGCCTTTCGTTCATGCACCTGCCAGTCTGCCCTATGTATTGTTTACCACATGTCACTGGCAAAGAATAAACAAGGCATTCAGTACACTCCACAAAGGGGGTTCCATGCTTTACCGTGCATCCCTGCTTCTTTTTGGTCGGGTCGGAATTGACTCCTCTGCACAGACTTTTGAGTTTATTAGGAGCCGTCATCACAACATTCACGCCAGCTTTTCGACCAATGGTTTTCAGGCGATGGGAAACGTTGTTAATATACGGTATTGCACCACCCCGGTTTTTTGCGCTGTTCCGTCACAAATGAATAACCAACATGCCCAAGCTAGTGTCCTGGCGAATGCTTTCGCCTGATCGAGCGAAACAAAACACCCGGTGAAGCCCGTCCTGATGGCAAATCTGAACAGGTCTCTTGTGAGCGTCAATGCTGCAAACACAGAGCGGTCAGGCACGCTGCTGGTTTGAGCCTGGTGAATTAGGTCAGGCAGAACCGTGCGCACTCTTCTGTTGAGTAAAGATACGATGATTTTGTAGTCTGCGTTCAAGAGGCTTATGAACCGCCATGCTTGGGGGTTCGGAGGGGTCACCGCCCGCTTTTTGAATGAGTATAATGCGGCATTCGCGGAAAGAATTTGGCCGTAATCCATCCGTGAGAAAGCCGTTGACCATCTTCAGCAGTGCTCGTTGGACAACGTAAAAAAACGTTGCGTAAAAACTTCGTGGAATGCCGTCTGGTTCGGGGGCCGAGCCTGAATTCATACTTTGCAGGATGGCGTGCAGCTCTTGGCTTGTGGCTGGTGCGCCAAGGTTTTCATGCAGCTCTTATGCTACTCGCGGCAAATTTACAAAAAACCTTTGTAGAAACCCGTCATAGCCTTCTTAAACATGTAGCCAACCGCCCGTAGAGAACAGGTTCGAGAAGTGGCTTGTGAAGATGGCGCACATATCGGACGTGGTTTTGCTTTGGGTGCCGTCTGGGAGTGTCACGAAAGGCACAGTAGCGGGAGCGAATTCCCCTGCCGCGCCTGCGCGTACGTGTTGTAGCACAGCCGCGTCTGCTATAGGCCGCCCGAGCTGGTGTGCGCGAATAGCTGCCCGCGATGACTGGCAGAGTAACACGTGGTAGCGTGCTTTAGACAGGCTGAGATAATCGCTCACAGTAAAGGTTATGGGTGCTCCCCTCTGCATTATACGGATGCGCTTGAGGGTGTCATTCAGTGCCTGCGTTAGCCGGAATCTTCGGTCCTGACCGGCCGCCACCAGAGTTGCCTGCCAACGATTCTTGAGTGTGGCCCATAAATCAGTTGGAACGAAGCTCTTGCACGATGCTGCCAACGCCGTACGGAGCGACGCCGGACGCCGCCCAGCCCGAAAGTGCAATGAGCACCCACGCGCAGGGAGGGGTTTATAAAAATGATACCAACACCACACATATGAGAATCAGTCAATAAGCAAAAACAGAAAACGAGGTGGTGAAATACAGCACATGAAGCGATGTACAGAAATCGCATTCCTGTAAAAAACAGTATGTCGACGACCCTAGCACTGGCAAAGTGCATCATCTATCTCTCTCTGTCTACGGATGGAAATCCCCGAACATTCAGGGAGAGGAGATGCACAACCGCCATGACTGCCAAGAGCACCGACGGCATTACATACAACCTAAAGAACGCTGCCATGGGCGGCGCTTGACGCGCGCGGCACTTTTTTACTACTGCGTTAATTATGGGCCCTTCGTATTCCGATAATTGAGGGTGGGCACGTTTGTAGTCGGGTCTGGTAAAGTCCATTGTTTCAGGGTCGTCGGCGCTTGCGGCCTCGCTCACCGGTTGCTGCGTGGTCTTGGCGACGCTCGCATCTGAAGGCGATGCGGACGCCAGGGTCGCCGACGGGAGGGTGTTGCTGGCTTGTGACGGGAAGCGCGCGTCGACCGCACCTCGAGGAGTTGTCGGGCCTGACACCTGCCGGCACATCAAGTCGCCTGTCGGACCAAGCGGCGCGCCTTTGACCGGTACCTCCTCCTCCGGGTCGTCCGACGGCACGCTCGACTCGTCGTCGCTGCTCACGGTGTCGTTGTTCTCTGTGCCGGGAGGCGGCGGCAATGGTTCGGCGAGAACTGCAGGGAATGGCTCCACCTCGTTTGAAGGCGTCCCCTCGAGCTGCTCCTTCACGGGCACCTCCGTCGCGGGGGCGGACTCGGCCACCCTCGGGTGGCTGGTCGTAGGATCCGCGATTCTGTGGCTACGTTGTCCTTGCTCGGGTCTTTCCCCGAGGTCTTTCCACAGGCAGTCCGCTGTGGCGTGGCTGCCACCGAAGCGCCTGCAAGCCGCTCCGCATCCGGCCGTGTCGTGGCCGAGCGCCTCGCAGCGAACGCACCGCGGCGTTCGATAAGCCGCGCCGATGTGGTCGTCCTGCCCGCAGCGGCAACACATCTTCCGGACGCTGCGGTAGTCCAACATGATGCGGTGGCCCTGGACGGTCAGGAAGTTCGGTAGCGCCTGCTCCATTTCCATCCGGACCACGCGCGTCCCGTTGCCGACGTGACGACGGCCCTTGAGGTCGGGATGGGTGATGTCCAGCATCTTGCCGCAAGACCTCAGTGCCGCCGCCAGCACTGCGTCTCCCACTAACACCGGCAGAAGAAAAGCCGTCAAGCGGGACCCACGCAGGCTACTCGGACGGAAGTACCGTTCAGGTTGAAGGCGCCTTCCTCGAGTATCTTCTCCGCCAACGCAGCCGAGGCCATGGTGACGCAGAGCTTCATGCCTCCATGGTGCTGGAGGCTCTCTTGCCCTTTCGGGACGTCAACCGACTCGATGCCGTCGACGGTGTCGTCAGCCGTCGCGTCGGACGTAGCTGTGAACACGAAGCAGTGCGCCTTTGGGGGCGGCGCACGGAACACCGAAGCGGCAGCAGGTCCCGGGCCTCCCATGACGTCACGGGCGGCCGACTGGGCTGCTGCTTGCACGAAGGACACGAAGTTTGCCCGAGCACCGGCAAAGGCACGGCGCCTGGGCTGGGAAGCTGGTTGCGGAACCTCCGCGTCGCAGTGGATCCAGGGCCCGCCTGCACTTGTTCTCGAAACTTCTCAGCAAGCCAGTGCGGAAAAAAACTTCGCTGGGTCTGGACGAGCTCGGGCGTGGAAAGAGAAGTCTATTGTTTACGAAAGCTTAGGGGTTATATGGGGTTTTATGGCGCATAACCAACTATGGCTATCATGAGCCAAACACAAGGTTAGATGATGTTATGTTAAGTGTATAGACCCCAGAAGCACAAACGGGGCTCGGAATAACGGGCCCTCGTGGGCCCTACACGGGCAGCCCATGGGGGCCCGATGTGGGATATGTGCGGGATTTGCAACTCGGCATCGCGCGGGACCCAAAAGGGCAGCCCAGTGGGCTTGCTACATAGGACCAGCAGGGGACCCCTATAGTCTGCATGCATAAATACGATACAGGGGGCTTTCCTCGGTCCTTTGGGGGACCCATAGGGGTAGTAATGGGCTTCTTAGAGGGGACATCCAGGGGGGCTTAGGCGGCAGTGCAGCGGGGACCCACACGGGCTAGCCCAAGTCCGGCCCACATGGGCAAGCCCAAGTCCGGCCAACGTGGGCTAGCCCAATTCCGGCCCACATGGGCTAGCCCAAGTCCGGCCCACGTGGGCTAGCCTAAGTTCGGCCCGCAGGCAAACACACATAGACCAAGAAAGAGACAGGGCACACACCAGCGCTGAATTCAGCGCTGGTGTGTGTGTCCTCTCTCTTTCTTGGACTTGGTGTGTTCGCGCTGTTGAACCATCATTATGAATATACACTAATTAGCCCAATCTGGACATCATCCACAGGCAAAACAGTCCACTTTTGCTTCTCAACCGGTTTTCCTTGGGACGATTGCTCCCCCGCCCAATTTCTTCTCCTTGTTAGACACCTTGGTGCGCGCTATCTTTTTGCCATTGAACAAGAAACGCGAGCTGTGATGCGTTCCGGGAAAGGTCTAGTATTGGACAGTCGCAGGTATTAAGCGACAGCGTAAGGAGCTCGTTCAGGTGAAATCCCGGCTCCGCCCGTCGGAAAAAAACCCAAATTCCTATAAATAGAAAAAGAAAATAGCCCCACTGCGCCAGGTGGGCAAGTAACGCGTATGCCAGGAAGGTTTTTGTTTGCTCTTTATTCCCGTAGGCCACGAAGGGTAATTGCTTCAGACGTGTTTGAGCGACACCCATTGAACGCGTGGTCGGGTGTATGGCTTAGTAACCTGTGTTTGGGATGTGTTCTGGTCTGACAGTAGTGAAAAAAAAAATATTGGTGTCGTGTATGGGTGCTTAACGTCCCAAAGCGACTCAGGCTATGGGGGACGCAGTAGTGAAGGGCTTGGGAAATTTCGACCACCTGGGGTTCTTTAACGTGCAAAGACATCGCACAGTACACGGGCCTCCAGAATTTCGCCTTCATCAAAATTCGGCCGCCGCGGCCGGGATCGAACCCGCGTCTTTCGGGTCAGCAGCCGAGAGCCGTAACCATTGAGCCACCGCGGAGCCAGACAAATATTAATGTGCAAATTACGCGTCAGAAATTCGACGGAATGAAAAGGGGTGTTATGGTGCTTCAGTGTACTGGAACAAATGGTGTGTATGTGTAAAAGTGGCGTAGCACGCCGTGCTCTGTAAGCTAGATAAGGATTGATCATAGGTAATCAATAATTGGGATTGTAATCGACGATCGTTATCGGTAAAGTGATTGTGGATTGGTAATGGCTAAGAAATAAGAAAAGGAAAAAAAGACGAAAAGAAGCTACCGAGAATCTCACGCAGCCGAAGGTGTACGTCACATTACTTAAAAAGAGATAATGCGTGCAAAAGAAGACAGGGCGAAAGAGAAGGCACGGACAAGCCAAGCGTCTCATGACGCCTGGCCCTGAGGATTGGCAGCAGCGGCACCGACGAGCGAGCAGCATCTCAAACCACATCTTCATTGTGATCTTGCAGATACAGAGCTGCATTGACTGTTCAGGCACATGCGCATCGCTGGTGATCAAGAACGACGCCTATCACCCTGGAAGCTGCCTTCCTACGCCGCTAAGACCAACATCGAGCGCTGACATCGACGGAAGGCTACAAATACAGCGAGACTGGACTGACCGATCGCATTGGCAGCAGCGGCACCGACGAACGAGCAGCATCTCAAGCCACATCTTCATTGTGATCTTGCAGGTTAGTGGAAGTCAGGTCCACATATCAATGTTTTAGGTATCATTTCAATCGCTGCTGCTGCTGCCAAGGTGTGACGTTTTGTGAGAATGCCCCCACATTTGCAGTGCTCTGTGTGTTCTGTAGATTGCACTTCGTCAGATGGCACTATTGACTGCAGTGAGTGTGGTCACAGATACCACACTGGGAAATGCGCCGGAATTACCGATGCTACGCTCAAAACAAAGGGAGATGAATACCGTAAAGCCTGGCGCTGCATCTTCTGTAGGCGCTCGAAAGCACGCACGCCGGCTACGCAGGATGCAAAACTCGCCAGTGATGATAGCGTGGATCTGAGGATCTGGATGATGGCAATTAGTGATAAGCTTGACCAGCTGCTGCCTCTTTTAATGAAACGATTGACGGTATCGAAGACTCATTGCAGCTGTTAAGCGACCAGTAAGATTTACTTTCACGCACAGAACGGAAGGAGCGCGAGGTGAAAGAACTGAGGAAGAGGGTGGAAAAGGTCGAAACACAGAATGATGATGTCGCTCAACTGAATGATGACATTGATGACCTTGAATGGAGGAGCCGCCGCCTCAACCTAGAATTTCATGGCATCCAAGAAACTGATAAAGAAAACCTGTTGGATTAGATAAATGCTCTGACTGCCCAAATTAAACTTCCTGCACTCTCAGAGAATGATGTAGTGGCAGTTCACCGTCTGCCAACAAAAAAAGATAAGATCCCAGGCATAATTGGTCGTTTCGCAAGGCAAGCTGACAGGGACGCGTGGTGGCAAAACAGAAAGAAACTGCAAGAAGCAGACGGAAATATCTTCGTGCTAGAAAACCTAACGAAAAGAACCCGTGCACTGTTGTTCGAAGCTAAGAACTGGGCAAAAGTTAAGAAATAGAAATACGTGTGGCATAGCAATCGCCGAATTCTGGTACGAAAGGCTGATGGACTGAATGCCGAATTGGTAGCGAACGTTGGCGACCTGGAGAAGCTTGCCTAAAGGCGGATGACCCATGGATATGGCGTCCGACGTTTTGCCACACGACTTCCAGAAACACATACGGAAACCGTTTTTGCAGTCATTCAAATGATTTCATCTGAACATAAGATCAATCAAATATAAAAAATTAGGTCTGGATTACTTCTTGATGAGCTAAATGAGTCACTAGATTGTGTATTGCTAACTGAGACATGGTCAACGGACAGCACCGACGTTTATAGACTTGCTGGGTATGAATCTTGTTACTTAAATCGCTCCTCTGGAAGGGGTGGCGGAATTTGCATTTTGATAAACAAAATGTACGAATATGAACTGCTTGAAAATTTTTCCATCGTTACAGATGATTATGAAATTGTATCTGTTCTTGTTCACAACAATTTGTTGGTAGTTTGTTACCGTCCTCCACATGGAAAGATGGCGCCTTTCTTTGCCTACTTAGAAACGCTGTTCTCCTTTGTTGATATTAATCGTTATAGTATTATATTTGGTGGTGATATTAACATAAATATGATGAATGCTTCTTTGCAAACTAACTTTTCTGTTTTGTTAAACACGCTTGGTATTAGGAACACTATTGATATGCCGACGAGAGTGACAGAAAGTTCATCCTCATTAATTGATGTGTTCCTTACTAATATTGCCGCATGTAGAATCAAAGCGGGTGTACTTACGTCAGATCTCAGTGATCACTTCCCTATATTTTTGTGCGCCAAAAGTCAGTTCAGCAAAAATAAAGCACGACATACATATTTCGTTCAACATATGACACACTGCAACCTTTCCAAGTTTTATAGCAAAGTTTCACGCACTTCGTGCGATCAAGTTTTTGGTAGCGAAGATGCGAACGTTGCTTATGACACATTCATGAAAATACTGAAACCAATCTATGAGGAGAGTTTCCCTTTAGTAGCAAGGAAGAACGGTAGAAAAATCCGAAAGCCATGGGTTAACGCAGAACTTTCCGCGAGGATTAGAAAAAAGAATAACTTGTACCACCAATTTGTCAAAAGCAAAGACAAAAAATACTACTAGAATTTAAAGCTTTCCGCAATCATCTAGATAAAGAAATAAAAAAAGCCAGACGTGAATATTTAGACAATGTATTTATGCCTGCAGCAGGACAAATGGATGGAGTTTGGCGTAGACTGAACTCGATGCTAAATTACAAGATAGGAACTGAAAAAGTGTGCAAGATAAAAAGACATGATGTTGAGTTAACAGGAGAAACCCTCGCGAACGCATTCAACCAACATTTTGTTCAAGGTAACACCGCCATTTGCTCCAATGACCTAGCAAACTTTCCGCGTAATGATAACTCGGTGTTTCTGACTCCAGTAAGTGAAACAGAAACTGCAAGCATAATTCTGAATTTAAGAAATAGAAGTGCCAACGACGTAGATGGAATTCAGGTAAAACCAATCAAACACGTTGCACATTTTCTTGCTCCATGCTTAATGCATGTACTTAATTTATGCTTTCAGCAGGCCATATTTCCGCCCAAAATGCAGGTCGCTCGAGTAAGCGTGCTATATAAGAAAGGTGACAAAAATGATATGGGAAATTATCGGCCCATATCGATTCTCCCGGTCTTTTCCAAAGTCTTTGAAAAAGCTATTTTAAACCGATTGACAGCATTTCAAGAAAAACACAAATTGCTAGCTAGTAGCCAGTTCGGTTTCCGCAAAGGATTTAGCACTGAACTTGCCCTCTTGACGCAGAAAGAACACATTTTAAGCGGTTTGGAGAAAGGTAAGCTAGTCTTGGGCCTTTACGTTGACTTCTCGAAAGCATTCGACACTATCAGCCACGCAATACTTATTAGGAAGTTAGAACATTATGGCATTCGCGGAAAGGCCGGTGTTCTTATGGAATCCTACCTCAAACATCGTACCCAAATTGTAGCCATAGGTGATTCTTTATCAGATGCACTTCATGTTTCCCAGGGTGTGCCGCAAGGCAGCATCCTGGGCCCCTTTTTGTTCACTTTGTACGTGAACGATGTTTACGGTATCGCTCCATCCGCTACTTTTGTGAATTATGCGGATGATACAAGCGTGTTTTTCACAGGAGAATCAGGTGATCAGCTAATTTCTGCAGCAAATGTAGCGCTGGCTAAGCTTGATGAATGGACCCCAAAAAATAGCTTGAAGATTAATGCTGATAAAACTAAAGCAGTTTTGTATCATACTAGGAACAAAAACATAGACACACAAAACACAATTACACTACAGTCAACTCCTGTAGAGATTGTGTCTAGTTTTAAAACTCTGGGTGTCATTTTTCAAAACACAATGTCATGGGATGCCCACATAGATTATATTACAAAAAAACTATCACAAATAGTAGGCATTGTTTCGCGAAATCGCCATGTATTCCCTCGCCACATTCTGATGCTGATTTATAATGGTCTTTTCTCCCCTAGACTTAATTATTGTCACTTGGTATGGACATCGACTACTAAATCTAATATAGACAGAGTGCTCATTCTCCAAAAAAAGTTTTTAAGAGCTGTCGAAAACGTACCAATGCGCTACCACACACATGAATTATTTAAAAAATACAATGTAATTACAGTAACAAAATCCTATGACTACCGGCTTTGCAAGTTGTTCAAAGAAGAAACTAAATGTAACAATTGTACTATTCAGAACATAGCTCAGCTAGAAAATAATGTAGATTCATACCAGACGCGTCATTTTGAACCATGGAAGGTTAACACAAGTAGAACTACATGCGGTCTACAAATGCTGCAAAACAAGTTACCCCGATTACTAAACAGTTTGCAAGCTAAAAATATCCAACTCGACAATATAACTTTCAAAGCACTGCGCGATCTTTTCAAAACGAAGTAAAACGAGATTTTGTGTCTATAATATTTCCCCATGAATGTATTAAAAATGTGAGTACGTGTTACACTGAAATGTGGTAACAGTATATATGTTTTAGCGTTTTTCTTGTAATATGTTGTTTCTTTTTCGCTTTTTTTCTTTACATGTTGTGATAAAATATGCTGTGTGCCGCCGCGGTGGCTCAGCGGTTATGGTGCTCGGCTGCTGACCCAAAAGACGCGGGTTCGATCCCGGCCGCGGCGGCTAGAATTTCTTTGGAGGAGAAATTCTAGAGGCCCGTGTACTGTGCGATGTCAGTGCACGTTAAAGAACCCCAGGTGGCCGAAATTTCCGGAGCCCTCCACTATGGCGTCTCTCATAGCCTTAGTCGCTTTGGGACGTTAAACCCCATAAACGACGAAAATATGCTGTGTATAAACTTTTTTTTTACGACATTCCGCCAACTGCCAATGAAAGGGGGCCTGCTGCCCTGTCAAGCTGGCTTCTGGCAGCTTTTTCTGCAGGCTTCCTGCATCATGTAATGTGATGTGAATAAACTTCTTCTTCTTCTTCTTCAGTATCGTGAATGCACCTCACGCCTTTCGTATTTGAATCAATATTGTGTTTCAAATGTGTGTCGTAACATTGTTGGTGTGTAAACAGGTTGCTGGGACGATTCCAATGCTTGCTTGGTCATCCTCCTTTATTTACGGCACATTCCGCAGCATCGATGCGATGCGTGATGTTTGTTCAGGGCCTTAAGCTGCTCCCCCTCAGGACGCTCGTCGCTGATTGCGCTCGCACGCATGCACCATATGCCTGTGTAAAGAAAGAATACACACCACAAAACTAATTTTAGTCATATGCGTTGTGGGGCTAGTTGGTTCATGCTCAGATTTCTTTTTATGCGCACAGAAAGACGACACAATAAGATAAGGTAGACACGACGGAGCGCACTTTCAACTGATTTTATTCCGGAAAAAGTACATGACATTTATACCAAAAAAAAAAGAATGGATAGTCGTCAGTGCCACGTGCAAGTCAACACCCGGGAAAAGCACATAGGAAGGGCACAGGTGACTCACCTCTTATGTAATTTATCTAAAAAGGCAAAATCTTTATCATATATTGTCACAGATTGTGCACTGACACATGAACTACCGCTTTTCCTTATATGGTAGGCCTCAGCCAATTCTCGCGCAAGCGTGTCAGTGCTCCTGCACAAGATGCTGGTGCCTTGGAGCGTTGCATCACACAGTTTTTTTGGTTTCTGTTTTTTGTCGTTATCTTTTCCACACTCACTGATGTGCGCCGGCAGGTGCGAACCGGTACCGTTCTTCAAAGACAAATTGTGTTCCCTTACCCGCTCATTAACACATCGGCCCGACTGCTCAATGTACACCTTTCCACACTTCAATGGAATTTTGTACACTACCCCTTTTTCACACTTCACAAACTTATTAACATGTTTGATTTTGCAATCTGAGTTGCGGCTACCATCTTATGTGAGGTGACTCACCTCACATAAGAATTGAGTCACCTGTGCCCTTCCTATGTGCTTTTCCCGGGTGTTGACTTGCACGTGGCACTGACGACTATCCATTCTTTTTTTTTGGTATAAATGTCATGTACTTTTTCCGGAATAAAATCAGTTGAAAGTGCGCTCCGTCCTGTCTACCTTGTCTTATTGTGTCGTCTTTCTGTGCGCATAAAAAGAAATCTAATTTTAGTCTTGTTACCATGAAGAACAAGAAGTTTCGGTATGTAACAGAGAAAATTTTTCGGTATTTTGTCTCTCTACGCTGTGCAATCTACAACTGGCTGGTTCAAAAAAGACACTGAACAACTAGAAAGTTTCTGTTGACGCCGAGCATATAACTGAGACGGCGGCAGTACTCAGACAACAGAGTGATTTCAAATGCGTACTTACGTCCTAGCAGCACGACGTCGCCGTCATCAAATCCGCCTTCTCCGCCGTGGCCTCCACCGCTCAAATGTCAGTAAATGTCACTGTTCACCACTCACGTCTTTCGGACCGAAGTTATTCAACACTGAGACAAGGACGACAGGGTTCCACCATACTTGCACTGGACGTACGCATGGAAGGCGATGTCATCTTCGATCGTGGATTGATCAAGCAACACGAGGAAAGGCACAAAAAACTGTATAACACAAATTCAACGAGGACTAGCGAGTGCCAGCGTGTTTTCGCAGCTATCTTCATCCCTAGACACTCAACCCAACCGCAGGAAAGAAAAACCTGTTCCAAACAAACGCAGGAAAGGCGGCGGTGCAGCGACCGGACACAGTGAACAAGTAGAATCGGAGCCCCCCCCCCCCCCACTTCATGGAGCGTCGCGGGGAGTGTGGTCGGGAGGGCGGCTTATAATTTTCGGTAGTGGGCTGTAGAGTGAGTGCCTCCGCGCCATTTCGGGGAAGGGGGCTGGGAGAGACAGGACACACAGAGGAGCCCTCGGGGAAGGAACAAAGGCAGACCGAAAAACCAGAGTTGAGCAGGTTTTTTTTTAGAGAGGATCCAGGAAAAGCAGGGAAGGTGGTGGTGAGAGGAGAAAAAATCTTGGAAAAAAAAAGTGCGCAAAGACAGGTTACTCGTGTGGCGTTTCTACAGGAGTTTGTTTTTATTTTGTTCTCTCTAGCACTGTACCTTTTCGCTAGCTTACCTTTTGTTGTTCGTCGATAGAAATGTTCTCGGCGATTTGTGATTAGTATCTCGTCCTGATAGGGTGAAGGGTGGGGCAGCTCGCGATGGCGCTTGGCCAAGTTGCGTTATCAATGTGCGATCACTAGACGAAGAAGACGCGCAAAGAATGCCTGCACAAAAACCAAGAATTTCGTGTCTTGATCGATGCGTCGCTACAGACTGCTGCTAGCGGACATTAAGAAAGCTGCTGCAATTAACGCGCCAGTAAAAAACCTTTTGCAGCCTCTGGCGCAGTCGCCGGAGGCTCGCTATGTTCATCAACCAGTCATGAATTCCATGCGCCACATGTTGCATAGAGACGACGAAAGCGCTTGAAGTGCTGGCGTAATTGAAGTGCGTTGAAACAAGCAAGAAACCTTATCCTTGCAGCTTTCTCCGTGGCGACCATAGCACACCAAGAAAAAAATACAATGCGATAAACGCAAAAGAAGCGCCAAGAAATGTCAGAAACGGATTCTTTTGTTATTACGACGTTCAAAGAGCAGCTCTTCGTCAGAGTGAAACGTGCAAGGTCTTGCTATTTGGTCACGCTTAACCGTTTTACCTCTGATGTAGGGTATGCAGGCAGACTAAATGCGAGAATGTCAACTCTTCCCGTGTACAACTAGTGTACGTGTGACTGTCGATAGGTTTTGCCCGGCAACTCGCTAATGGCGCATGATGTTTCTGCATTGTGAAGCCCAGAGTAATCTGCGCAGGATTTGCGAAGGATGCTGGCGGATATACCTGGTGTCCCAGCTAAATGTAACCAAGCTTTTAAAAAACACGGGGTGTCCTAGCCGTCTCAAACCAAATGAGGGTTGTTTAGAGTCGCGTGACCTAGTCTGCAGTATTTTTTTCGTTCTTCAAGGTTGAATAATCAGTTAAGCTTAATTAACAACCTTTTTAATGATTTACTTGAGGAACAAAGTGTCAATGGAAAAGTTGTAGATCGCTTTGAGAAACAGCATACTGAGACATTTGCAGCAAAGTAATATTTACGTAAGTAATTTTTTTACCGGCCTTTATCCATAACCCGCACAATAAGAAAAAGCTTTCACATGACAACTGGGCCACTTCAACGTCCCAAGACGCACCTTAAACAATAAAATCCATTTTTTTCTGAAGTCCTCTCCTCGATGAGACTTTGGTTGCACATTGAGAGAGAGAAGTGAGCGAGCAGCTGGTCACGTGACAACTTTCTTTTAAGGCCAATAGATGAAGCTACGTAAATCGTAAGTTGACGGAAACCGCACTACCAGCGGTTTTTCGACGTGGTCTAAAACTTTTGGATTGACACTTTCTTCCTCAAGTTAATAATTAAAAAGCTAGCTAATTAAACTTAACTAATGAATTAACTTTGAAGAGCTAAAAAATACTCAAGACTATGCCACGCGACTATGAACAACCCTGAGGTGGTTTCACTGGACTAGGACACTTCGCCTTTTTTAAAAGTTTGGTTACATTTAGTTGGGACAGCCGGTATACTAGCCGTTTGCCCGCACACACTATGTTTTGCTACTGCGCAGCTCACGCTTAGGCCTTTTCTACCAGATATGTACGATACAGGCGGGGAAGATGTTGGAATTGCAATTGTGCCCATGCCTAGCCCATATATTTTCCATGCAGGACCAATTTAGGCTACAGGTGGGAATACTGGTGTTAGCCCACACACAGCCCAATTGTTTCCGTTAGGGCGCTGCACGGGCAGCCCTTGTTGGGTGTGCCCGCCCTTCACCGTCATGTAGCCCCATCTTTTATGCACACGAACTGCACGCAGCCCATGCTTACCCCTTTCATACCCGATTTAGAATACATGCGGTGAAGACATCGGAATGGCAAATGTGCCCATGCCCAGACCACGCGGGACTTTCGCCGGTGTTGCTGCATTCCTGAAACGCTTCGCCACTGTGAAACCCATAGTTTAGCCCCTGTATTTCCTACGCGGGACCCATGTAGGCTGAAGGCGGAAATACTGGCTCTTTGCCCGCACAAAAACACTGCGGCTCCCTCATGGTGGTGTACGGGCAGCCCCTTTTGGGGTTGCCCGCGCTTCACCATAATAGAGCCCGTATCCTAGCCCGCGGGTATCTGCGGTGGGACCTAGGTGGGCTGCCCAGTCTGTTTCAGCCCATGCCTAGCCGACGAGGGTCCCATTCGGGCACGAAGTGGGCAGCCCCAGCGTTTTGTGCCAGTACTGCACCCACGGGGGACCCATGTGGGTTTATTGCGGGCAGCCACCAGCCCTCATTGCCCATGTCGGACCCGCATGGGCCCGCCACCTTGTGCTACTGGGGGAGGTTACATTATAATAGGTTTAAAACATTGGCTTTCTTTAGAAACTTACAAACAAGTGAAAACTCAACAAGTGTTTGCTCGCCTAAAAGCAATGCGGGATGAAATGGAATGTGTTCATTGTAAAATACCGTAAATTTTTTTTTCTAAGTTCGTGGAGATGCGAACAAGAAATTAAAATGTGATTTACCGTGAGCTCCTCACCACACATTTCACACACAGGTTTGGCTTTTTTTGTTAATAAGAAGCTATGTGTGATGTGTGTGTGACCTATGCGTAAACGACATAAAATTACTTCGATAAAACGCTCTTTATGGCGGCTTGATTTCCATTCTTTTAAAATGGGCTTTGCAGTATGCAGCTTGTTGTTTCCTTCATTTTCCCAGGAAGCTTTCCATTTGGCTCTTAGTTTGCTACGTACTAACTTCATGTAATCCCTAGGAGGCAAATTCACATGTTTTATTTCCATGGTTCTGGCTTGTGCAGCACACATGTCGGCTCTCTCATTGGCCCTAATATCAATATGACTGGGAACCCAGCAGAATTTTATAACATGTTTTTGTGCAGTGACCTTTGCTATATTGTGTATGATGCTCCCTATCACTGGCTCCGTGGCATTTTTGGAGTTTAGTGCTGTAAGGACGCTCAGTGAATCTGTATAAATGATGCTGTTTTTGATGTTTTCATTTGTTATTTCTGTACCGCAACACAAATGGCATAACACTCAGCGGTGAACACTGTAGCACATGAGGGCAGTCGTACAGCATTTTTATTTTTTCCTTGTATTACTGCGCTTCCTACATGAGCATGAGTTTTTGACCCATCAGTATAAAATGCAGTATAATTTCTGTATTTTTGTTGTAGTGCTAGATATTCTTGTATTATATGGTCGTGTGGTGTACAGGTTTTCCTGAGGCGTGTTAGTATGACGTCACACACTGTGGGGAGAGTGTACCACGGTGGTAGCGCTTTGTGTCTTGGGGCAATATTTTTGATTTCATTTAGTATGTTCTGAGCTTGACATTTTTCTTCGAAGCGCAAGAGCAACGGCTTAGTCGCATGGGGCTTGTTGTTGAAGACTATTCGGGATGGGCATCTCGTGACAACTGGGTAACAGAGATGTTTGGGCTGAGAAAGGATTTTGAGGATGTATGTACCAGTTAGTGCAGTTCTTCGATCTTCTAAGGAAGGTTCATTAGTTTCCACATACAGACTTGGTATCGGGGAAGTTCTGTAAGCACCGGAAGACAACCTTAAACCAAGATTGTGCACAGGATCCAGTCGTTTTATGTTGGACGGTCTTGCTGAGCCATATACTATGGACCCATAGTCTAACTTAGAGCGAACCAGAGAACGATGTATATGTAACAGGGAAGCCCTATCAGACCCCCAGCGTTTTCTTGATAGTATTTTCAGCACATTGAGGGCCTGGGAAGCTTTTTTCTTTAAGCTGTTTATATGTGGCAAGAAAGTGAGCTTTTTATCGAAAGTTATCCCTAGGAATTTATTTTCTTGTTTGACAGGTAGTGGGGTTTGGTTTAAATATAGTGTTGGGTCGGCCTGTAGGCCTCGTCTCAAAGAGAACAGAACCGCTACTGTTTTCTGAGGGGGAAATCGAAATCCCTGTCTATCTGCCCAGGTAGCCAGTTTATTTATTGTTATTTGTATCTGTCGCTCACAGGTATGTATGCTGGAAGACGTGCATGCTATTTGGAGGTCGTCTACGGAAACTGAGTACATTATGGATTTTGGGATCACTTTTCTTATGGAGTTCATTTTGATGACAAATAAGGTCGTGCTGAGGATGCACCCTTGGGGTAAACCAGTTTCTTGGATAAAAGTCTTGGAGAAAGTTGCGCCTAGGCGGACTCTGAACGTGCGATTGGTCAGGAAGTCGCTCAAGCAGCTCAGCATCCTGCCGTGGATGCCTAGGTCCGCTAGGTCACGGAGGATACCGAACCTCCACGTGATATCGTAAGCCTTCTTCAGGTCGAAGAAGACCCCGGTACAGTGTTGGTTGTGGATGAACGCTTCCCGGACTGTGTTCTCAAAGCGTACAAGGTGATCGGTTGTGGAACATGGCTTTTTAAACCCGCATTGGTGTATATCTAAAAGTTGCCGAGACTGAAGTATGAAGGTTAGTCTGATGTTTAGAATGCTTTCGAATGATTTTGCTACGCAGCTAGTGAGTGATATTGGCCTGTAACTGATGGGACTAGTTGGTGGTTTGCCAGGTTTTAGGAAGGGTACTATGATTGCTTCTTTCCATGCATGGGGGATTTCTCCACTCATTCATATTTTATTGAAAAATTTTAGGAGAGCCTCTATGGCATCCTCTGAGAGGTGAGCAAGCATGGCATAATGTATATTGTCTGGGCCTGGTGCTGTCTTTTTACCGGATGTTAGTTCTGTGTTTAGTTCCTGCATTGTAATAAGCTTATTGTAGTCTTCATGTATGCATGTCCCGAAGGGAAGGTTTTGTTTTTCTACTGTTGTTTTGTGCTTTTGAAATGTTTGTGTGTAGTTGGATGAGCTAGAAACTGTAGAAAAATGCTCACCCAATATGTTGGCCTGCTCTTCTAATGTTGTTTGAGTACCGGGTGTTGTTAGCATTGGAAATGTGAATGGGGTAAAATCTCCAGTGAATTTCCGCACCTGCTTCCACATTTTCTTTGATGATATTGAGCTGTTTATGGAGGATATGTACTGTTGCAATGATGCCCTTTCTGCGTTGCGTCTACTGTATCGTGCTTTGGCTCTAGCCCTTTTGAAGGTGAGCAAGTTCCCTGCAGTGGGATATCTGCGAAGTTTGCCCCAAGCCTTGTTTTGCTGCTTTTTAGCCAATGTGCATTCATTTGACCACCAAGCTTTGCGTGTTTTTCGTGCAATTTCAGATATTTGTGGGACTGCTGCTATTGCTGCAGATGTTAAGCATGTCAAAAATTTTTCATTTATTTCTTCTATCGTAAGGGTTTCGGCATAGTCTTTTTCTAGTGTGGCCTTCGTTCTGAAAAGTGCCCAATCAGCGAGGTGCATTTTCCATCGCCGTGGCTTCGTAGGGAGGATGGATGTAGCTGATGTTAGATTTAAAACCGTAGGTAAGTGATCACTTCCCCGAGGGTCATCTAAAACATCCCAAATAAAATCATTAAAAACCGATGGTGATGCAAACGCTAAATCGAGGCAGGTCATTTTTCCAGAGCTGGGGCAGCAGTACGTTGCTTTTCCTGTGTTCATTAAACATATGCTATTTGAAATAATAAAATCCTCGATGAGCTGACCCCTGGAATCAGTATGCTCACTTCCCCAGAATGAGCAGTGTGCGTTAAAATCCCCAATTATCACATATGGCTCAGGCAACTGTCCCAGAAGTTCTTCTAGGTCATGCATGGTAATTGTGTTGTGTGGTGGTATGTACAAAGAGCATATTGTTATTGTTTTATGGCTAATGATGTTTACTGCGACCGCTTCTAAGTTTATCTTTAATGATTCGTCTTGCAGGGACATCTCTTTGCGTAATGATAGCGACGCCTCCCGAGAGTCGGCTAGCTTGCACTCGGTCTTTCCAGAAAATATATCTTTTGAGGATGTTTGTGTGCTGTGGCCCAAGGTTCGTTTCCTGCAGGCACACAGCTGTAGGTGCCATTGTTTTGAGCATATCGGTTATGTCTGTGTAGTTTCTGTGTAGACCTCTACAGTTCCATTGTATTAGATATGCCATTGCGATAAGCTGGGGATTGGGGAAAGTTACTTATTTTCAGGAGCAATGATTCGTGGTTTCCCTTTTTTCTCTAGGGAGTCTCGCCGCCGCTGCAGCAGTGGCGAACCAAGAGTTAAATCCGTCGCCACTTTCATGGCGCCGGATTTCCGCGGAGACGCCGCGGATGTGTGAGTTTTAGATGTCGGCGTGCTTTCGCTGACATCCATATCCTCCACGGTGGAATTGGAGGATGCTTCTTGGTTGCGATGGCCGTGGCCTTCGCATTCGTCTTTTTTGCTGGCACCGCTGAACCAGGCCCTGCTCCAGCGGCAGAGTCTCTTGGGCCAGCACTTGCCTTCTTAGAGGGGTGGGGCGACAGGTCCAGTTCAGCAGAGCTGTTCTGGATGTCTGCCGCCGAGGATGTCGCTGCAGAAAGTGGGGCCTGGGGGCCTCCAGCGAGGATCGCGGGGTCTTCCCGCGAAATTTTCAGCCCTGTGGACTGTGTCACCGACTTCTGTGGTGGGGACTTGGTTGTCGACCCCAGGTCGTTCGATTCAACCTGTGTGCCGACAGAAACCGAAGGCGGCGGCGGTCCCCGCGTCACCGCTTCGGAGTATGTCCCTTTCTGTTGGAAAGAGACGTGTTTTTTGCCTCAAAGTAGGACAGGTTTTCTGTGGTCTTCAAAGTTATGATTTGTTTTTCTGTTTTCCAGACTGCGCACGACCTGGAGTACGCGCCATGTGCGCCATTGCAGTTGATGCATTTTGGTGTACGTTCGCATCTTTCCTCTGCATGTGCGTCTTCTGCGCATGTTACACAAGTGGGTTTACCTCGGCAAGCCAACATGCTGTGTCCAAAGCACTGGCACTTGAAACATCGTCTCGGATTCGATATGTATAGGCGGACTTTACAATGGAGGTATGCGGCGTGGATGGAATCAGGCAGAGTTGTGCTATTGAAAGTTAGGACAATGTCTTTTGTCTTGATTTCAGCATTGTTTCTCCGGATGGTTATTCGTCGGGCTGCTATTACTCCTTGTTCAGCTAGTTCTTCTTCCATTTCAGCATCGGTACTCTGCAGGAGTTCATGTTCGGTTATGACGCCCTTTGAGTGGTTGAGGGTGTGGTGCGGGGTTACCTGTACACTCATTTCGCCAAGATTCTGTAATGACATCAGTTTGGTGCTCTGTTCTTTTGTGTTTATTTCTACAAGGAGATCTTCGGTTCGCTGCTTTCTTGCTTTGTAGTTTCTGCCTACACAGTTCTTTAGAGTGTTGGCGATCACAAATGCAGACAAGATTGCTACAGATTCATCTGTATTTGAGAGAACCGTGAAAAACTTCGGAAACGTTTCTGGTTTCTTTGGCATCAATTTTTTTCGCATCGGTGCGACTCCTTTCTGGGGGCCGATCAGATTTTTTTGCAGATTTTTCCATACGGTATGTACTGGCTAAGGGTTCCTAATACTCTGTCGCCTCTGATTCACCCTTATACACAGAGGAAGGTCCCGCGACTCCCCGCCTGGTAGACAAACGAGGAGCCCATCGGCCGAGGATTGACCACTTCCTCGACCGCCACCGTTCATGGTTTCTTCCCTCCACCTTTCAACCTATCGCCACGGTACGGATGACAGCTTCGGTATGGTGGCCAAGGGTCCGTGGTGGCGCCAAGCACCAACACCTCGTTTCAAAAGGTGCCCCTGCGGGGTTTACGAAAGCAACAAAAATACAAAACAAAACGGTTGAACTCAAAGGTCTGATCATTCAAGCATATGCGCAGTGCCGGAGCACTGAGCACGTCAGTAGGGCAGTAATAAGGCCGACACTCGACCGCCGCGCAGGACGATGAAGTATGTCGACCATTTGCGCAAAAACTCAGCCTCGCTCATTGAGAGTGCGTCCAGGCATGCTTGCTCAAAGAGGAGCGTGTGGAGGCGCTGCAACAATGGAAACATGGTTTGTTGCGGACGGCCATTTAAAGAAACCACTCCGCGCTGCCGCCACAAAATGAACATGCCGACACACAAGAGCATAATTGTAAACACTTCGGGTGAACTAGTGCGCGCTTCCAGGCGGGTTAAAAATATGCGTGACAATAGTATCCAAAAGGTTCGGGCCATTACACACTCTAACATTGCGTGCCGCAATGTTTCAAAGAGACCGCACTGCGGGCATCGGGCGGAGGGCGCCACGCCCCACGCCGCACGGCGGTCTCTTGTGGGCAGGACCCGCCAGCCTCGCAGCCAGCCGAAGTCCCTGATGTCTGCAGGAAGCGCAGCTGAGGTCAGTTGGTGCCAGCGCGCTCGTCTGGTTTCCTGGAGTTGTTCCCGGGTCACCTCAGCGACCGTTAGTGCTTCACACATCCTGGAGGGCGGGGTTTCATCAACATCCAGATCGGGCAAGCTGGCAGTCAACGACGCCAGTGTGCGACGCACGTTAACGAAAAACGTCGGCGGCTGCTCGGCTGCTGGGCCAACCACGTGTTGTGTAAAAAACACATTACGCGCTGTACCCAGAAAGTATGCGAGGAGTATTCTCCCGGGGAAGTCTGGGTTGCGCACAAGATCGCGTACTCCCCGCAAGGCAAGTACATTGCACATGGTGCGGATGCAAGGTATACTACACCCACCCATGTACGAAGGAAGGCACATGAACAACCGTGACACAAGTTCGGTTTTGCCCGCCCAAACGAAACAGCCACAGGCCGAGGTTAGCCTGCGAGCAAACGTGCGCCGTGGGTTTGCGACGCGGGCGGCAAAAAAAACATGCGGCTAGGACTGTGGACTTCACAATATAGCTGCGCTCTGCCATTGAAAGGCGGAAAGTTGACGCCACCGAGAGGCGTTTCTCAGCATTCGTGCGGAGGTTAGTCCAGGTTTCGCGGGCTACTTCTCCGCTGGCGAGGAATACTACTCCCAGGACTTTCACTCCCTGTACCCACTTCACCTCGCCCGCAAGGTTCGGTGTGAAGGTGCCAAACCTTAGCGCCTTGCTTTTTCCCGTGTTCAATAGGGCCCCCGATATCTCGCTATACTCTAGAAACAGCCGCGAAAAAGCGGCGTAGCTATCCTCGTCCTTGAGGAAAAGCGGCATGTCGTCGGCGTAGGCCGATACCTTGATTTGGCCCTGGCCAGGCAGAGGTAAGCCGCGTATGGATGGGCTGTCGTTAATACGCCGGATGAGTGGATCCAGGCATAACACGAAGAACGTTGCGGAGAGAGGGCATCCTTGCCTTATTCCTCGGGTGACTGAGAAGGGAGCGCTCTGGTGGCCGTTTACGGAGAGTTGAGCGTTCAGGTCTGCGTTAAGTAAGCGCAGCCTGCTGACAATTTGCGGCGGGAATCCGAAGGCTTCGAGGACTCCGAACAGGTACGAGTGTTCCACCCGATCGAATGCTTTCGCCTGATCGAGCGAAAGAAAACACTCGGTGAAGCCCGTCCTGCTGGCAAATGTGCACAGGTCTCTTGTGAGTGCCAATGCAGCAAACACAGAGCGGTCAGGCACGCTGCTGGTTTGAGCCTGGTGAATTAGGTCAGGCAGAACCGTCCGCATTCTTCTGTTGAGTAGCGATGCGGCGATTTTGTAGTCTGCGTTTAATGGGCTTATGGGCCGCCATGCTTGCGGGTCGGAGGGGTCACCGCCCGCTTTCGAATGAGTATGATGCGGCATTCGCGGAAAGATTTTGGACGTAATCCATCCGCGAGGAAGCTGTTGACCATCTTCAGCAGGGCTTCTTGGATCTGGTAAAAAAATGTTGAATGAAAACTTGTTGGAATGCCGTCTGGACCGGGGGAAGAGGCTGCATTCATTTATTTATTTATCTTTTACCCACAGCGCCATTTGGCATTACAGTGGGGGGGGGGGGGGATGATACAGTAACACAGCGCATAAATACAGGAAATACAAAAAAAAGAGAAACAGCAGCCCAAACATTCACAAAGTAAGCAAAGAATAACAACCTTGACGCAATGCGCATCTATGTACACAATTTGGAGTACAAGAAAGTCAACTGTGTTGTTCACCCAATAAACTTGTATTTTAGGACTAAGCACCAACGCAGTAGACACGCATATATATATAAAAAAAAGCTTCAAACGTGTATTTCACGCAGGTATACTGCGCATTGACAGGAAGACACAGGTATACACAGTGGAACGCACGAAACGAGGAAGCAGCGCACAGATAACGAGGCACCGTCTAGCTATGAAATGACGTGACATTGTTCAAAGCAGAATAAAAGGATTCATTTGATGAGATGGAAGTGACAACGGCCGGCAAACGGTCCCGTTGACGAATGGTCTTCGGAAAAAAAGAGTCGCTGTATGCTGCCGTCCTGCACTTGTATTCACGTACCTTTTGATCATGGTCAAGGCGTGCGGATACGTAATGTGGTTTGAAGATGTATGTTTCGCGTGGAATGCCAATGCGGGAGTAGTATACGTTATGGAAGAGTCTGAGCCTCAGCTTAGTTCTCCGCTGTTCTAGCGATTCCCAAACGAGGACTTTTTTGCTATTGTTGCACTGAAGTTGCGTTTACATGACTTACCAAGTACGTATCGAGCCGACAAGGACTGAACTTTCTCAAGTTTTTCTTTGTAACCTATGGTTGGAGGATCTCACACCGTGCTAGCATACTCCAACACTGACCGCACATATTTAGTTAGTTAGTTATATTGATTTTAATGGCGTAGAAGCAACTAAGGCTATGATGCGCCAAACACAAGGTTGGAGTTTTTGTTAAAGTTGAAGCTTTTTATACTTAGAGTTTGTTTAAAACGCTGGCTTCCTTGATAAACCTAAAAACACATGAGATGTTAACCAGTGCACGATCGCCTAAAAGTAACATGGGGTGTAATGGGATTCTTTTCCTGTAAAATGCTGTAAAATATTTCTTTCTTAGTTCTTTTAGTTTGGTACATGAAATTAAAATGTGGTTCACTGTGAGTTCAGCACCACACATTTCACAGAGAGGTTTGTTTTGTTCGGTTAGCAGAAAGCTGTGCGTGAGGTGGGTGTGTCCAATGCGGAGCCGACATAAATAACTTCGGTAAAACGTTCTTGATGCCTACATGATTGCCATTCCCCTAAAATTGGCTTCACATAATGTAATTTGTTGTTTGCGTGCTCTTGCCATGGAGCCTGCCACTTATTTTTGAGTTTACTGTAGATAAACTTTAAACAATCCCTGTGCGGTATGTTCACTTGCTTTATTTGGCCATTCCGGGCTTGTGCAGCGCATACATCTGCTTTCACATTACCTACGATTCCAACATGGCTAGGAACCCAGCAGAATTTAATGTTATGCTTTTGTTTTGTGATTTTAACTATGTTATGTATGATGTTTCCTATTATGGGTTCAGCAGCATTCCTGGAGTGCAGTGCTTTGAGCATACTGACGGAATCGGTGTAAATTATGCTATTTTTGGCGTTCTCTCTCACTATTTTTTCTACAGCTACAAAGACGGCATAACACCGATGCGCATTCTGGTAGTCGCATTATCTGTTTATTTTTTCCTTGGATTACTGCACTTCCAACATGACTTTCTGTTTTTGAGCCGTCGGTATAAAATTCAATGTAGGTGTCATACTTTTCTTGTAGTGCAAAGAATTCCGGTAATATGTACTCGGTTGGCGCTTGCTTTTTGTCTAAATGTGTCATTGTGAAGTCACATACTGAAGGCAGGCTGTACCATGGTGGCAAATATTCATTCCTTTGTGCAATATTCGGTAGGACATCTAGTACTGTTAGCTCTTCGCATTTATCTTCAAAGTGCAGTAGTAATGGCCTGATAGAATGTGGTTTGTTGATGAATAATCTTTTAGATGGGCACTTGGTGACAATTGGATGGCAGAGATGTTTCGGAAGAGAACGGATATTTAAGACGTATGTGCATGTAAGGGCGATTCTTCGATTCTCAAGAGCGGCTTCATTAGTTTCAACGTAAAGGCTGGCTACTGGTGATGTTCTGTATGGTCAAGATGATAGGCGCAGACCAAGATTATGAATGGGGTCTAATCTTTTTAAGTAGGATGCTCTTGCCGAACCATATACTATGCACCCGTAGTCCAGCTTGGAGCGCACCAGAGAGCGATGTATTTGTAAAAGACTGGCTCTATCGGACCCCCACTGTTTCCGTGAGAGTACTTTTAAGTATATGAGTGAATTGCGCAACAACTTAGGCAGAACACAGGAAAAAACACATACAACAGTTCATGAGCGCATGTGAACTGTATGTGTTTCTTCCTGTGTTCTGTCTAAGTTGTTGCGAAATTCACTTATATACTATGCAGAACCAACTAGCCCGACAACACGCTCTTCTGTACTTTTAAGATATTTAGGGCTTGAGAAGCTTTCTTTTTGAGGTTGTTAATGTGTGGTAGAAATGTGAGCTTCTTGTCGAAAGTTACGCCTAAAAATTTGTGTTCTTGTTTAATTGGGAGTGCAGTGTGATTCAGGCATAAATTGGTATCAACCTGTAGGCCTCGTCGCAATGAAAAAAGACCAGCTACTGTTTTTTGAGGAGAAAATTTAAATCCATTTCTGTCTGCGCAAACACCTAGTGTATTTAGTGTGATTTGTATTTGTCTCTCAGAGGTTGATATGCTGGAGGATGTGCATGCTATCTGTAGGTCATCTACATAAACTGAATACATTATGGACTTGGGTATTGCTTTAGCTAAGGAATTCATTTTTACTATGAAGAGTGTCGTGCTTAGAATACACCCCTGGGGAACGCCGTTCTCTTGGGTGAAAGTCATGGAGAGAGTTGCTCCTGGGCGGACTCGGAGTGTGCGGTTAGCCAGGAAGTCCTTCAAGCAGTTCAATATCCTGCCGCGGATACCTAGTTCCGCTAGCTCACGGAGGATGCCGAACTTCCACGTGGTATCGTAGGCCTTCTCCAAGTCGAAGAAGACCCCAATACAGCGCTGCTTGTGGATGAACGCCTCCCGGATGGTGTTTTCTAGGCGGACAAGGGGATCTGTGGTCGAGCATGCTTTCTTAAACCCACTTGGTGTGTATCTAATAGTTGCCGAGATTCAAGTATGAAGGTCAGTCTAATGTTTATTACACTTTCGAAAGATTTAGCAATGCAGCTTGTGAGGGCTATTGGTCTGTAACTGCTAGGACTTGTTGGTGGTTTTCCGGGTTTGAGAAAAGGTATTGTGACTGCTTTTTTCCACTCGTCAGGTATATTTCCAGTTAACCAGATTTTATTAAAGAATTTTAACAGTGCCTCTACAGCAGCCTCGGAGAGATGGGCAAGCATAGCGTAATGCACGTTGTCTGGTCCTGGTGCTGCCTTTTTTCCAGAAGATAATACCTTATTTAATTCTTGCAGTGTGAGAGGCTCGTTGTAATCCTCATGTATACCTGCTCCGGATGGGAATTGTTGTTTTTCAGCTATTGCTTTGTGTTTCTGAAATGCGTTGTGTAGTTGGATGAGCTTGAGATCTTAGCAAAATGCTCGCCCAATATGTTGGCCTGTTCTCCTAAAGATGTTTGTGTCCCGGGTGCTGTGAAGAGAGGAAGTGTGAAAGGGGTATGGTCACCAGTAAATTTACGAACTTTTTCCCACATTTTCTTTGATGTTATTGAGCTGTTTATTGAGGAGACATATTTCTGCCAAGAGGTTTTCTCTGCATTTCTTCGCACATACCGCGCTCTGGCTTTTGCCTTCTTAAAAGGTAAGTTCTCTGCAGTGGGATATCGACGCAGAGCGCTCCAGGCTTTGTTTTGTTGTTTTTTTTGCTAATGTGCATTCTTGTGTCCACCACACTTTATGTTTCTTTTGTGCAAGTCCTGTTGTTTGTGGTATAGCGAGTGTAGCGGCCGATAATATGCATTCAGTAAACTTCTCATTAATTTCATCTGTGCTGAAGTGGTCACAAAATTCCTTTTCCAGAGTGGCACTTTTTGTAAAAAGTGACAAGTCGGCGAGCTGAATTTTCCAGCGTCGTGGCCTTGTGGGGATGATTGGAGTGGACGATGAGAGCCTGATGACGGTAGGTAAGTGATCGCTGCCCATGGGGTCATTTAAAACATCCCATTTAAAATCGTTAAAAAGTAATGGTGATGCTAAAGCTAAATCGAGAGAGCTCATTTTTGCTGAGCTTGGACAGCAATATGTGGCTGTTCCCGTATTTAAAAGACAGACATTATTCGAAAGTATAAAATTTTCGACCGTTTAGCCTCTAGAGTCACAACGTTCGCTTCCCAAAAACGGAGAGTGAGCGTTAAAATCGCCAACTACCAGAAATGACTCCGGTAGTTCATCGATCAGGCCTTCTAGATCTTGGCATGTTAATGTGATGGATGGGAGAATAAATAGAGAACATATTGTTATGGTTTTGTAGCTGATGACGCTAACCGCAACCGCCTCAAGTTTTGTTTTCAGTTTGATTTCTTGAGCCGGGACGCCGCTTTGAATGACGATTGCGACGCCTCCCGAGAGTCTATTTGCATGCTCGCGGTCACGCCTAAAAGTTTTATGATGTTTTAAGATATTTGAATCTTGTGGACCAAGATTGGTCTCTTGAAGACATAAAGCTAGAGGCATCACTGACCCTAGAATATGTGTTATATCACTGTAGTTTCTCAACATTCCTTTACAGATCCATTGAACCACGAATGTCATGTTTGTTTTTTTGGGTGGGAATGGAACGGAAGAAATTTACTGTTCTGGGCCCGTTACCGGGGTTCTATTTATTATTCGCTCGAGAGAGCCGGTCCGCCGCTGCAAAGCGGGCGGAGTGGGAGTTGTATCCATCACCTCACCAGAGGTGCTGGAGGACCGCGAAGCCGCGGATGTGTTGGTGTCGGGCCTCCCCCGGCGGGGGGAAGTCCTGCGGAGTGCCGACTCGTGGGTCGGCTTTGGAGATGGCAGGGCAGCCTTAGCTGTCCCTGCCTGGGGCGTGGATGGCCCTGCCACAGGCTCCGTGAAGGTGGCCTGGGCAGATGCCGGAGTGCTGCGTGGGGCACCGCCCCTGCGCACCACGTCAGCAAAGTTTGTTTTTGTTGAGAACGTGAAGGTGTTCTTTGCGTGGTAGAGTTGTCTTGCTTCTTTGAAAGTTATGTTTTGTTTTGTTTTCATTGTTATGATTTCTTTCTCAGCCTTCCTAGAAGGACATGACCTAGAATATGCAGGATGATCACCTTCGCAGTTTGCGCAGTGAACTGCTGCTCCTTCACAGTTCTCAGAAGCATCGTCTTTTGAGGCGCATTTAGCGCAAGTTTTGTGGCCACGGCAACTCTGTGGCCCATGTCCGTACCTTTGACAGTTGAAGCACCTTCGTGGATTCGGTATGTAATGACGTACATTTATTTTCAAGTAGCCTGCTTCGATGGAGTTTGGAAGTGTGCTAGAGTTGAATGTCAGAACAATATGTTTCGTCGGGATTTCCTTGTCCTCTTTCCTTATTTTAATACGATGCACGTTTGTGACATTCTGGTCACTGAGACCTTCAAGGATTTCTTCCTCAGTGAGGCAGACGAAGTTTGCTTCGGAAATGACACCACGGACACTGTTCAAGGAACGGTGTGGAGTTATTGAGACTGGGGTTTCCCCAACTGACAATATGGTGGAGAGCTTGGAAAATTGGCCGTTGTCTTTAAGCTCCAGAAGGAGGTCGCCACTAGGCATTTTTTTAGCTTGTAACCCGTGCCCAAGGCATCGGTGAGGCTTTTGCTACCAAGAATGGAGATATCGTTCGGGCAGGTTTATCTGTCTCTTCGCTGTGGAGCACATGGAATTTGGTGAAATTTTCTTTAGATTTCGGGATGTACTGAGCTGTCACATCGGTCCGCCCTCTTTTGAGAGGGCGATCTGGTTTGCAAAGGGGGGAGGCATAGAAAAATTTAGTTTTTCAGTCATGGTGCCAGCGAGCCACCACGGAGTCCAACAAGGGGACGCGACAGGAACTTGAAAGCAAGTCGTGCCCACGCGAGCTGTACACCTTAACTATAACCCAATATGACTCAACTCAGGTTAGTTGGCCACACAAGGTTAACCCTCGCCGCCAGGAAAAAAAGGGAAAACTAAGAAGGGAGGATGATACAGGAAAGTTGTAAGAAAGAAGATAGGAAAGTGAAAGATGGAGAGAAGAAAAGGAAAAGGCGACTGGCGATTTCCCCCGGTCGGGTCAGGCCGGAGGTGCCGTCTGCAGGAAGCTGGGGCCAAAGTGGTGTGTTGCCTCCGCCGAGGGGCCTTAAGGGTCCAAACGCTCGGCATCGGCTCAACCACCAGGATCCCCTTTTCCCCGGACACGGCGATGCCACGCACGGCTAAGCGCGGATGTTCGGGTCCGTGGTGACGCATTGTTCCCCATCATCCCCCTGCGGGGATGTCTCTGCGGATGCTCGGGATACCCCGTGGTGTCGCACTCACCAACGTCTGCATGCTGCAGACGCCCCCCTGCGGGGATGACCGCACATAAGTTTTGTAAAGGAGTTCTTTGGTAGCTTGCGGGAAGGAACGAGTGTTTCGGCGGAGAAATCCTAAGGATTTGCAGGCCTTTCCAACTATATAACCAACGTGCCGATGTCAGCAGAGCGATGACGTGAAATAGACACCTAAATACTTAAATTCTTTAACTATTTTCAGATTTGCATTATTTGTAGTATATGTGGGTACTAGCTTTGTGCGTTTCCTCGAAAACGCCATGCACACTGTTTCCTCCAAGTTGAGATTCATTTTCCATTTTTCGCACCACTTATGAACAGTGTCAAGGTCGTTTTGAAGGACATCACGGTCAGCATTACATGTTATTTTATACAGGATACAATCATCTGCAAACATCCTCATGTGTGACGCCATATTTGCAGTGATATCATTGATTTACAGTAAGAAAAGAAGATGTCCCAAGACGGAACTTTGAGGGACGCCTGATGTTACATCAACAACATCAGATTCAGCTCCATGCACCATTACAAATTGACGTCTCGCGTGCAGACATTCACTTACCCAGGCAATTATGCGACAGTCAATATTATAAGAGTACAATTTCTGTATAAGCAAATCATGTGGAACGGTGTGAAAAGCTTTGCGAAAGTCTAAAAATATACAGTCGACAGTGGTGCTGGCCTCTAAGGCTTTGGCAATGTCATGGGGGAATTCGGTCAGCTGCGTGACGCACGACAATCCTTTCCTAAAACCGTGCTGGTAGGGGTTTAACAAGCCATGGGTTTCAAGATGTTTTATAATACTTGAATACAGAATATGTTCGATAGGTTTGCAGGGAACTGAGGTAAGTGAGATAGGACGGTAACCAATAACCAACCAATAACCAATGAATAACCAACTAGCCCGTGAGCTCACCCTGTTCATAGGACGGTAGTTGGACACTTTTTTTCGAGGGCCGGATTTGTATACCGGGACTACTGAAGCGACTTTCCAATCGTCCGGAAGGGAACTATCTGCCAGTGATTTTTCAAATATTATTTTCAAGAATGGAGCTATTGAACTTGAGCACCCCCGAAGAAGCGCATTTGGCAAACCATCCGGGCCGGGAGCCTTAGCAGTGCTCAACCTGTCCAGTTGCATCGTGATGCGATTCAAGCTAAAAAAAAAGGATTTTCTGAAGATGAGGCTGTAATCGTGACGGGCGAGGCTGAACCGCTGGTGGTTTTCGCTTTCTTAGAAAACACTGAGGCAAAATATGCATAGAAACACTCAGCTTTATCTGCAGCATCACTGACCTCTGTTCCAGCTTCCAGAAGAGGTGGAATAGATAAGTTGTCCTCTTTGTTTCTTTTTGTATATTTCCAAAGTTCTTAAGGATTTTGGCTCATTTTAATATGAAATGAATCAAAGAACTCTTTCTTCGCCTGTTTCAGTGCAGATCTTACCTCATTTGTTAGTAATTTAAGCCTATGGAATCCATTAGTAGATTCATTCTGTCTTACTGCTCTATAAGCTCTCTGCTTTCGTTTTAACAACCTTTTTAATGACACATTGAACCATGGTTTGCTTCTCTTTCTTTTTGGAGTTAATATCCAGGAAGGCTAGTTAGTTAGTTATATGGGGTTTTATGGCGCATAAGCAACTATGGCTATCATGCCCCAAACACAAGGTTAGATGATGTTATGTCAAGTGTATAGAGGTTACATTATATTAAATTTAAACATTGGCTTTCTTAGAAACTTACAAACAAGTGAAAACTCGACAAGTGTTTGCTCGCCTAAAAGCAATGCGGGATGAAATGGAATGTGTTCACTGTAAAATAGCGTAAAAAAATTTTTTTGAAGCTCTTCGAGATGCGAACAAGAAATTAAAATGTGATTTACGGTGAGCTCCTCACCACACATTTCACACACAGGTTTGTCTTTTTTTTTAATATCCAGGAAGGAACAAAGTGGTCAGAGAGCTCGAAAACTTTTCTTTTAAATCATGACCAAAGGTCTGCAACGTCGTTAGTTTCAGCGATAGTTTCAAACACAACATAATAACTATCTAGTGCTAAATTAATTTCCGTTATGTTGGCCCTTTCATAATTGTAGACACGATGACTTTTAGAATATTCCTTCACAATTTCTAAATTTAATTCACATATGACAGCCTCATGATGGCTAACTCTCAGCACTACTATTGTTGACTCAAGTAGTTCAGGTTCGTTTGTGAATAATAGAGCTAAGATATGCTAACCTCGAGTTGGTTTGAGAACATTTTGGTTTAAGGAAAATAGGTTCATTGAATTTACCAGAGCCTCATTGAGCCCCCCGGTTTGCTGGAATGCTAGCTTGCTGGTGCCAGTTGACGTTAGGAAAGTTGAAGTCACCGCCAATAACTAAAAAATCAGTTGTAATTAATTCAGTCAAAGAAGTCAGTATTATAAGGGGATGAAATGCACTTCCGGGTGGCCGGTAAAATGAACAGAGAGATAAGGTTTTACCATTGTGGAGCCTCAACTGACACCATACTGTTTGACACGATCTGCAATCGATGTTGATCTGGGATGAGTGAATTTTTTTGTCGACCAGGATGAACACACCCTCTCCATCTTTGCGGTAGCATGCATACGATTCTGGAAATACCTCACCATCGCAGATATCGCTCGCCAACAATGATTCAGTTCCAATTACTACCGATGGCTTGACAGTATGGAGAAGGCTTATTGAATTAATCAATCTTATTTTTGACGCTACGACAATTCACCACCAGACACGAAAGCCTCGCCAGTGTACCGTCATGTGGTCATTCAAAGGGTACAACTTCATTAGTGGCGTAATCGTAGATGTATTTGGTGTCATTGATAAGCAGCATGTCTAGCTTGAGTTTGACCTTATCAGTGCTGTCTGCTCTGCCTTTTGCGAATTCCCAAAGATGCCGTCTTTTTCGTCTTAATGTCTCCGATAAATCCTCGACACGCTCATTCCTGTGCCTTTGAAGCTTTTTGTGTTTTGCATAACCTTCTCTTTTTCCTTAAACGAAGAAAAATGAGCTATAATTGGCCGTTTTTTCCCCTGCTTGAATTTTCCAATCCTGTGAACCCTTTCCACTGTTGAGAGCGAAAAACCGAGATTTGTTTCGCACACTTTCTTTATAGCGTCTTCTGAATCGGACCAAGTTTCGTGCGGGTTCTTATCTTCTATGCCATAAAAGACTAGGTTGTTACGCCTGCCGCGGTTTTTAGGCTCGTCAACTTTCGATAACAGGAATTTCAAGGTTTTTTGGTTGGCTTCACTGGTCGTTTTACATGCTTGCATTTCCGTCTCAACTTTGGCAATCGAAGCAACCAGTGATTCCAAAGAATTAATCCTGTCGGTTAGAACTTGTAACACTGAGCTTTGTTCTATCTGATTGGTCTCGATAATTTCAAGTTTTGTTTTAATTTCATTTTGGCCATCCATAATCATCTGCAACGTAACTTCTAAGTTTGGCCCTGGATTTAGCTCCACGTCTCCAGATACAATGAGCAAGAAAAAATAAAAATAGAAACGCCGCAACAATACGAATCTAAATCGTGCACGGCGCGTAGGATTTGAGTAAGATCTAATACACTTGTAGAGGGCTTGGGGTGCAACCGGCAGTAAAAACACTGTGAACTGTGAGCAGTACGGTAGTTCACTAACCTGCACAAGCAGCAAAAAATGCGTGAGTGGCACTTCCATCGTCGCGCCGGTTCCACGCCCCGGTAAAGCACTGGGGATGTCCTCCTTTTGTAGGCGGTTTTCTTCGTCGTGGTCCCAATGTTCGTAGGTCGGAAGACTGCACTGGTCAAAATCAGCTGCCGCGCACGTCGTGCGCTCAGTGTCATTGCCCTGGGACACTTTATTGTAGACTGTCGATGCCGTGCACATTCCGTTCATGTTAAGCTGGGTGGCATGCTGTTTCGTAGCCACATCGGTGGTAACCTGCACAAGCAGCAAAAAATGCGTGAGTGGCACTTCCATCGTCGCGTTGGTTCCACGCCCCCTCTGCAGGATGGCGTGCAGCTCGTGGCTTGTGGCTGGTGCGCAAAGGTTTTCATGAAGCTCTTCAGCTACTCGTGGCAAGTTTCGAAACAACCTTTGTAGAAGCCCGTCATAACCATCTTGAAGATGCAGCAAACTGCCTGTAGAGAGCAGGTTCGAGAAGTGGCTTGCGAAGATCGTGCAGATATCGCGCGTGGTTTTGCGTTCGGTGCCGTCTGGGAGTGTCACGAAAGGCACAGTAGCGGGAACGAATTCCTCTACCGTGCCTGCCCGTACGTGTCGTAGCACAGCCGGGTCTGATATAGGCCGCCCGAGCTGGTGTGCCCGACTAGCTGCCCGTGATGACTGGTAGAGCAACAAGTGGTAACGTGCTTTAAGTAGGCTATGGTAATCGCTCAAGGCAAAGGTTAAGGGTGCTCCCCTTTGCACTATACGGATGCGCTTGAGGGTGTCATTCAGTGAATGCGTTACACGGCGTCTGCGGTCTTGACCGGCCGCCACCCGAGTTACCTGCCAACGGGTCTTGAGTGTGTCCCATGAATGAGTTGCAACGAAGCTCTTGCACGATGCGGCCAACGCCGTACGCAGCGACGCCACGCTTTCCGTGTCTGCCAGTAGGCTCGTGTCCATGCACCACGTAACAGCACGTGGGGTGTCCTCGCCAAAGTCGAGCCTGACTGACAAGGGGTGGTGATCGGAAATCACCGGCGTGCCTGGAGGGAACGGGAGAACCTCGCAGCTGAGGACAAAAGAAGCGAGCTCAGGTGGAAAATAGAATTTGTCTGTCCGACTAGCTGACTGCGCTCTCTCCCACGTCGCTCCAAAGGCATCCCCGTGAAGCTGCACCCACGCGTCAGACAAGCGGAACTGAGTCACGAGATCGCGGAGCGCGGGGGCATCGGAATAACGGCGACCGTGACCCTGTCCGCGGACGTCAATGTTAAGAACACAATTGCAGTCACCGACGATAAAAGTGGGGTAAGGATCAAGGAGGAATGAGTCGAGGCGCTCAAAAAAATCGGAACTACTAGCCTGCCGTGCTGGCGCGTATACAACCAACGCACCTACCCGCCTCTGGTTTAGTGTGAGGTCGACCGCAAGAGTGCGGCCGTCCAGCCCGAAGGTGCAATGAGCACCCGCGCGCAGGAAGGGGTTTACAAAAACGACACCAACTCCGCACATGTGAGAAACATTCAACGAAAAAAAAGCAAAAACAGAAAACCGGGTGGTGAAATTCAGCACATCAAGTTAAGTACGGAAGTTCCATTCCTGTAAAAACAGGATGTCGACGCCCCTAGCCCTGGCAAAGTGCATCACCTCTCTCTGTCTGTCTACGGATTGAAATCCCCGAACATTCCGGGAGAGGAGATGCACGACCGCCATGACTGGCAAGAGCACCGACGGCATAAGATACAACCTAAAGAGCGCTGCCATGTGCGGCGCCTGACGCGCGCGGCACTTTTTTGCTACAACGTTCGTTAACGGTCCCTTCGGACTGCGATGATTGAGGGTGGGCACGTTTGTAGTCGGGTCTTGAAAAGTCCATATTTTCGGGGTCGTCGGCACTTGTGGCCTCGCCCACCGGTTGCTGCGCGGTCTTGGCGACGCTCGCAGCTGAAGCCGATGCCGACGCCAGGGTCGCCGACGGGAGCGTGTGGCTGGCTGGTGATGGGAAACGCGCGTCGTCCGCACCGTGAGGAGTCGTCGGTCCCGTCACCTGGCAGCACGTCAAGTCGCCTGTCAGGCGAAGCGGCGTGCTTTTGTCCGGTACCTCCTCCAGGTCGCCCGACGTCACGTTCGACTCGTCGCTGCTGCTCACGGTGTCGTAGGTGTCAGTGCCGGGAAGCGGCGCCAAGGGTTCGGCAAAAACTGCAGCGAACCGCTCCACCTCGTTTGAAGGTGACCCCTCGTGGTGCTGCTCCTTCCCGGGAACCTCCGTCGCGGGGGCGGATTCGGGCTCCCTCGGGCGGCTGGTCGTTGGGTCCTCCTCGGCAATTGACGTCCGGACGGCTGGTGTCCCGTACTGAAATGTCATATCTGGTTTGTATGAAAAAATCCAGATATGAACAAATAGGGGATTGGGCATATAAGGTCTTATATGAATGTACGGGCGTATATAGCCTGATATGCCCAATTCCCTATATACCATTATCTGAATGGAACTTTTATAAGGAAATATATGTTTGGTTTAGGTTTATGGGGTTTAACGTCCCAAAGCGACTAAGGCTATGAGAGACGCCGTAGTGGAGGGCTCTGGAAATTTCGACCACCTGGGGTTCTTTAACGTGCACTGACATCGCACAGTACACGGGCCTCGAATTTCTCCTGCAAAGAAATTCAGCCGCCGCGGCCGGGATCGAACCCGCGTCTTTCGGGACAGCAGCCAAGCACCATAGCCACTGAGCCACCGCGGCGGCACGGAAATATATGTATATATGGGCATATATGTCCTGATATGCCCAATTCCCTATATATCCATATCATGACTGAACTCATATGACAATATATGAATATATCTGGCCTGATATGCCCAATTACCTATATATTCATATCATGATTGCACCCATATATGGATATATCTGGCCTGATATGCCCAATTCCCTATATACCTATATAATGATTGAACTCATATATGGATATATCTGGCATATATGGCCTGATATGCCCAATTCCCTATATATCCATATCATGATTGAACTCATATATGGATATATCTGGCATATATGGCCTGATATGCCCAATTCCCTATATATTCATATCATGATTGAACTCATATATGGCATATATAGCCTGATATGCCCAATTCCCTATATATTCATTTATAGATTGAACTTATATATGGAAATATATGTATATATGTTCCTAATATAGCCAGATATATGCGATCCTTATATGACCATATCTGATGGAGCCCATATATGGAATTTCTATATATGGGCTTTATATACCCAGATAGGGCCAAATAGCCATATCTGGGTAAAATAGCCATACCCAGATAGCCATATCTGCGAACAGTCATATATGGATGAATATACTTATATGGGCCATATAATGCCAAATATAGATAAATCTGTAAATGTGCATATTTGGTTGGAGCTTATACATGGAGCTAGTTCTATATACGAGCATATACTGACAGATCTGCACATAACCTTATATACTTTTGGTTAAATGTTGAGGGGAAATTTCCCCTAAGGCGGAGCAGACTTCTAATAAGGTGTTAATTACTTATTCGCATCCATCCAAGCAGAGTCATACACCATGCCCCCAAACCAGGACGAATCTTTTTACGAAAGTGCAAAGATTTCCGTGGAAGCTGTGGCGGATCCCTTGGTGGCCGTGTGACTGCTTGGCGGAATGAAAATTAGTGATTACTCCCTTATTAAACCCTTATATGCTTTCATATGGAAATATATAATTGGAGACCACACTTGTGGAGGTAAAAGTTAAAGTTTTGTTCTTTCATCTCCACAAGTGCGGTCTCCAGCCGCTGTCTGATAGTAGAGCTATAAGCTTCGTTTGAGGAACACGTGGTCCGGAGACCTTTGTCCCCGACTGTGCGCCTTGGAAATGTCCATCGAGGTGGGGTTTTTATCGCGTTTATCTTTATCAAAATAACTATAACTAACGATACCCCTGCTGCGTCGTTTTTTCGGATCACTCTGGAGGACGTCTTATGTAAACTGAACCGAATAAATATTTCGTCCTATCTACGTAAGCCAAAGATATTCTTGATTGAGACCTGCTATATTCGAAGTGATTGTTAAAGTGAATTTCGAAAATCGCTAGCTCTGTGCTCCTTGTGCTGGACACTGCGCAGTGAATTCGACCATACATCACGTCAGATAAATCACAAAGGTCCCAAACGCCTGTCTCAGAGATTGATACGATGCGCTGCTTGACGTTTGTATTCGCTCGCAGATTTAGCATCTGCTTGTTCCGCATATTCGGCACCCCATGCGTGAGCGGTCTTCTCTTCTTGAATGCCTATACTAGCTGCCCGCTGCGGCACATAATCACGCCATTTTACATGTTTGTTGCTTTTGGACAGGGTGGATTACGGGAACGTTTCAGCTGGTTATCAAAGGTAACGGCGCGCCTTCTCTATCAAATATGTAGCTAGTCAAATGGCAATTTCTGTTTTGGAGAAATATGTTTCATGAGTTTTTTGCACACATAAATGATGTTGTGAAGGTGCGGTTTCACAATTTATATTTTAAGAAATGATTAGCGGTACACCACCGCTGTTTCTGTATGCAAGTTATTCGGCCAGGTGGCCGTATAGTGTGGTGGAATTATCACCGTTAATTTCCTAACAAACGTCTTAAAATTCCAATTACTTGTTGAAGCGAAAGTGCATGTTTTTGTAAAAACACGAGCAGTCATTGTGTTAGGGCGTTATCTTTGCCTGAATTTTTCAAAAACCGACGGCGTTCTGAGGTATCTTCAATGTCCTGTTAAATCGACGCGATTACGACCTGACTTGAGTGACCAAGGGCGCCAAACTTTTCCCTGGTGTGATGACGAGGTGCATTTCGGGATGTTTCTTCGGTTTCTCTTGCCTAGAATGAAAAGAAACACTTTTCAGCTTCATCTAGTGCTCGTCGTCATGAACACACAAAACTCATCAGCAAATGCCTTCTACCAGGGAACATCAGTTAGGCAGCAAACTTCATTTTAAAAATTAGATCGCTGATATGCATGCATGCGTAATTGCACAAATTGGGTCGGATGTTTTTTTTGGGGGGGGGGGGGGGGAATTTGTGTGCGCTGCACTCCATTGCAGCACACAACATGTTGTTGTGGTTTTTTTAAGGAGAAGCAGAAGGCTGCAATTCAAGTTTTACGGCTATAAGAACCGAATTGCCTGATCTGAGGGTCGCTTTCCACTCCAAAGCTGAAGACGGGGATCGTCATCCGTGATGAATTTTACAAGACAAAGAACCCTCCCATCGACCACCGATTATATGTTGTTGAATTGAGTCGGGCAGGGTCATGTACCCTTGTTTTTCATCACATCTGCTCATCAGACATTCCATAAGCTTTGACTGTGACTCGCTGCCCTTGGAGTCCACTCTGCCACTCTAAACGCCGACCTTTGTTCGGCTCGTTACTTGGCCACCCTAAGCTCATTTTTTCCGCATTTTGTTTGTGCTAAGATATGGATGACACCAGTTTGTTTCGTAATGCTCTAATCCTTCCCCTTGACGTTATCGCTAGTATTTTCCTTGCCATGCCCCATGCGGGCTACACGGCTGCTTGAAATCCCGTCGAACCGATCGCCACTCGAGTCGAGGAAGCTTTGCGGAAAATGAGAAAAAGATACCTTAGCGGAAAGTTGAGCACTCAGAGGCTCTTCGGCGTCCGGCCGACATTCGACGGTTTCAAATGCTTACGAAATGTGAACAGAGACCGCCCCCGTCATTGGCGGTGGCCGTTATCTTGCCCCAGAGCCGCGTCCCGCAACTGCTTCCGCCCTCTTGATTTCTACATCTGCTGCTCACTTGTTTCTTCTCCTCTTTGTTTAGGACACTGCTTGCGTTGTCGCTAATTTAGTGCTTCAAGTTAATGACTCGTCATTCAGCATTTACAGCGTGCGCGTGAAATTTCAGCGGGAATACACAAATGTCGACTGCACTGCAGTACCACCGTTGCCTGTGATCGTTTGTATGGCATAAAACGTAAGCTATGTTAAATATTCTCTTTCTGATGCCCGGATTGTAACTATACTTGTTTACACAGCATGATCACTGCAAGAAGACCGGATGATTGCGACGAAACACTTGATAGCCGGAGAACTGGCGCTTCTCGGTCGTGGCAGATCCGCTTTCTTCCATACCACAAATACTCGGTGCTGAACTGATTTAAGCAGAAGCATGTTCGACGATTGATCGCATCAACGAAAAGGATCTCATTTGTTATCCACGAGCGGCGCCAGTGGTCGACTGTTGACGGCTTCCTATAGCAATGCTCGGCATGCCGGGTGACACCGGCGCTTCCCACTCGTTCTATTCGTCCGGCGATATCAGCAATCCTCCGCTAAGGGTTACAGTTTCCAAAACTTCACTTGTGACAATTTGCATTCGCCAATACTTGTGTATTCGCTCTCCACAAAAGCCGAGACCACATACGCGAACAATGCGGACTAGCACTTATTCGTCGAAAGCAAGGGTCTCATCGCAGCAGCTCATGACGGTGCTAGAGAGCTCGGAAAGCGCCGTGATATAGTCTGGTTGCGTGCACAATGGACTTCAATTCAAGAGCCAAAGGAATCTTTCTCTGATTTAGTATTTTTTGCGGTAATATGGGGAGTCATCATACTAAGAAGCAAACATAATGAGCGTGAGCGTCAGGTTCATTATAAGTAGGATCGGCTGTACAATCCAGCCGGAATGAAGCGCGAACGCGCATATCGCCTTCTTTTTCTACATTGCAGAGAGGTATTCACTTGCAGCCAGTTTAAAAATATATACTTCGGTAGACCCTTCACCCAGACACAGGAATCAGGCTAGTTCTGCACAACAGCTGAAAGTAGACAGGCAAAATATTTTGTTTTGTTCCCATGCGCTGTTCGGTTGCCTTGCTGTAGACGGAACAAAGTGGGTTGTTAACATGTGACCAGTAAATAATTTACATTACATTTTTTTTCCTCACATGCTGTTTCGAATGGGGTTTTAATAGCCGAACGACGGCTGTGGTGTCGAAGTTAGGTATAGGCTCCATGCGCTGCAGTTTGGCGAGCACGAGTGACGTCATCTGGGTAACAGGGAAGAGGGAAGGGGGGGGGGGGGGAGGTGGACGTCGCTCTCTCGTTCAGTTTGCAGTCAGCTAGGAGAGCGCCAAGATATTCCCTCCGAAAGCGAAAACAAACTTCGGTAATTATGGGTGGCTCGACCTACTGCTGTGTTTATATATCGAAGATAAAATTTCATTTCTTTGCATTTTGAACATGCATGCTTGCTCATGCACATGAAGGTCCACTGGAACAGAGTCTATTTTGGAACTAAATTCATGAGTGCAAACTGGGAGCGGATTTACATAGTCTGAGGTGTTTTCAATGAGCCATCACTGGTAGGAGTCCTAGGAGTTGCTTTGTTTCTTTGTGTAAAGAGAAGGAATGCGCTGAGTAATAGGCAGTGGTTTTTTGGGGCGTTTTTGGAGCGGGCATATGTAGTTTCAGACTACGGTTTTGTATACATTTGTGTGGTTCAGCGGGTTAGGGCAGTTTTTTTTACATGAGTGGGTGCGCGTTGTAGGTACGATGTCGTTTTTCTGAGCGTGCTTAGGTAGTTTTTCACGATGTTTCACTTATAAGTTTTTCTGTATTGATTTTTATCACGATGCATAGAGCGGTTTAAAATTTTTATATTGATATTGGTGAATTCCCGCCATGTAAAACCTTTTTCTGGATAAATAGAAAGAAAACTAGAAAGTGCATTACATTTTCGGAAGTAATTTATTGCATTTCACATCGCTAAACCCTTCCTGAAGTTTACAATAACAATGCGATACATCACGGCAAAATTCCTTTGCTGTCCCTAATTGAATTAATGCCCTGAGGAAATACCTAACACAAAAGTTCTGTAACATACTCAGCAAGAAATGCTTAGACTTTTTGTTTACTTACACCCATGCTTCTCTGAGCGAAACACATCTACATAAAGCAAAGCAGTGTTCATCCTGAAGACATCCAGTATATAGCACTACCATTGTCTGTCTATAGTAACGATGCGTATTTCGCAATTCCAGCCGACCATGTTAGGTATGCGGCTGATTTCATTATGTGAGTCAATTAGACACCTGTTCTTCAAACTGTAAGGGCACTTAAAGGAGTATGGACACCTAACTTTTGGGTGCGTGTATTCTTCTTTGTAATTATGCATGAGGCATTATTATACATGGAGTACCACGTGGAGTTCCTACAACTGCTAAATAATTTATTATCGATTTTTCTCTTGCTGTTTAAATTTCAATAACTAAACTATGAGTGGGACGTCAATGAGTGAGGCATGAAAAACTGCGATATAATCGCTGGGCCTCGTTTTAATTCACTACAATGCTGAAGCCAGTCAGCCAGCTTCACTATCCGGACTTGCAACGAATGTAAAACAGCGATTATATTGCACTTTTTTCATGCCTTTTTCATTTCCGAAATTCTGTGTGGGCACGTCGCGGGCGGAGCGCATGGAGTCAGCAACGCCTCGACTGGTACCCGTGCTGCTCGCGCTGCTGACACTCTTTCTTTCATTGTGAGCACGTGCTTCCTGCTCGTGGGTGCACAAAAGAGGGGTTGCCGCTCGTTGTGAGTCATGACTGGAATCTATATGTATCAGCAGCGCGAACACCACACAGGAAGGTGGTGTTCGCGCTGCTGATACATATGGATCGCAACCAACTAGCCCGACAGATGGTGTTATGACTGGAATGCCGCGACGTTGAGAGAGTGGAGAAACGTATTGTTGTGTCGTTTGCTGCCACAATAGTTCTCACATCAACGGCCAAGAGCAGCCCGTGGAACTCTATAGATTTCCTGGACATATGTCCCACATTCCTGAAAAGAAAAATTCAATATTAGAAATTTGTAATCTGCTGCCAAGGAAATTTTGGAGGTAATGGTGAATCTTATCGATGTGTAGCAAAACCTTGCAGAACTTTTCTATCGCTCGCATCGAGCGATAACAAAAACATTAATAGCAAGACAAAAAAACAATGCAAGCATGTCGACGGGAAGTTGGTGTAGTGAAATCTTCCAGTGTACAAAAAAAATACGTTCATGCACTTTTTCCCATTCAAGAATGGGTTTTCCCCGGAATTGTTGTCTGTGAAATGATTGAGAACGAGAGACGGCAAGCCTGGATAACTTCTGTGCGCAAGCTGAAGTAGGCGGTTTTATCTTGCTAAATTGGTTTGGTATGTTGCGCGCTTATATTATTTCTGACGAATTTTCATTGTAATTCACTAAGCATGCAGTGTTTAGTCGTAGAGCTCGCGCTAACGAAACTATTTTTTTTTGCCAGTAAAGCCCTCCGCCGGTCAGGTAACTCAGACAAATATTTTGGAGGCTGACATCAACAGCTGCGTTAGGCAGACGCGTTTGAGGCAAGGTCAGTGATCGCATCATTGCTCCTTTGTGTGACGCCCGGCTCAATTTCCGAAGTTATTTTGCTAGATGTGAAAAATGTCTCAAAGTAAAAGTAGTAAAGATATTATCTTGCACATGAGCAAGCATTTGATTATAAGAGATAGCTCTGCAAATAAATTGTTTTGGGAATGCACGTGCGCTGCAATCGGCATGAAATTAAATGTACCAACCACTGCGTAGTGATTGACCAAACTAGAGCATTTTTTTGTTAGCCGTAAGAGAGCAGCTGGTAAGCGCATTTCGCGCGTATTTTCGTTTTTCTTTTCAGCCTCGCCCATCTTTGTTTTACGTCCAAATAAACACGTACTCTTTATTATTCAGCGAAAAACAAAGAAATTCCAACTATTTGGCCAAAAAAGTTGCGTACATCGAACTGCTCAGCTACCCAAAAAAATTAAGTATTTTGCGAAAATGTGCCTGCCATAAAAAAAAGGTATTAAGCTCAAATTCCACGTCTTAAATGAACTTGCCATTTACTTGCGACACAAATTTCGCCGCAACGGTAACGGCGGTTTCGTCAACAATCTGCTCCACGAAGTGGACCTGATGCACTGTCAGTTCTCTTATTTTTTTCCAGGTTCGTCGCAGAAAAAAAAATCGTTGACCACTCTTTCTTGGGACCTGCACCTGAGAGGGTAGTGTCACGATAGAAAGAAATGCGAACAGCGCGGCGCCTAATTCGAACACAAGTACGGTACAGACATGAATTCCAATTTCGTAGTGCGTAGGCAACATGCTGTTCACAATTTTCTATCGCCCTTGTACATTTTCCTAATCCTCTTAATCTCGTCAGCGTTCTAGCACGAAGGAAAAAGCAAGCGTCAGCGCAAACAGATTTCCAGGCAGTCCAACACGTGCAAAGCATGTGCGGAACTGGTTTTTTTCGAGAGAAAGGGTGTTACGCGCAACTTCTCAGTGGGAGGGGTGACAGGTCTGTCCGGTCAATTGTGGGGAGTCGCGGGAGACGGTGCTATGGTGATTTTCACTCGCGCTTGCAACGCCCCTCTGCAAAGCTCTGGTTCCCTTGGTACCCTCGGCGTGCCTTTCGGAGCGAAAGAAAGGAGGAAAGTGACACGGACCTGGACTACCCACCCTCCAGCTATCTTCTGAGCACCGCCGAAGGCGGCAATGTGTCGCTTTTCTGCTGTTCTGGGGGGGTCTCGAGGGTCCGCTTTTTCACCGCCTCAGCAACGCCATCTCTCGCTCAGTAGGCTAAGGAACATTTTGCCGTGAGTGGTGGCTATATTCTAGGCACTATATGGTGGCTGACCGTGGACACAGCGGCCACTCATTTATTACGCAAATAAAGGATGTCTTGCTTCCCCGTGACGGCCGGTCTCAGAACTGGCATCTGAATATCGGCCGAAGAAGTTGAGGCGAAAAGAAACAGACCAACGCGCATAGTATCAAGAACTATTTGCAGAAGATTTTTTACAAACTGTTCAGCTTGGCACAACAGTCGGAGTAGAATGGCGAGCTTGGTCAGTACACCACGGAGACTCGGCGGCGCCGAAAAGGCGATGGGTAAAAGATTTGCGTGTAGCTGTGGAGTTTTTCTCGTCTGCATTGTAAACGTTTTGCTGGCTACTCTAGATATATGCATTTCCAAACATTTTGTATTTTTTCTCTGACAATTATACTAGAGCGTTTTAATCTTCATCCCTGTGCCGCAAGGAGCGATGTGTTATTTACGCTCCTGGACAAGAAATGGCTGTATGCTGCAGCGGTTTTGCAAACGTATGTTGTCTGGCATTACCGCAAACAATGCAGGTTTCCCAGTCTTTCAGAACGACATAGTTTTGGGGAACAGCGCCCAAAGAAGGAACGTACACCGCACCACCGGCTTGATGGTTTGAGTATTCATCACGTTTGCGAAGGGGCTGAGTTCGATCCCCAAGCGCTTGTTGTACGTTCGGGACTCTATAATCTATCAATGTTGCTAAATACTATGATTTCGATCGCAACCAACTCGCTGGACTTGTAATCCACTTATTAAGACCCAGTCAGGAAGGTTCAGTTCGTCAGGAAGGTTCGAAGACCACCCAAGATAGAAAGCGCGTATATGCTTGTATTAGTACGTTTAAATCATAGCAAAGTTGAAGGTGATTTACAGCACTGTACTTTAATTCACGTTAGTTAAACACCGCTATGTAATAGCAGTCTAACTTGATTGAAGCCTCAGTCATACAAAGCTTAGTACCTTGTTGTGCGGTGTGTTTCACCATCTTAATTAACCAATAATATCATGTTTGACACGAACTTAATTATTTAAGTTCGGAAGTATATGGCACAAGCATCCCATATATGAGGTAGGATATGTTCCATATCTGCGAGATTGTTTCCATATAAGAATTTGAAGGTCCCCATATAAAGAAAGAGCATCTATATAAGGACGCAAATACGACTATATATAGCAGTATATGGCACTATATAAGGTACCGTATGGCCGTATCTGCCCGTATTTGTGGTCTTATACGCCCATATATAGCAGTATATGGCGGCATATCAGGTTTCCCATGGTCATATCTGGCCGTATATACGACCATATACGGACCTATTTAACTGTATATGATCCCATATATCACTATATACAGCCATATATAAAATATATCTGGCCCATATCTGCCATTTTCGTAGGGGGTGCTCCGTGTTTCTGCGGCCACGTTATCCTTACTCGGGTCTTTCCTCGAGGCGGCGGCCGCCGCATAGGACCGTGGCTTCCAGCGCAGCGCCTGCAAGCCGCTCCGCATCCGGCCGTGTCCTGGCCGAACACCTCGCAGCGAGCGCACCGCGGCGTGCGACACGCCGCGCCGATGTGGCCGTCCTGCCCACAGCGGGAACACACCTTCCGGACGCCTCGGTAGTCAAACATGACGCGGTGGCCCTGGACGGTCACGAAGTTCGGCACCTCCTGCTTCATCTCGATCCGGACCACACGCGTCCCGTTGCCGACGTGACGACGGCCCTTGAGGACGGGATGGGTGATGCCCAGCACCTTGCCGTAAGAGCTCAGTGCCGCCGCCAGCGCCGCCTCTCCCACGAACAGCGGCACACGAAAAGCCGTCACGTGGACCACGGCGGGACCCACGCAGGCTACTGGGACGGAAGTGCCGTTCAAGTTGAAGGCGCCTTCCACTAGCATCTTCTCCGCCGCCGCAGCCGAGGCCAAGGCGACGCAGAACTTCATGGCTCCATGGTGCTGGAGGCTCTCGAGCCCTTTCAGGCCGACAACCGACTCGATGCCATCGACGATGTCGTCAGCCGTCGCGTCGGAAGTAACTTGAAACTGGAAACAGTGCGCCTTTTAGGGCGGCGCACGGAACACCGGAGGGGTAGCAAGTCCCGGGGCTTCCATGACGTCACGGGCGGCCTACTGGGCTGCTGCTTGCACGAAGGTCAGGAAGTTGCCCGAGCACCGGCAAAGGCACGGTGTCTGGGCTGGGAGGCTGGTTGCGGATCCTCCGGGTCGCAGTGGATCCGGGGCCCGCCTGCACTTGTCGAAACTTCTCAGCAAGCCAGCGCCGAAAAAACTTCGCTGGGTCTGGACGAGCTCGGCGGTCGTCGAACAGACTGGCCGCCGCGCTGAGCCATGCTCTTTTTAAAGCTGAGAGCAAACTTTCGAGATAAAGCTCGGAAAGTTACTTGGACATTCTGGAACAACTTATAATCGGCTCCGCCTGGATGCGATGAATCGAAATAACCCTAGGCGCGCCTTGCATCACAAACAAAACGATAAAGAGGCGCGCCGGCAACTTTTAAGAATGAACAAACACTACAAAGATTCGCGGCAATATTATGCAATTCCGCATGAAGATTTCATGCAGGTCTCGGCTCCGAAGTACGCAGTGGAACTGCGTTATCGAGGAAACTGTGCAGAAGCTTTATTTTACATATTTACAGACGAGAGGGGAGTGCTCCGGTAACAAAACAACATCCCGTTAAATAGGGTTCAGATTCCCCAGATCCCTGACTGGGGAATAAAGTTCGGAGATCGATGTCCAATCAGATGGGCTAATGTAGACATTGGTGGTACCACCCACGGCAGGGGGCGGTGCTGGGCTCTCTCGCTCTCTCGCAGCTACGTCGATGGGAAGGGGAAGACAGAGTCATCAAACACTGATGCGTCGCCTTGTCCGCTGCGGCAAGTCATCTGTGCGTTGCCTTAGCGGGAAAGGAGTATCCTGCAGTCTCCCCGCAGTTGAATGAACGTCCTCAAGCTACCCCGCCGGATGTCTGAAGCCCAAGACCTCTGTAGAGGACACAGCGTCTGTAGAGGAATCAGCAGCCTCAGCTTGACCTGGCGTAGCACCACACCGTCCGGTGACCCGAGGACAGACTCGGCCAAACCGCCGCCGTCGTCGTCTATGCTTCCGCCGCTGGTGTCGCCAGCCCGCGCCGCATCTTTTGCTTCGTGATGAGTCACGTCCGGTACACTCTGGCGGTTATCTCTGCTTCCGCTGCTGCTGCCGCCGGCGCCAGGCATCGTCGCATCTTTTGCTTCACGATGAGTCACGTCCGGTAATAATTCTTCCCAGGACGGCGTTCCTCGATCTTAACAGTTGTCATGCGAAGCGAAGCGCATGTGACGTCTCATTGATAGCGAGGTTGATCACAGCCATGCGTTTTTTCCGGATTACTGTAGTCGATTCTGACCTGTTTCCTTGCCGGCTTTAAATTGAGCGATGTGACGAGCGGCTGGCATTCGTTGTTCGACGACCGCCGAGCACGCTTGTTGCTACGGCCGAACTTGTTGCAGCGCCTCCGCACGCGGCTCTTTGAGCAAGCATGCGTGGACGCACTGTCAATGAGTGAGGCAGAGTTCTTGCGCAAATGGTCGACATATTTCATCGTCCTGCGCGGCGGTCGAGTGTCGGCTTTCTTACTGCCTTATTGACGTGCTCAGTGCTGCGTCACTGCGCATGTGCTTGACTGATCAGAGCATTGAGTTCAGCCGTTTTGTTTTGTACTTTTGTTGACATTAGAAAAAATAAACTTCTCTTTCTACGGCCGAACTTGTTGCTACGGCCGGCCGAGCTTGTTGCTACGGCAAAGTATGAATTCAGCCTCTGCCCCCGGTCCAGACGGCATTCCAACAAGTTTTTATTCAACATTTTTTTACCAGATCCAAGGAGCGCTGCTGAAGATGGTCAACGGCTTCCTCGCGGATGGGTTACGTCCAAACTCTTTCCGCGAATGTCGCATCATACTCATTCCGAAAGCTGGCGGTGACCCCTCCGACCCGCAAGCATGGCGGCCCATCAGCCTCTTAAACGCAGACTACAAACTAGTCGCTTCTTTACTGAACAGAAGAATGCGGACGATTCTGCCTCACCTAATCCACAGGGCTCAAACCAGGAGCGTGCCTGACCGCTCTGTGTTTGCTGCATTGGCACTCACAAGAGACCTGTTCACATTTGCCAGCAGGACGGGCTTCACCGGGTGCTTTGTTTCGCTCGATCAGGCGAAAGCATTCGATCGGGTGGAACACTCGTATCTGTTCGGGGTCCTCGAAGCCTTCGGATTCCCACCGCTAATCATCAACAGGCTGCGCTTACTTTACGCGGACCTGAACGCTCGTCTCTCCGTAAACGGCCACCAGAGCGCTCCCTTCTCAGTCACCCGGGGCATAAGGCAAAGATGCCCTCTCTCCCCAACGTTCTTCGTGTTATGCCTGGATCGACTCATCCGGCGCATTAACGACAGCACATACATACGCGGCTTCCCTCTGTCTGCCCAGGGCCAACTTAAAGTTTCGGCCTACGCCGACGACGTGTCGCTTTTCCTCAAGGACGAGGAGAGCTACGCCGATTTTTCGCGGCTGTTTCACGAGTACAGCATGATTTCCGGGGCCCTATTGAACAGGAGAAAATGCAAGGCGCTAAGGTTTGGCACCTTCACACCGAACCTTGCGGCCGAGGTGGAGTGGGTGCAGGGAGTGAAAGTCCTGGGAGTAGTATTCCTCGCCAGCGGAGAAGTAGCCCGCGAAACCTGGACAAACCTCCGCACGAACGTCGAGAAACGCCACTCGGTAGCGTTAGCTTTCCGCCTTTCCATGGCAGAGCGCTGCTGCATAGTGAAGTCCACAGTCCTAGCCGCATGTTTTTTTTTTGTCGCCCGCGTCGCAAACCCACCGCGTACGTTTGCACGCAGGCTAACCACGGCCTGTTTCTCTTTCGTTTGGGCGGGCAAAGCCGAGCTTGTGTCACGGCTGTTCATTCGCCTGCCATCGTACATGGGTGGGCTCAGTATACCCTGCATGCGCACCATGTGTAATGTGCTCGCCTTGAGAGGTTTACGCGATCTTGTGTGCAACCCAGACTATCCCGGGAGAACACTCCTCGCATACTTCCTGGGTAAAGCGCGTAACGTGTTTTTTTCGCAACACGTGCTCGGCCCTAAAACCGAGCAGCCACCGGCATTTTTCGTTAACATGCGGCGCACACTGGCGTCGTTGACTGCCAGCGTGCCCGATCTGGATGTTGATGAAACCCCGGCCTCCAGGATCAGTGAGGCACTAACGGTCACTCAGCTGACCCGCGAACAACTCCAGCAAACGAGACGGGCGCGCTGGCGCCAACTGACCTCAGCTGCATTTCCTGCAGACATCAGGGACTTGTAATAAGGGAGTAATTACTCATTGACGTCCACCCGAGCGCAGCCGTACGGCTACAGACGAGAGCTACACAGCTTTCTCAGAAACTTCGTAGTTAAAGAAAAATTCGTCCTGCTCCGGGGTTCGAACCCGTGACCACCGCTTCAACGGAGCAGTCTCTCTACCAATTGAGCTAACCGGGACGGCAAGCTTATGTTAGGGCGAGAGCGAATTGATCAATAACTCAAAGTGGGAACAGTGTTGACCAAATGTTTAGGGGAATCCCCAAAGTTGGAGTAGATTTGTAATAAGGGAGTAATTACTCATTGACGTTCACCCGAGCGCAGCCATACGGCTACAGAGGAAAGCTACACAGCTTTCTCAGAAACTTCGTAGTTAAAGAAAAATTCGTCCTGGTCCGGGGTTCGAACCCGTGACCACCGCTTCACCGGAACAGTCGCTCTACCAATTGAGCTAACCGGGACGGCAAGCTTATGGTAGGGCGAGAGCGAATTGATCAATAACTCGAAGTGGGAACAGTGCTGACCAAATAAAAATAAAATAATAACAAATTCTTTATTTCACTCATAAAGTGAGGGAGTGCGGGAAAAAAGCTGAATATTCAGCTTGACTAGTTCCCAGCTCCCCAGAGTACAAAAAATTCAAGAAACAAAAGAGAGGCGAAGAAAAAAAAAATAATGGCAGAGCGGCATAAGAACAGCACAAATCAAAATACAGAAATGTTTTGTTTACAAAGTCAGATCGGCTTGTACAAGGAAAATAAACAAAACTATTCTAATTGAACTGTATGAGACACCGGTGATAAGCGAAAGTACATGCCGGAAAAAGCCCGAAAAAGCAAGAACGTTACATAAGTAAAGGAAAGAGACGAAGAAAAACAATGCGCATGAACAGAAAAGCATCGCTCAAGGAAGGGTACAGCGTACATATGCAGAATGCGAGAAATACACCATCACATGAACGGATTGTTGTCTGTGAACAGTAATTTCAGTTCTCTTTTTGAAGTTAACTCGGGAGTGATACCGTTTCTGTAACAAATATTTAACAAGTGTGGTAGCATTCTGTTTATCATTTGTCGTCCATAATCTGTCCTGCACGTTTTTACTAACCAAGGCTGTGTGCTTCTATATTCATAAGCTAGTGTCCTTTTACAAAGAGATGCCAACCGTAATAGACAGTGAGTGTTGTTTTTTATTTCAATCCTATAACGTTTAGGGGAATCCCCCACGTTTAGGGGAACGTTTAGGGGAAATGTTGAGGGAATCCCCCAAGGTGGAGTAGATTTGTAATAAGGGAGTAATTACTCATTGACGTCCACCCGAGCGCAGCCATACGGCTACAGAGGACAGCTACACAGATTTCTCAGAAACTTCGTAGTTAAAGAAAAATTCCTCCTGGTTCTGGGATCGAACCCGTGACCACCGCTTCACTGGAGCAGTCGCTCTACCAATTGAGCTAACCGGGACGGCAAGCTTATGGTAGGGCGAGAGCGAATTGATCAATAACTCGAAGTGGGAAGAGTGTTGACCAAATGTTTAAGGGAATCCCCCAAGGTGGAGTAGGTTTGTAATAAGGGAGTAATTACTCATTGACGTCCACCCGAGCGCAGCCATACGGCTACAGAGGAAAGCTACACAGCTTTCTCAGAAACTTCGTAGTTAAAGCAAAATTCGTCCTGGTCCGGGGTTCGAACCCTGACCACCGCTTCACCGGACATGGGCTGGTTGCGAGGCTGGCGGGTCCTGTCCACAAGAGACCGCCTTGCGGCATGAGGCGTGGCGGTCTCCGCCCGATGCCCGCTATGCGATCTCTTCGAAACATTACGGCACGCAATGTTCGACTGTGTAGTGGCGTGCACCTCTTGGATACTAGTGTCACGCATGTTCGTAACCCGTCTGGAAGCACGCACTAGTTCACCCGAAGTGTTTCAAAATATGCTCTTGTGTGTCGGCATGTTCTTTTTGTGGCGGAAGCGTGGAGTGGCATCCTTGAATGGACGTCCGCAAAGAGCGATGTTTACAATGTTGCAGCGCCTCCGCACGCGCCTCTTTGAGGAAGCATGCGTGGACGCAGTGTCAATGAGTGAGGCTCAGTTTTTGCGCAAATGGTCGACATACTTCATTGTCCTGCGCAGCGGTCGAGTGTCGGCCTCGTTAGTGCCCCAACTGACATGCTCAGTGATGCGTCACTGCGCATGTGCTTGAATGATCAGAGCATTGAGTTCAGCTGTTTTGTTGAGTATTTTTTAGTTAACACAGAACAAAATAAACTTCTCTTTCTACGCCGATGCTGTGATGTTTAGTTCCTTTGCGGGCGCAAGTCAGCCCAAATAATGAGCTTCGTTTGAAAATCTTGTTGCTGTCTTCCTGACCGCTGGACTGCCGTCAGGACAAAGTGACAATATAAGCGCTGCGTTCCGCGGGCGTTCGGCATTCTCGGCTCGGCACTGGCGTACCAATAAAGCGTCTGCGTTGCTGGTCCATCCGACTGTCTCATCGCTCTCGGCTACAACACACCAGCGACGAGGATGGGATTACAACTTCGTTGAGTTGCATGAAACCATTAGCAGCGGTCCCGGAGCGTGCTGCGAGGAGACTGGCAGGATGGCGATGAGTGGAATGTTCGGTCAGTTCATCGAGGACGGCGACGAAGATTTTGAGTCCTATGCGGGGAGATTCGACCACTTCTTGAAGGCCTCCAAGGTGAGCGATGACTTGAAGATGTCATTTTTCATAACGGCAATAGGGAAGAAAGCCTACAAAACTGTAAAAAATTTGCTGGAACCGGAAAAGCTGGAAAGCAAGACATACGCACAGTTGGTGCAAACCCTGCGAGAGCAGTATATACCAGAACCCTCAGTAATTGCAGACCGTTTTAAAGTTAACCGGAGCTTCCAGCAAGAAGGCAAAAGCAGGGCAGCGTTCGCAGTAGAGTTGAATCGGTTGGCGGTGTCTTTTGACTTCGGAACATTTCTGGACGAGGCTCTTCGCGACCGTTTTGTGGCCGGGCTCTGTGACAAAGAAACGCAAGTGGAATTGCTGAAGCAGAGCAAGCTAACGTTTAAAACTGCCTGCGATATGGCGAGGCGTGTGGAGTTGGCCCGCAAGGAAAGCCAGAACTTCCAGCCCAACGTGGGGCAAGGGATCGTCAGCGCTCTTCACCGAAAGCGAGATGGCGAGAAACGCCCACCGCGTAGCAAAGGAGGAAATTCTGCGCTGCCCGGTGGGACAAGGGCGACGAAATCGATGGACTGTTTCCGATGCGGCTCAGAGCATGAAGCGTCTATCTTGAAATTTCGGGGGCCATGGCACTGCTCACGAAATGCCCCGCCTCTCACAGTTCCTGTTGCTCCAGGTGTTGCTGCTCACCGGCTCTCACCTGCCTGTTTCACCCACTTGCCGAGCGGTTCCGCCGCTAGCTGGTTTCTGGACGGCTTTGGCTGCTCATCAGATCATCTGTGCGCATTCCTGCCGATTTGGGACACAATCGGCCTTCGGATCTGGAAACTTGCTACATTATCAGCTGACGAGGAAACCTACATAAAGCGCCCGGATTTCACCGCCCCCTTGGGCCGCGGCACTGCTCACGAAATGCCTCGGCACTCACCGTTCCTGTTGTTCCACGTTGGTTATTACGAGTGTTCTTGTTACCGAGGTGATGATGTCTGTCTTGTAGCATTGTCGTGGCCACCCCATATTCTGAAACGTTTCTGCACGGCGGCAGTGTACATTTGGCGCATTTTGGTACTGGGTGGTGACGTTGAAACAAGCCCAGGCCCTATGACGAAGGGCCAAGAGGGAAAGCTCGAACTGGTTTATGAAACTGTTCAAAGGCTCGAGACGAACCACACGAACATCCTCGAAAGTGTTAACAAGATTCTTACAATTCATATTGGCTTGCAAAATGAAATAAAGACTTTAACTGATCGTGTGCATGAACATGAACTTAAAATCGAGTCTATTCCAGTTCCTCAAAGTGACTTACAGTCTTTAGCTACCCGTGTGCAGGAACTGGAACTCAAAAAACAGTCAGTGCCTACCACAGTATCTCCCACGAGTTGTACACACCATGTGTCCAACATTCAAGTAAAACCTGACGACCTGAAATACCGTTCCCGCCGGTCTAACATTCTTTTTTATGGTGTTCAGGACACTGATAAGTCTGAAACTTGGGAAGACTCTGAGCGCCTTGTGACTGAATTTGTTCTAGCAAACTTGGTATCACTTTGTCTTCCTTAGCCCGTGCTCACCGCATAGGCCTTTTTTCTCAGGAAAAAAGAGACCCATTATTGCAAAGCTGTTCAAGGGAAAAGAAGGCGAAACGCTCATGAGTAGAGGCTATAAACTCAAAAATACCGATTTTAGCATTTCGCAAGATTACTCGAGAACGGTTCGTGAGAAACGCAGCCAACTGCTGAAGTATGCCAAATCAGTAAAAAAAGAAGGTAGCAAGGTTCGTTTGGCTTTTGATAAACTGCTTATCAATGGTGTCTCGTATTTCTGGGATGATTAAGCCAGAAGCGCAGTACGCGTGTCCCATGCCTGACGCATCCCTTCCAGTTCTCGTAAAGTGGCAGGCAAACCACCCGTGCGTCCAAACGCTCAGCGTTGCTCTAATTACGGTGCCAGTTTTGTGTACACCAAGATGAGGAGTGTTCTTTCTAAAAACGTGGCTCTTTTTCTTTAATTGATTCATGCTGCTCCTCGGTAATCGCGCTTACCGAGACTTGGTTAAATGGTTTGGTTTATGGGGTTTAACGTCCCAAAGCGACTAAGGCTATGAGAGACGCCGTAATGGAGGGCTCCGGAAATTTCGACCACCTGGGGTCTTTAACGTGCACTGACATCGCACAGTACACGGGCCTCGAATTTCTCCTCCAAAGAAATTCAGCCGCCGCGACCGGGATCGAACCCGCGTCTTTCGGGCCAGTAGCTGAGCACCATAGTCACTGAGCCAGCGCGGCGGCTTACTTGGTTAAATTACACGGTTCCTGATGATGTCGTTTTCGCCTGTGACTCCGAATTCAACATATTTCGTTGTGACCGCACGGGCCGTATAGGTGGCGGTGTACTTCTGGCCATCAATAAAGTGATCACTGCTGTGCCTATCGAGGTCACGTCGTACCTTGAATCGGTATGGGTTCGGTTGAGATGTGATCCCACGGTCGTCATCACTGGCGTTATTTACCGCCCTCCGGACATAAATTTCTTCATTCTCAAGTCATTTTTCTAATTTTCTACGCGACCTTAGTTGTCGTTTGCCGAATTCAAGCTTACTTTTACTTGGTGACTTTAACTTCCCGGCTATTAACTGGTCGTCGTTAACAGCTCCTGCCAATGATCCCGAAGCTCAGGCTTTCCTCCAGTCCAGTCTCGATTTCTCTTTGCAACAACTTATTTCTGAACCTACGCGTCGTTCCGCCACTACAGCCAATATTCTCGATCTTATCCTGACAAATAATCCTGACCTTTGCTCCAAGGAGGAGAAGCATTGCATTCACAAGGAGGAGAAGTACACAGGACAACGCTGGAAACACAACTGTTTCCAGTTGTGTTTCCAGCGTTGTCCTGTGTACTTCTCCTCCTTGTGAATGCGTCCTTTTCGCTGGTTTTCTACATAAACAAATAAGGTGCTGCACCGAGCAAACTTCGGTGAAATAAACGCTCACTTGTCAGTCTTTGCTGATTATTTTCTTCACGATTCTTCGTCACGCTCAGTTGAAATGAACTGGTACCTGTTCAGCGCGATACTCGCCACTCTCATTGACAGATTCATAACCGTCATCAGTATCCCATGCACTAACATAGCGCCTTGGTTTAATAGGCATATAGGTCGCCTCAATAACAAGAAAAACCGCCGTTACAAACGGTACAAACTGCGTGATAAGATATATCAGTCTGAGTTGACATCTGCACGTAGGCACTTCTTCACACACGATCTACCGGCAGTGCTAAAAAATAATCTACGGAAGTTCTGGCAGATAATAAACCCCTTTAATCATCCCGACATTACTGTTACCATTGCGGAAGGCAGCAGTGTTCCAGAGGCCGAATGTGCCAAACTTTTCAATAACGCATTCACATCCGTTTTTACCCGTGAAGACCTCCCTCTATCTCCCATTTCTATCAGCGCTTCTAATACGTTAATGTCCGAAATATGTATCAATGAGACCGGAGACCGGTATCGTATCCTTACTTGGGAAGCTAAAACAACATCAGCATCAGATCACCTTGGCTTTAATAATAACATACTCAAAAATTCATATGATCGCCGTGATTCCGCTGGACTGGTGCCTAGCTAAACTTGTGCCAATTTTCAAGTCTGGCGATCGTGCCTCACCACTAAATTACCGACCCAGTTCACTAACTAGCACTGTTTGCAAACTTCTTGAACACGTATTTCACTCGTAGGTAATTAACTATCTTGAAGAACATATTTCCTTTAAATATCACCATGGGTTCCGTAAAGGCTACTCATGCGAAACGCAACTTGCCGGATTCATTCAAGACTTACATTCATCGATTGATGCTGGCATTCAAATCGACTACATATTTCTGGATTTTTCTAAAGCTTTCGACAGGGTACCTCACAACCGGTTATTAATGAAACTAGCACTGCTTAATATTCACCCTCTTGTCATTGCATGGGTTAAAGATTTTCTCTTTTCTAGGCCTCAATTTACAACTGTCAATAACCACAATTCTTTCAGCCAAGTACACTCTGGCGTCCCACAAGGAAGTATGCTTGGCCCCTTACTTTTCGTAATATATATCAACGATTTACCGGATTCCATTTCTTCCCATATCAGACGTTTTGCTGATGATTGTGTAATTTATCGAAAAATTGATGCTAATACCGACTGCCAATCCCTTCAATCTGAACTGCATTCAGTAACAGCATGGTGCTCAACGTGGCTTATGCAACTTAATCATTGAAAAACAAAACTGATGTCTTTTACAAACCGAATGTCTCGAATTCAAACAGCATACTCCTTAAATAATAGCTCAGTCGAGCTAGTCACCACGCATAAGTATCTCGGACTTCACCTTCATTCAGACCTAACATGGAACCACCATATTAGCGTTATGCTTGCGTCTGCTAATCGGTCATTAGGTCTCTTAAAACATAACCTAAAGCATGCTCCCCCTCACCTCCGTGCCAGTGACTATACCCCTCTAATTAGAACTAAAATTGAATATGCCTCGGATATTTGGGACCCTTACCAATCTTACCTAATAAATAACACGAAATAATTGGAGAACAGCGCAGTTTGTTCTGTTTACTCCGATTATTCATGTAATGCCAGCAACACAGCCTTGAAGAAACGCGCAGGTCTCAATGTCTCCGCCGCAGAGTTCCACGACTATCACTTTTTCACAAACTGTATCATCATACATCACTTCATAACGACTTTTTTTCTTTGCCTCCTTCGGTTTTTGACCGCCGCAGTCATCCCTTTAAAGTTAGGCGGTTCAAACAGCATAGTCCTTAAATAATAGCTCACTCGAGCTAGTCACCACGCATAAGTATCTCGGACTTCACCTTCATTCAGACCTAACTGGGAACCACCATATTAGCGTTATGCTTGCGTCTGCTAATCGGTAATTAGGTCTCTTAAAACATAACCTACAGCATGCTCCCCCTCACCACCGTGCCGGTGTCTATACCACTCTAGTTCAAACTAAAATTGAATATGCCTTATTCACTCTTACCACCCACAATATCTGACTGCAACACTCTGCCTTCACATATCGCAACCACCACTGAACCTAATAAATATTTTCATCTTATATCTTCAACACCTACTGCTTAACTCTTTGCGTACATCGTCATTTTATTTGTTCATGGCTTCCTTTTATGCGGGGTATGTTACTAAAATGGTTCTTGCATTAGTGTTCTCTTTGTATAATTTTAGTACTGTAGTAATTTTCACTCATTGCCGCGCTGCCATACTTTTGATTCTTTTGCTTATTTATGTCATGCTAAGTGTTTTATTTGTGGTTTTGTTTTATTTTGATCAATGCCTGTATCTCCCCCCTTCCCTACGTAATACCCTCTCGAGGGCCTTAGGGGTATTTTGTATCAATAAATAAATAAAATGAATAAGTATCGTTGTAACTTGTGTAACCGTGTTGGACACTTAGCGAAGATGTGCAGGGACAGAAGTATATACTCTGCGAACGCCACAGCTGACGACAGCGATACGGGTGAACTGGTGCTGCACAATATTTTTTCATGTAAAGGGCGCACTGGACCTTACGAAATTTCTCTGAACATTGAGCAGCAAAATGTTCGCGTGCAGACTGACACGGAGGCGTCTGTATCAGTTGTACCAGAAGCACTGTACAAGAAATACTGGCTCAGCCTACCCGAAGGGCCATGCTGTCTAAAGCTGGAAACTTACGGAGGCACTCCGCTGCCGGTAACGGGGAAGCTAACCGTGTCGGCAGAGCACAACGGTCAGCACAAGCAGCTTCCGTTGATTGCCGTGAAGACAAACGAGAATACCAACACTGTGCTGTTGGGGCGTGACTGGCCTGGCTGACGGCACTTAAGTTCGACTGGTGTAGTTTGCATGGGGTTTTCTTGGACAAAATGTCGGCGTTGGTCCAAAGTGCGGCAAGATTTTTTAGCCTTCTCTGGGCCTGATAAAGAACAGCGCAATTAAATTGGGGCTGAAAGAGGCTAGCACACCAGTCTTTTGTGGAGCGCGATTGGTGCCATTTGCGATTAGGGAAGCAGTGTCATCAGAATTGCAGGATCTCGTCAAGGCAGGAGTGTTAGTACCTCTTAAGCGGAGTGGGTGGGCGACGCCACCAGTGGTCGTGCCTAAACCGAACAACCAGATCAGGGTGTGTGCGGACTTCAAAGTGACTGTAAATCCATGCCTAAGAACGGATCACTACCCCCTTCTCGTTATGGAGGATCTGTTTGTAAAAAATGGCAGGGTGTAAATATTTTCCGGTGCTTGATTTGTGTACTGCATATCAGCAGTTGGAGTTGCATCCGCAGGCGCAGTAGCTAGTCGAGGTCAGCACACACCTGGGACTGTTCATTCATTCATTCATTCATTCATTCATTCATTCATTCATTCATTCATTCATTCACTCATTCATTTAATGTACCCTTAAAGGACCTCTGCGGGCATTACATTGGTGGGGGAGAGAACAGTTCAAAATACAATGTAAAGAGAATAACAATGTCAAACAGTAAAATACAGCACAATGCAATGCAAAAAAAAACTGGAATACAGTGTGAAATGCTAAGATGCTGTTTTAATCAATACGTGGTGGCGGATAGGGTAAAGGAGGGAATAGTAACAACAGAAATAAATGGTAAAAATCAAAGCATTAGGTTCATTTTTCATTTGCTGTAATGTTCGATTAGTGCGTCTCTAAATTTAATAGCGTCACGCTTGTTTACACTGTGGTCTGGTGACTGGTTCCAATTTTCTATTGCTGTCAGTAGAAATGATTTATTGAAGGCTATTGTAGAACCATGTAAACGCTGAACACTCAGGGAATCAAAGAGGCGACGCGATGTTCTGATTGGAGGTAGAAGTAATGAGTCGCGGAGGTAAGAAAAGTTGTAATACAATTTATGAAAAAGGCAAAGTCGGGAGATTTTTCGACGGTTCTCAAGTGGTGAAGGTTGAATGCTGATTTAATCCTGGTGATGCTGTATTATCTATCATAATTCGAGGTGATGTAACATGCGGCGCGGTTCTGAATAGCTTCTAGAGTGTCAATTAAGTACGCTTGATTAGGGTTCGATATAGAAGATGCATATTCAAATTTACTATGGATGAAGGTTTCATATGCTAATTTACGGACAGAGGGAGAGGCCAAGTATAATGGTCTTCTGATGAAGCCGAGTGATTTTGATGAATTGGCTGCTAATTTTAAGATGCGTTCGGACCAGGTTAAGTTGCTGGAAATGGTGACTCGAGGTATCGGTAGGATTGAACGTGTGTTCATGTGTTCGAAAGCAATGAATAAGCCTAAGTGAGGTAGGAATGTTTGCGAGATACTTGCATGTATTGGCATTTTGAGATGTTTAGCGACATAAGCCACTCAGAGCACCATCGTTCAATTATGTTCAAGTCGTTCTCGAGTAATAATTAGTCCCTGTTAGTAGCAATGCGGTGATAAAGGATGCAATCATCTGCAAAGAGGCGAATAGTTGGAGAAATACCAGAGGGAAGATCATTAATGAAGATGCGAAAAAGAAGTAGGCCAAGGACCGACCCTTGTGGTACACCAGGCAGTACTTTAGTAGGACCTGAACAATGATTGTTTATTACTGTGTATTGAGAACGATCAATTGAAAACAGTGTATCCATGCTAAAATTAGGGGGTCAATGGACAGACCGGAAAGTTTAGATATGAGACGGTGGTGGGGTACGCGATCGAAAGCCTTAGAAAAGTCTAAAAAATGATATCAGTTTGGAATGAGGAGCCAAGATTTAAGTGAAGATCAGTAGTTAATTCCAAAAGCTCAGTTTCGCAGGAGAGACCAGAGCGGAAACCGTAATGCTTAGTGGAGAAGAAAGAGTTATGATCGAGATGCGATGCGACTTGTGAGTATATTATGTGTTCCAGAAGTTTGCAGCCAATGCATGTCAGGGAAATGGGGCGATAAGTGGATTTGGATTTGGATTTATGGGGTTTAACGTCCCAAAGCGACTAAGGCTATGAGAGACGCCGTAGTGGAGGGCTCCGGAAATTTCGACCACCTGGGGTTCTTTAACGTGCACTGACATCGCACAGTAACGGGCCTCGAATTTCTCCTCCAAAGAACTTGAGCCGCCGCGGCCGGGATCGAACCCGCGTCTTTCGGGCCAGTAGCCGAGCACCATAGCCACTGAACCACCGCTGCGGCGGAGCGATAATTGTATGGGTCTGATCGGTGACCAGACTTAAACACCGGCACAACTTTACTTATTTTCCAATCTTTAGGTAGTTCACCCGTTGACATAGACTGTTCGAAGACTACTTTCCGGAATTGACTGGAAATTTCCTTAGTACCTTTAAGTAATTTCGTGGGTATTCCATCAGGCCCAGGTGTGCTCGATGTTTTAAGATTATCAATTATTTTTGTAATACCATCTTTGGTAATGCAAACTTGAGGCATCTGAGAAAAATTTGAATCTGGAAATGGTGGCATGTTCAAGGGAGGTTCATGGGTGAAAACTGGTTGGTTGGTTTATGGGGTTTAACGTCCCAAAGCGACTAAGGCTATGAGAGACGCCGTAGTGGCCGAAGGCATGTCAGTGCACGTTAAAGAACCCCAGGTGGTCGAAATTTCCGGGTGAAAACTGATGGAAAATATGAATTCATGACGCCTTAATGGTGTTCAGTGGAAACAGATGATCCATCTTGGTAGACCAAGGTAATGCTTTGTAACGGCGGGTGCTTGGTGTCAATAAGGTCCAAAATTTCTTTTAGTTTGTGTGAATAATATTCGTCAGGTCCTGTTGAAAGAATTTTTTTTAGTGCTCCGTAACAAATATGTATATTGGTGAAGACAAGTAAAGTATTTTTTTCCAATTTGAAGGAAAATTAGAATTTTTAGCCTCACGGTACAGGCATTTTTTTTCTATGTGATAGCGCGCTTGTGTACCACGGTCTTCGAGCATCACCACGTATACGAATGAGAGGAACGTACACGTCAGTGAGTGATAACATACTCAGATTTCTTTTATGCGCACAGAAAGACGACACAATAAGACAAGGTAGACAGGACGGAGCGCTCCGTCCTGTCTACCTTGTCTTATTGTGTCGTCTTTCTGTGCGCATAAAAGAAATCTGAGCATGAACCAACTAGCCCCACAACGCATATTAAGTGATAATACAGTTTGTTTTTACAAAGTAGCCAGTTTTAATCTACTGTTCGATTACATGGCGAAAATCGGAAGTGTGAAAAAAACCTGCTTAGCCTTAAAATGCATCCGCAGTTATAAGAAAGCAAATTTCGATCTTATCGAAATTGGCTTTCTTATAACTGCGGATGCATTTTATGGAAGGTTCACTGACGGGAGTTGAAATCGAGCGATCGAAAAGCAACATTTTATGGTTACTCAGGAAATCAACACGTGACAATGACTGGATGAATTCCGAATTTGAGGGAAAGACAAGGTCAAGAATGTTTTTGCCACGGGTTGCTGTTTTAACTGTTTGGGTATGGTTAAATAAGAAAGTCATATCACGAAATTAGTTCGACTGATGAGAAGGTGCGTGCAGATTATTGCAGTCAATGTCTGGGAAGCTGAAATCCCCACAAACCACGTGTTCAGCGTTTTGAAAGATAGAATGCTAGTTCCAAAGGACACTGTTAAGCTCGTCAGCAAAACAGCTATCACAATCAGGCGCGCGGTAGCAAGCAGTAGTAATGACTGTAAATGACGGTAGGGATATTACACCCACTCCGCCCACTCAAAGTTAGTAAAAAGAAATATTGTACAGTCTACTTTGAACAACGCCTGAACAAAAACATGCAAGCATAAGCTAGAAGAAAGTTTTTGAGCTCAGGTGTGCAGGCTGACGAACTCAGGTTATCCACAAGAAGTACTCACTTCTGTGGCGAAAAAGATGTTACGAAACATTCAGCGCACGAATACTGACGCTTCAGCCGACCTTGTGAAGAGGCCGAAGACATGAAGACATCGGCCCACCGCTAGAACCTGATTTTTGGAGCAATAAATGTTTTTCACTCACTCCATATATGCACACAATATCGCATAAACTTAGAAAAGTTAGGAAAAAAGGCAGCTGTTGATGTAGTTTTCACGGCCCCCCAGCGCCTTTCTAGACTATGCCGGAGAATGCCGGAGAACGGCAAAAATTAACACCGGTTGTACCACGTGTCAGAGAGATCCCTTGGTCACGTGTGCTCAGGGAGTAGTCTACTCAATCCCTCTTTCGTGTGGAAAGGCGTACATCGGCCGATGTATCAATGAAAGATTAATGGAACATCGAAGGGACCTATCTGGTTCATCACTCAGGAACTTGCCAGTGGACTGTAAGAATTGCAAACGTAACAAACCACGTTCTAATGAACAATGCACCCCTATGTTCGAAAGAACAACCATTATGAAGAAATGCCCCAACCTGCTGAGTCGCGAAATAATACAACCAATCAAGATTTCTAACCCCAAGAGTGAATGCGTTTGTACGCCTTCCGTTTCACTTTCAAACGAAGCGATAACTTTCCTGCGTGGTTTTCTGTCATTTTAACCTGTTTTTTTTTCGGTAGTTCTGTCTTCGTTTTTACTTTTTGCTTTTACTCACTTTTTTGCACCTCTCTTTTTCTCTTTTAGTCTTCGTGTTAGCACTTTTACATCTCATTTGCCACCACTTTTTCTTGTTCAGCCGTGTTAGTTGCTGGCTCTCATGTATATCAAATAGGTCATCTTCATGCTTCGTTATCGCGATTTGTTTTTGCCACTTTCAAAAACCATTTTTGCGCACTGTTTGTTACGTAGAAAAAAGGGCAAGTGAAATAAGTTCTCGCTGCTTCTTGTAATCTTTCTTCTTTTTTGCGATCTACTGTATGCTTATCTGTTGAAAATTTTATCTTGCTTGTGGCTTGACACGTGCAGTGGTTCTAGTTTTACCCTGGCGGGCGGTTCAGTGAGATATATGTAGAGGTTGGCGGCTTTCTCAAATAAAGTTGCAGTTCAGTGCTCGTGTGTGTGTTTTCTCATCCTATATCGGTGTGTAGCATGTACTGTTGAAATTATTACACATTATTTCGTAGCTGCAATTTAGTCTGAAAGGAAATGAGGGTATACTAGATTTTTTAAAAACAAGCACTCCGCCTCCCCTGCGCCCCTCCCTGTCAAGCTTGTGAATGGTGAACGCTTTGTCATCATGAAGTAGCTCGCGGTTTTCGATGTCGGAACTTAGCCATCATTCAGTAAAAATGGCGATGTCGGTGTTGTCATGCAGGAGGGATCCTGCGGCTTCTCTTTTCGATAAATAACTGCGGATGTTTGCGAGCATAACTGCCACGGTATTATAAGCAGGTTTTCTATTCCGACCTGTTGAATAGGGAGGACGATGGGAAAGCGCAGAACTAGCCGCCGGCGATAACCGCTGTGACTTGGTCTCTAAAACGGAATCAGACTCGGCATCGTAGAAAACTGCTTTTCGTCCATGAGAAATTTATCGAAGCGGATCCTGTACTTTCCACCATACTCCTGAGCAAAATTGTACAGTTTCTGAAGGGCTAACAGGACACGAGCTGTGTAGTCTTCTCGAATTGATTAGGCTGAATTTTTTAGCTTTTGGGTAGTGGAGAAAATTTTTTCCTATCTTTAAACTTAGCGAATGCGGCAATAATGGGGCGGGTCTTTCCGCGTTTGAAACGGCCCAGTCTGTGAGAGCTTTCTATCGCATGCTTACTGATAGTTATGTCTGGTTCCTTTGAGCAGACAGAGATTACATGCGACTCAGACTGTGTCCAAGCTTCGTCACTGGCATCAAGAACTCCAAAGAACAGCAGGTTTGATCGGCGAAGACGGTTTCCCGCGTCATCGCATTTGTCGTTTAGCCGTTTAACTTGCGCTGTAAGTTTTTCCACATAATCTTAGTCGACATTGCTTGACTTCAGATTTCCTGCTTTTTCCAATGCGTCTACGCGCAAAGAAAGGCTGCTCACAAGGTTCTCGACATTTGTTTGAGCCGAGCGGATAAGTGTAAGTTTCGAGAGTACGGAAATTCGTGCGACTTCTAATCGGGCTATTGCTTCAGCAATTGATTCAAGTGAGACACCTGCGCCATTTTCGTCGAGTCCGGGATTGAGTTCGACATAACCAGGCCGACAAGCCGTAAGTAGACAAAACACGCGTTCAGTGAGTTCCAACATACATAGCATAATAGACGACGGCAAAAATCACTCGTGTCTGGGGGGCACGACACCGCGAGAAAGAACGGATCGCTAGTGCGAACGCATGCAGCGCGCGGAAAGTAACTGACCTGCATTGCAAAGGGCATGTTCATGACCGTATCCTCTGCGGCGTCGTGCCCAAATTGATTCCAAGGTGTCGGTGGCTTTTCCAGCAGTCATGTGACGCCTCCCGCGCAGATAGCGGGGCTCGGTTGCCAGACAGGTACTTGGTAGAGTGCTGAAAATGGCGGGCGGGAAGTGGCTTCAGCTCACAGCCAGTTTTTCCCTAGCTCCGTCGCTTAGGCCACATTCTCACAGCCGGTTTTTCCTTTGCTCCGTCGCTTAGGCCACATCCCTTGCTCCGTCGCCTCCGTCGCGCCGGCAGCTGATGGAGGGACCGGTTTTGAAGAGAAAAGCTTCACTAGGCTCGTCAACACCGCGCTTCGCGTGAGCCACCCCTTGGCGCCGCCGCGGCGCGCGCTACGTCGCCACTTCTCACCACCGTTTTACCCTTCGCCGCTGCCGCGCGGTCGCCGCCGCCGTCCCAAAATGAGAAGGTTCTTTCGCAAGGCGTTGCGAGAACGCATGAGCGGCGGCGGCGGCCGTAGAAGAGGCGCAGGCATTCGCCATGGAAGGAGGAAAAGAAGACGCAGAAGTGGTAGCGATGGAGTTCTCTACTGCGCGCTCGCCTCCTCGCCACCGTTTGACCGTTCGTTGCAGCCGCGTGTTTACCACAGTTGCTACGCATGTGCAAGGAGGGCTATATAACGCACTTGCCTACACCGTTATCGTGGTGCTCCCAGTGCATTGTGCGTGAACTGCGACAGCCATGACGTCAAACAAAGCATAACTGCAGCTTTTCGCTTGTATATCTAGGCTTAGCCAGAACAAGCCACTACCAATTTCTTGGACCGTTCCCCCCCCCCTACCCCCAAATCGGGCGGCCAGTGTCGCCCGGTCCTGCTCACGTTTCCGTCGAGCGGCGGCGACGGAGCCCGCCCAACGGAGAGCCCGCCAGTCAGCGCGAGCTCGCTTCACGTGACCCACCACTTGCTTGCTGCGACCAAGAGATGGCGCTGGCGAGCGTCGCGGCTTCGGCGGCGATGCGCGGGTTGGTTGGTGCGCGGGCAGTGAGCAGCACTGAGCAGCGAGCGCCTAACCTAACTGGTTTGGCGGTGTCGGGCGCCTCTTTCGATTAGACAACACACTCTCCGTTCCGTTGCGACTGCGGTTACCGCCTCCGTCGCCGCCGCGCCGTAGAGGAAACCAGCTGTGAGAATCCGTTGCTGTGGTCAGCTGGGAAATCGCTGGCGTTGAGGACGAACGTTATGCCCCATAGGATAGCCTGCATTGCAAAGGGCATGTTCATGACCGTATCCTCTGCGGCGTCGTGCCCCCTAGTACACGCGTATACCCTATGGCATTAGGAGGGCACCTTCAATCTTTCAGGCAGGGGCTACATTTGACGAGTGTTTTGATAAAGTGGAAAGCGTACTGTCACGATTTCACGACACAGGCATACAATTGAAGAAAGAAAAATGCAAGCTATTTCAACCGTCGGTCTCGTACTTGGGGCGCACCCTTGACGAAAAGGGTAGACGAACGTCAGATGAAAAAGTGAAGGCGATAACGGGGGCGCCGGCACCAAAGAATGAGGCCCAGTTACGAGCCTACCTGGGTTTGATTAACTTTTATATAAAGTTCGTTCCCAACATGACCGCAAGGCTGAGGTTTTTGTACGATGTTGTAAACCAAGGAAAATGGTTTAAGTGGTCACGTGAGGCAGAACAAGTGTTTCAGGAAAGTGAAACATGACTAACGAAAGATAAGGTTTTGACATACTACGACCACACTGAAGAGATAGATAGGCCTTGTGTGTCACGCATCCACGTATGGCGTTGGCGCCATTCTGTTCCATAAGACTGCTGGAGAGGAAAAGCCAATTGCATATGCGCCGAGGGTGCTGAGCAAAGCTGAGTAGGATTATGCTCACATTGAAAAAGAGGCTCTCGCCGTGGGCTGAAGAAGTTTCACACGTACCTGTTTGGTCGTACTTTCATCATTTATTCAGATCACCAGCCATTAGCTAGCCTTCTGGCGCACGGCAAGCCCGTTCCAGCATTGCCAGCAGCACGCCTGCAACGCTGGGCTTTGTTGCTGGGGGTGTACGATTACAAATGGGTGTATCGTAAAGGCAGCGATGTTGGAAACGCTGACGCTCTTACGCGCTTGCATTTCGCGAATGAAAAAGATGTCTCAGCTTACGTGCATTATTTTCTTAGTTGTCAGTGAATTTCCCTTGCCTGCGTACGCGATTAGGAAGGAAACGAGCACGGATTGCGTGCTATCTAAGGTGTTGATGTACACTATAAGTGGCTGGCCCACCGTAAGGAGATAGCGCCACCCAGCGTCGGTTGTGGGGAGCTGAAGACGAGAAAGCTCGGGTAGCGCGTGCAAAGGAGTACAGGGGAGCGGGTGGAAGTAGAATACGTGGCAGAGAGAACGTGCTAGAGAGCAGAGGAAGAGCGCGGTCGGCGACGGACGTGGACGAGTTCTGCTGGCTCCCCGTGTTCCCGGGCTTAGGCCTCAGCCGCAGACGTCCGGGCCACCAGACCTGGACAGCCGTCGTCGAGAGCCTCAACCACCGTACCCAGGCGCCACTCTTCCCCTCCCATCCGGCAGCTTCTTCCCACGGGCCACCCTTGGCGCCTCCGTGGCGTACCCGGGCTACATGACCTGGGAACCGTGCCCGGAGCCCACAGACGCTGCCTTTTTCCTGCGGAACCGTTGAGGCCGCCGTGGATAACGCCGTCAACCGTGCGTCGACACTGGGACGCTGACCCCGGCCTAAAGACTGCCCCGACGCCCAGCCACACCAAGCCGCCGCGGTGGCTCAGTGGCTATGGTGCTCGGCTGCTGGCCCGAAAGACGTGGGTTCGATCCCGGCCGCGGCGGCTGAATTTCTTTGGAGGAGAAATTCGAGGCCCGTGTACTGTGCGATGTCAGTGCACGTTAAAGAACCCCAGGTGGTCGAAATTTCCGGAGCCTTCCACTACGGCGTCTCTCATAGCCTTAGTCGCTTTGGGACGTTAAACCCTATAAACCAAACCAAACCAAACCAGCCACACCTCCTCGCTCGACGCAGCAGGCTCATCGCTGGGACGCAAAAGAAACTTAAGTGTGCCTTTCCTTTTTGACTTTTGTGGACACGACGAGGCATGGTGCATGAATGACGCTTTATTCAAGAAGGCGAGCGGTTATATAGGAAAGCGGTTAGGTAACAGAAATGGGGGCGGCTTCTGTCCGGCTAGGCGCGTGTGCATGACTTGCGCTACGTCACATCTCCCCTCTATTTTTTTTTATCGTCGAAACAAGCAGAGTTTTAGAACTCAGGCGCCGGGTATCTTCGTGGTGGTTGGCGCTTCCGTTCACTCCTGCGGAGTTGTGTAGATTCGGATGTCCCTGTAGTGTCTGGGACTCCCACAGCTGGCAGCGGCGCGGGAGTCTCGTGGTCTGGTGACGAGGGAGGAGGAGCCGGATTGAGGTGTTCTCTTGTGCGCTGAAACTGTTGACCCTCTTCCGTTTTGACGATGTAGGCACGAGGAGTCTCAGCCCGCTGTACGACCATGACAGGGGACCACGATCTTGAGGGCACGTTGTACATAGTTGCGGTCGAGCCAGTGAGAAGCTCTGGAAGAGGCCGTGTACCTCTGTTGTAGAAGCAGCGTTGCTTGCTCCTGATGTCTTCTAGCCTTCGTCGCACGGTCTTGGGTGGCACTGTTTGTGGCTGTAGGTGGCTGGCTGGTACAGGAAGCACAGTTCTTGTCTGTCGGCCCATGAGCCTCTGCACAGGGGACTTCAGAGAAGAGTCCCGAGGTGAATTTCGACACTCAAGCAATGCGGCACAAAACTCAGTGCTGCCGAAACGGAACCGCCTTAACAGCTTCTTAGCTTCCTGTACTGCTCTTTCTGCCATTCCATTCGAGCGGGGATAGTACGGACTAGACCGGACGTGTTGCAGGCCAATCTTATCGGCGTAATCCTTGAACTGTTGGCTACTGAAGGGTGGTCCGTTGTCTGTGCAAAGTCGCCTTGGGAAGCCATGTGTTGCGAAGATGTCATCGCATGCTGCAATAACCTTGTTGGCTGACGGCGCTTGCACAAGCCTGATTTCAAAAAAGAAAGAGTAGAAGTCAACAACAACTAAGTACTCGGCACCGTTGTGATGACAAATATCAGCTCCTACTGACTCCCAGGGCAGAGTTGGTATCTCGTGACTTAACAGCGGTAGTCGCGCATTTCTTGATTTGTACTTTTGGCATGTTTGACAGCGTTGAGCGACTTCTTCAATATCGCTGTTTATACTTGGCCAGAAGACAACGGTTCGGGCGCGTGCCTTCATTTTTTCTGCTCCTGTGTGCGCAGCATGAAGAGAAGCCAGTACCTCACTGCGCAGTCTGGCAGGAATGATAAGGCGATTGCTCCGGAACACAAGGCCGGATTCAGTATGCAGCTCGTCGCGGAAGCTCCAGTAGCTGCGTAGCTCGGGAGTGACGTCAGCCTTGTCAATGGGCCACGCTGTGCTTGCATACTGGCGAAGTTTCACCATGCTTGGGTCACGGTCCGTCTCCCGCAGAACTTGCTCCAGGCGCCTGTCTGAAGCTTGAAGACAAGCGATAGTGTTAACGTGGAAATGCGCGCAATGTTCTACGAGCTGTGCTTTATTAGGAAAACGTGATAACGCGTCAGCGATGAACAGTTGTTTTCCCGGAGTATACTTGACATTTATATGGTATTTTTGCAGGTTTAGACGCATACGCTGCAGGCGGAGAGGGCACTGGCATAATGGCTTCTTGAAAATCATTTCGAGCGGCTTGTGATCAGATTCCACAATGACTTCTGGCTGCCCGAAAATGTAGTCCTTGAATTTTTCACAGCCGTGGACGACTGCTAGCATCTCTTTCTCTATCTGCGCGTACCTTTGCTGCGCTTCTGTCAGCGAGCGAGATGAGTAAGCTAAGGGGTGTCCAGCCTGCATTATCACAGCGCCAATTCCGTTTTGGCTGGCGTCTACAGATAGGGTGATTGGTTTGCCCTTCTGGTAATATGCCAATATGGGAGCCGTTGCTAGTGCTTCGCGCAGTGCTTCAAAGCTTTTTTGATGTCTGTCTTCCCAAACCCATGCAGCATTCTTTTTCAAAAGTTCTCGGAGCGATGCTGTGAGCGTTGACATATTAGGAATGAAGCGGGAAACGAAGTTCACCATACCCAAGAATGTCTGTAGCTCTTTCCGGTTGCAAGGGGCCTGCACGTGGAAAATACCTTCCAGTCTCCCTGGATCCAGGCTCAACCCGTCGCACGTCAACACGTGGCCTAGGTACTTGACGGATTCCTGCAAGAAGTTACACTTTTTTTTGTTCAATTTCAAGTTGTGCTCCTGGCATCTTGTCAGCACATTGACAAGATTTGCGTCATGCTCTTCTTTAGTGCCACCCCAGACTAGAATGTCGTCCATTATGACTGCTGTGCCAGTGAGACCTTCTAGTACTTTGTGCATGGCGCGCTGAAATATTTCGGGAGCCGAAGAAATGCCGAAAGGCATACGTAGGAACCTGTAACGACCGTACGGAGTGCTCATTGTGGAAATTTTGGAGCTTTCCTCATCCAGTTTTATCTGCCAAAATCCCGTAGCGGCATCCAAAGTCGAAAAGTATTGTGCTCCACACAGAGACGGTGCAATGTCTTCTAGCGTTGGCATAGGATAATGTTCCCTCAGCAGCGCTTTGTTCAAATCAGATGGATCGAGACATATGCGTACCTTGTCGTTCTTTATGACGGTAACCATGTGGCTGGACCACTCGGTTGGCTCGGTCACCTTGGAAACTACTCCGGCTGCTTCCATGCGGTCCAGTTCCGCTTTTACTCTGTCCTCGACTGCGAACGGAATCCGGCGTGCTGCTTTGACCACGCCTCGGGAACCTGGCTTGAGCTTCAAGTGGTAGACGACACCCTTGAGCTCGCCTAATCCGGAGAAGACGTCTTCATACGGCTTGACTACGTCGTACATCTCTTGGTGCTCCAGTGAAGAAATTCGGCGAATCAAACCCAGCTTCTCGGCTACTGAGCCGCTAAGAGTCACGGGTACGTCGTCTTCCATTACGAAGAATGTCGTTTCAAATGTTCCCTCGGGTCTGGTCACATGAAGGTGACTACGTTTCGTTGCTTTTTTCTGAAAACCAAAAAATGTGTTCAGCACGACAGCGCAGTTTTCGGGTTGCTTTTGAGTTATCGTCTGCAGCTGGCTGCGTGATATGACCGAGCAATTGGCTCCTGTATCAAGCTTGCAGGCAACTGGCGTTTTTTCTATTTTCACGATTGCAGTCCAGCGGTCGTCTTTCTTGCTGCTTGGCGATAAAGTTTCCAACCAGAAATTATCTGCTTGTCCGTCTGAATGCGCTTCTAGTGACGCCACTTTTTGCTCTTTCACGCAGAGGTTAGCGCTCTTCGTTTTTCGCGCAGCTGCAAAATGAT